>NW_028227260.1:137485255-138025255 GCF_978045245.1 Mus caroli
TAGACAAGTCTGACTTCCAATTCACAAAAATCTGCTTGTATCTGTCTCTTGATTGCTTAGATTAAAGATGGAAACCACCAAGCCCAGCCCTAAGTTCCTCATTTCTTAGCAAAACACCCACAATCTAGTACATTATCGGTATTTATTGAGTGTTTGTGTGCAGTATTCATTTAAAAGGTGAGCACATGACTGTTACTGCAGTGCTTGGGGGGAGAGACAACTAGATCTCTGAGACATGCTGGCCAAACCTTCTAGCTCCAGGACAAAGAAGAGATACTGTCTCAAAAGAAAAGATACACACACACACACACACACACACACACACACACACACACACACACTTATCCAATGGTTGTTATGAGCTCACATTTACCAACCTGTTTTGTCTGTAAAGTGTATGCACTTCTGATATCGAGCTGTCTGTTCAACTCTTTATTTCTTTTCTCATGTTTATTAAAAATGTTGCTGAAGACTGGATTGAAGCTACTTTTTACAGACCTGTGATCTTTTCTTTCTCCCTTATTATCTAAAATGCCTTGCTGTAGTGTGGGCTCAAATTCTTGAAGTGATGATGCCAGATGAGGTGTGCCACAACATACATTATTATATATTAATATATAACATTAAAATGCATCAAAATTGTGTTAATATGTGTTATATGTAATATGTTATGTTATATATTTTATGTTATATGCTATGCAATATATTATATATTGTATATAATATATATTATATATTATAGCTCTTCCTGTAGTATAAACACCCTTAAACACACAGGTAAGTATAGCCCTCAGCATTCATCCAATAAGTTTCATTTTATATCAGGCAGAGGCTGGTTTCAGAGAGCCACCTTGGTCAAAATGCAGAGAATAAAAAGCAGTTTTAAAAAATAGTAATTATATGGACGGAACAGATTATATTTAGGAATGCTATATGTATGTGCATATGTGAGAGTGCAATAGCATGTAAAAAAGAGGCCATGAACTTGAAGAAGAGGGAGGAAGGGTATATGACAGGATTTGGAGGGAGGAAATGGAAGGGAGAAATGTTGCAATTAAATTAAAATCTTTAAAAAATAAGATTATCCTAGATTATCCATGTGAACCTAAAGTAATCACATACACCCCTAAAAACAAGAGAAGAATTTTTTTAAAAAAGGACCAGAACAGGCACTGAAAAAGAAAATGTTGACACTAGGAAAGTTTAAATACAGAATCGTATTACGTATTAATGGGATACTTCATGATGTTTTGGTGCAGGAGGACAATGTGTAATGTTCAAAAGAAGGCTGCAGGCAGAGGATTCAAGAAGAACACAGCAAATAAAGAAGCAGAGACAAACATCAACACACCAGAGAATTTTCATTTTGACTCCTTGTTTCAGAGGTTTCAGTCCATGTTTGCTTGGTCCTGTTGGTAAAGCATAGCAACATGGTGGGGGTGTATGCAGAAAAGAATTGCTTGCCTCCAGTGTGTGTAGCCAGAGACCGAAAGGAGGAAACCTTCCCGATGACTTACTTCTTCCAAGTAGGTTGGCCCCACCTCCTCAAGTTTCCACAGTTTCCCAATAGCCCTGTCAGATAGGGTCCAAATCTTTGGAGCCATTCCAAATTCAAACTTTAACAGTCTTCATTCCTACAACCACGGTGAATTCAAGTTTGCCCATAGGAATGAAAGTAGAAGTAAATTTGTCCCGGAGTCACTTTATAAGAACTCGGCCAGTTAGCACTGTGATTTTAGCCTTGCAGAAACTGGAGCAGAAAAACCAGTCAAGCCAACTTACACTCCCAAGGCACAGAACTATGAGATAATAACTATGTTGTCTCAAGCTGCTAAATTGTGATTTGTTGCAGTGGCATAGAAAAAAAATCCAACAACAAGGAGTGTATTTGTTGACTCAGGAAATAACTTTCATAGGTTGGAGGAAGATAAATAAGGAAGACTCAGAAATGCAGTATGCCACAGCTAGAAAGGCTATGTTCTGTCAGCAAAATTGACTCTGCACTCTTTCCTAAGGGCCACAGACTTCAAAAGGCTGTTTCCACTTTGATTAAAAGACATTAGTGACATATAAAAATTGTATAAAAATTTAAAAATCTGTGTCATGAAATGAAATTTTATTGGAATATATATATATATATATATATATATATATATATATAGAGAGAGAGAGAGAGAGAGAGACAATAAAAAGAGAAAAGGAACTTCAGAAAACTATAAAAATGAAAACGAATGATAGAAAACATTAAACTAACAACTCTGAAAGGTTTAAATTATCTGATAAAATACTTCATATGTAGTTAAAGTGAAAAGGCAGAGGTAAAACAATAGAAAGTAATTTTTGGACAAAGAACCTACCACACTCTAAGCATTTGTGCAAAACACTGTGTGCCCAGTAAACCAATTCCCCTTCATAAACTTCAAATATGGAGAGCTAATCTCACAACTAAACCAATCAATCAACAGTAAGATCATTTTTTAAATTGTCTGTCAAATACAAATGAAGAATGAATATTAAAAATAGTAATAAAACCTTAATCATGTGATTTGTTACTTAAATATTAAGAATTGTTTTTATGCAACAAAACCATAACTACCTTATAATTAATAAGGTTGTGATTGTTTTCCCAAACACAAAGCATACAAATTAACTTCTTAAACTTCAGTTCCATTAAAGGAAATATGGAGACAAAGGCCATCCTCAGCCATATGAAGCCACATCTTAAAAATGGGGGCAAAATGCAACAAAAAAGGAAATTGGATTATGGTCATCACTAATTCATTTTGAAGTGCCTAATTGCTCACAGAAAAAAATGTGACACAGTATATTTATTAATTACTTAAAAACTAATAACCAATGAATTTTAAATGTTATTATTTATTTATTTATGTCCAAAATGCTACTCCCCCACCCCTGTTATAGAGTCTACCTTCCCCTTCTTCTCTGAGAGTTACCTCTGGGTATCCCTCTACCCTGGCTCATTGAATTTCTGCAGGATTAGGCACATCCTTTCCCACTGAGGCAAGACCAGGCAGCCATGTTAGGGAACTATACCACAGTCAGGTAACAGTGTTTGAGATAGCCTCTGCTCCACTTGCTCAGGACTCTCATAAAGACCAAGTTGCATATCTCTTACATATATATGCATGGGGAGGCCTAGGTCCACCCTTGTATGCTCTTTGGTTAGTGGTTCAGTCTCTGAGAGCCCCCAAGGGTCCAGTTTAGTTGGCTTTATTGGTCTTCTGATAGAGTTTCTATTCCCCTCAGGGTCTTTTATGCTTTTCCCAACTCTTCCATGAGTCTCTGACTTCCCTCCAAAGTTTGGCTGTGGGTGTTTGCATCCTTCTGATTCAGCTGCTAGTTAGAGCCTCTTAGAAGGCAGCCATGCTAGACTCCTGTTTATAAGCATAACAGAGTATCATTGATAGTGTTGGGAATTTGGTGCTTGTCAATGGGGTGGGACTCTAGTTGGACCAGTTATTGGTTGGTTATTCCCTCAGTCTATATTTCATTCCCCACCCCTGAATTTCTTGTAAAGAGGATAAATTGGGGGTTAAACAATTTGTGGGTGCTGATGTCCTTATCCCTCCCCTCAGGGTTCTGCCTGGCTTCATTTAATTAATACATCAAATAACAGAATATTCCATTGCTATATTCATAATCATTTGTAGTTGTAAAGACTCCGTCTATTTAATGTGAAAAATTAAAACATTTTGTTCCTAATAAAACTCGAAAAATCAGCAGGAAAAGGAAAACTATTACCAAAGATTAAATCAGAAATAAATAATATAAAGCAAAAAGAAAAAGTAACTACACAAATAACCAATTCTGTAAAAAATTCCAAAAAAAAATCACATAACACTCTCTGGTACAAAATATAAAATATAGACAATAAAAATACCAAATATACAAAATAACTGATAAAATGTAGATATAGCTATAGAGAAGCATTTAGATAAAATATAAGACTTTTAGAAAAAAAGAATAATACAGTCATACACAAGAAAAATTTAATTGTAGTAGGAATGAAAACACAGCAAACACAAGTAAATTTAAAGATATATAAAAGTAAGTCTCTAAAATAATCTGTATGTCTATGTAATCTCAATAAAATGCAGCAGTGATTCTTTTAGAACTATATTAGCTGACTTTGAACATCAAACAATTAAAAAGCATGTGAGGATAAACAGGAAAATCCCCCAAGAAACTAGGCAAAAATATTTGGGACAGCCTTAACAGGCATTGTAAAAATATGTTCTTTTCTGAAGCTCCAAAGCTGCAGTGATGAAAACATTTCCATTCTGAGGGTGAAGAGAAACAGTTTTAGAACTCAGTTAACTATCCACAAATGTTAACAATAATTATTTTTGGAACAATTTATTAGACTTGAAAAATAAAGCTATAACTCAATCCAAAATTACACACACACACACACACACACACACACACACACATATATATATATATGTATGTATGTATGTATATATATATGTATTATATATATATATATATATATATATATTCACTAGTCTAAATTAAAATTTTAAATGGACACAGAGATCTATCAAACAATAAAGTAAGTAAAATATGTGATATTCATGAAGGATGAGTTTTACTAATTAGACTGACTTAGTTTCCCCAAAGTGTATATGTGTGTACACAGTAGTCAGGAATTTATGGAACTATTATTTTTCAATGAAAGTATTTTTTAAACCCGTTTTCATTCTTTGAGAATTTCATACTGTATATTTTAATCATACTCACCCCCACTCTTCCCTGTAACTTTTACAACATCCACCTTCATTTCCCTAATCCCCCAATTCTCTCAATGACCTAGTAAGTCTAATTTGTTCTGCCCACATACCCCTAGGTGGTATAGATCCATCCACTGGAGGATGGTAGACCTACCCTCAACTGCCCATAGCCATCAGCTAGGGGTGGGGGCTCATGAGCCTTTTTCACCTCCATGCTAGAATGTTAACTAAGTTAATGCTGTATGAATCTTGTGCAGGCAACCATATCTGCTCTGAGTTCATGAGTACAGTGGTTCTGTCATGTCCAGAAGACAATTGTTCAGATCAGTCCTCCCCTAACCCTACTTTTTACAGTCTTTCTGCCATCTCTGCCGTGATGATTCCCGAGCATCAGGGGACCATCAGGGGAGTTAGTATAAATGCCCTAGTTGTGGCTGAGCAATGCATAATCATTAATTTCTTTTACTTTGACCAGTTATGAGTTTCTGTTTTAACCATTTCCCACTACAGATGAGGTATGGGAACTACACTAATCTCCAAGAAGACAGAAAAGAATTCAGAGGATAATTTGGTTCTCTGGAGTCTAACTTTTTGAGTTCTTTGTATATTTTGGATATTAGCCCTCTATCAGATATAGGGTTGGTAAAGATTTTTTCCTCATCTGTGACTTTCAGTTTTGTCATATTGACAGTGTCCTTTGCCTTACAGAAACTTTTCAATTTTATGAGGTCATATTTGTCAATTGTTGATCTTAGGGCATAAGCCATTGGTGTTCCGTTCAGGAAATTTCCCCCTGTGCCCGTGTCTTCCCTACTTTCTCTTCTATTAGATTCAGTGTATCTAGTTTTATGTGAAGGTCATTTTATGTGGTGCTCATTTTTAAACAACAATAGATAAGGTTTGCATTTAATTTAATGTTTATTTTAAACTGATAAAATGAAATTGTTAGTTTGGTAGTGTGTCTTGTGATGTCTTGATACATGCACATGATGGAATTCTTAAATAAGAACAAATGGTAAATATATGTACTAAATAGTTATTTCTTTATAGTAAAAGCACTCAAATTTTGTACTAACTTTTAAGACAGTATGCGTTAGATGATTTCTTTGTTCTTACTCTCCCTTTCCCACTTTCTGATGCCAGGAGTCAAACCTAGGTCTTTGTGCATGTTAAGCAAATGCTCTACCACTTAGCTATGCTTTGAGTGCATCTTTTCTTGATTTAATTAAAACATAAATTCATACACTTGATACCTATTTAGGCAGTACCTTGCAATGAATTTGCAATACATGTATACATTGCACAATCATTGCTTAAATAAAGCTAAATGTTTTTATAGACCCATTGGCCATTTCTCTCTGGAAAAGGTGTTCAAAAACTATCCACTAACCTTGAAATGCACAGCAAAAAAATGGTTATCCATCACCCAATGTGGTCTGCAATAGTAATGTTGAACTTCTTGATCCTGTCCACATATGTTAGTAGCCATTTTCCAAATGGTCTCTATTCCTGCAGCTGCTTTCTCCCCCTGGCCTCTGTTAATCACCATACATTCTACTCCACATATGTGCAGAATCATGTGGTACTTACTTTTCTAGACATGGCTTCTTTCACTTAGCAGTCTCCAGTTCAATTTATGGATTGGCAACGTAAAGTTTTCATAATTATATGGCTGAATAGTTTTCCATTGTACACATTTATTGATTCTCATTAGCAATACTATGACAAGCATGAGATGCCTCTTGATATACTGATTTCTTTTCTTCTAGTAGTAAAATTGTTGGTAGTTCTATTTTCAAATTTTTAGAAACCATTACACTTTTTCTACAGTGGCTGCATTTCTGTCAAAGGTATTTAAGAGTTCTTCTTTCTTCACATGCACTATGAGCATTTGTGAGCTTCAGTCAATTTTTTAAGACAGGGTCTTACTATGTATCCATGGCTAGCCTATAACTCACAGTATAGATCAGGCTGGCTTTGAACTTGTAATCCTCCTGGCATTGCCTCCTAAGTGCTGGATAATAGAAACTTTTCGGGTTTCTTTTTATTTATCACATTTATTCTGTGCATATTTTGGTGGATAGGTGATATTTAATCCAAAATGAAACTTTAAATCATATAATAACACCAATACACAGTTACATGCGCAAACATACACAATTTAACAAGATAGGCAGTGCAAGAGAAACCAGATGTCTACCAATATTCACCATCAGAGAAAAAGAACATAGAATGTAAATGTACAAACAGCATTGAATTCAACAAAGGCTTTGTAAAGACAATTTGCACAGCATTAGTTTGAAACCACCTTGTATAGTTCTTCATGGGGGAAGGGTGGAGGGGGGGTCACAGTTTTTCGTATTTATTTTGTATTAATCATCCCATTCATTTACATCTCAAATGGTATCCCACTTCCTGGTTACCCCCTCCACCAACAACCCCTATCCCATGATATCTCACTTCCTGGTTACCCCTTAACCAACCCCTCATCCTACATCTGCTCCCTCCCTTTTGCCTGTATGAGAGTGCTCCCCCACGCATCCCCACTCTCCCACCCCACCGCTCTAGCATCCCCCTACTCTGGGGCATCAAACCTCCCTGGAACCAAGGGCCTCCCCTCCCGTTGCTGTTGGATAAGGCCATCCTCTGATACATATATATCTGGAGCCATGGATCTCTCCAGGTACACTTCTTGGTTGGTGGTCTAGACTTTGGGAGAACTGGGTGGTCAGGTCAGCCTATGTTGTTCTTCCAACGGGGTTCCAATCCCCCTCTGCTCCTCCAGTCCTTATGCCAGCACTGCCACCAGGCTCCCTGAGTTCAGTCTGATGGTTGGTTGGCTCCAAGCATCCACATCTGCAATTTTCAGTTGCTGGCCAGACTTCTCCAGGAACTGCCACACTTTGTTCCTGTCTGCGAGGACCTCTTAACCACAGCAACAGTGTTGGGTTTGGTGTCTGCAGACATGATGGATCCCCAGGTGGGGTCTTTCCCAGCTGGCCCTTCCTTCAGTCTCTGTTCCATTTTTTTTGTCCCTGTTCTTTCCTTTGGACAGGATCATTTCTGGGTTAAAAAACTTTAAGATGGATGGGTAGTCCCATCCCTCTACCAGAGGCCATGTCTATCCACTGGAGGTGGTCTCCACAGGTTCTGATTCCTCCTTCTCTGTGCATTATGGCTAAACTCAGTCCCATTAGGTCCTGGGAGCCTAACCATTTCTGGTGTCTGGGACCCTCCAGTGGCTATCCCCAGTTCCTCATCCTCCCTGCTAGCTATTTTCATTCCATTTCCTGACCCTCTGTACCCCTCTTATATCTCCTCCAGTTTCTGATACTGCCACCCTTATTTCCTCCCCTTCCTTTCTACCATCCTTGTCTCCCTCTCCTTCCACCTCCCATAGTCATTCTGTTCCCTGCTCAATGCAAGACTGAAGCATCCACTACCTGGTCTTCCTTTGACTTTCCATATGGTCTATAGGTTGTATCATAGGCATTGTGAGCTTTTGGTCTAGTATCCATTTAGTGAGCACATACTATGTATGTTCTTTTGTGTCTGCATTACCTCACTCAGGATGATATTTTCTAGTTCCATCCATTTGCCTACCAATTTCATGAAGTCATTTTTTAATAGTTGTAATTGTGTAAATGTACCACATTTTCTGTATCCATTCCTCTGTTGAGGGACATCTGGTTTCTTTCCAGTTTCTGGGTATTATAATTAAGGCTGCTATGAACATAGTGGAGCATGTGTAGATGTTGGAGCATCTTCTGGGTATATGCCCAGGAGTGGTATTGCTGGGTACTCAGGTAGTACTATGTCCAATTTTCTGAGGAACTGCCAGAATGATTTCCAGTGGGGTTTTACCAGCTTGCAATCCCACCAATAATGGATAAGTGTTTCATACATTAATAATATATTTAAATTGTCTCTACCCTCTCCTTCTCCTACTCCAAGTCTTTCTGTGTTCCCTGCCATTCCTTCTCAAATTCATGACCTTACTGGTTTTTTTTTTTCTTTTTCTTTTTCTTTTTTCTTTTTGTTTGGTTTTCAAAACAGGGTTTCTCTGTTCTGGCTGTCCTGGAACTCACTCTATGGACCAGGCTGGCCTCGAACTCAGAAATCCACCTGCCTCTGCCTCCCAAGTGCTGGGATTAAAGGCGTGCCCCACCACTGCCCAGCTGACCTTACTGTTTTAAGTACATACACAGGCACAGGAAGAGAGACACACATACATAAGACATTCTCTCTCTCTCTAAGACATTCTCTCTCTCTCTCTCACACACACACAGACACACACACAGACACACACACACAGACACACACACACAGACACACACACACACACACACACATCTGTTAAAATAGGATAACATAATATCAAGTTCTTGTGAGAAACCAAGAGCAATGGAAATACGTTGGATTGAGGATCTCTGCGATGCCTCTGAGCAACAACTTGATGGCAAGTATTCTACATCCTTTTGGTGTGAATATTTTTCTCTTTTTTTAGTTTTGTTTTTCTGTTTTGTTGGTTTGTTGGGTTTTGTATTTTTGTTTGTTTTTTATTTTATTTTTGCTTGCTTTTTTTTTTAACACTTTGAACACTTATCTCTGTCTGGTCTGGAATTTACTATATTGGTATGACTATGGACTCATGGGAAAATATCTGCCTTTGACTCCCAGTTGCTAAGATTAAAGATGTGTGTGTGTGGGATGTGTGTGTGTGTGTGTGTGTGTGTGTGTGTGTGTGTGTGTGTGTGTGTGTGTGTGGTGTGTGCATGTGTGTGTGTTCGAGGACACACATGTGTTTATGTGTACATGGGTATCCTGCTGAGTCTGTTTGTTGTTGCTCATATGTCTATGTGTTTAAGGCTGACTGTTTGGTATTAAATGCCCAATTGGGGAACTCATTCATCTTTGAGATAGACTGATGCTTTCTCTCTCTCAAAAGACTTTAATTTTCTATAGCTCTCCATCTAGGGATTGGACCCTGTGAGATTTCCCCTTTCCACTGGTGTGCTAGTCTTGTTTAGGTGACCATAGTTTGAAATTTCATGGGTGCAGCTTCACTATCATACATAGAAAACTCTATTTTATATCAAGCTTTCTGGGTTGCCAGCTCTTTTCGTCCCCTCTTCTGGAACATTCCCTGAGCCTTAGTTGTTAGGTTATAGCCTAGGTGTATCAATTGGTGTTGGGCACTCTGTGGTCAGTTGTTACCTGAATTTTGAATAGTTGTTGGTTTCTGTATTGAGCTCTGTCTACTACTGCAAAAACAAAAAGCAGGCTTCTTTGATAAAGTCATGGAGCTAAACTTACCTGTGGGCATAAGAACACGTAGTTAAGAATTCTACTACTTTAGGAATGTGACAGGACTATCATCTAAAATCCATGATCTCTATGCTCCAGTACAGGGGAATTCCAGGGCCAGGAAGTGGGAGTGGGTGGGTTGGGGAGCAGGGCGGGGGAAGGGTATAGGGGACTTTCGGGATAGCATTTGAAATATAAATGAAGAAAATATCTAGTAAAAAATGAAAATCAAATAAAATAAAATCCATGGTCTCGCTATGTATATAGGTAGTTGGCTAACTACACTGTACTGGTATTATTTCTCTCCTATTGAGCAGGCCTTACATCCAGTTAGATTGCTGTTGTTTATCCCGAGATTGTCTTCTTGTTGTTTATTTCAATGCTAGCCATTCTTACTGGGAATATGATATTGTAGTTTTGCAATTCTTACTTGGTTTTGGTTGGTTAGTTTTGGCTTGGGGTTTTTGAGGCATGTTCTCTCTATGTAGCTTAGATTACAACATCATTCATTATGTAGCCCAGGCTGAGCTTGACCTACTAATCATTCTCCTATCCCAGCCTTACCTCACTTGATATGGTGGTGGTGGTGTTATGTGGGTATGACCCCAGAGATTAGTGATGTTGAAGGCTTTTTTCATATACTTATTTGCTATTTATTGTGTATTTTTTGATGGAAATGATGGTTTTGTTTTTGGAGTATAGAGTTGTTTGGGTTCTTTATTTATTCTAAAATCAGCCCTTTATTAGTTGTATAATATGCAAATATGTTTTGCCATTCTTTGATGTCTCTATTTTTTTCCCTGGGTTCTCTGCTGTGCTTTGCATGCTCATCTATTTCAGCATTTGTTTGTTCGTTGGTTGGTTGGTTTGGTTTTGTGTGTTTGTTTGGTTTTGGTTCTGTTATTCTTTTGGTTTTTTGAGACAGGATTTCTTTGTGTAGCCCTGGCTATCCTGGAACTCACTCTGTAGACCAGGCTGGCCTCGAACTCAGAAATCTGCCTGCCTCTGCCTCCCAAGTGCTGGGATTGAAGGAGTGCCCCACCACTGTCCAGCTATTTCAGCTTTTCATTCCTGTATTATCTGTGATAAGGTTGTTATTCAAACACCTCTTTGCCATTCAAATACCTATTTTCCCTGATGTTTTGCTCAGAGGTTCTTAGTCTTTGTTTAAGTTTTATCCTAGTTTAAATTAAAATTTTTAAAGTTTTTCATATTTTTATTAAAAATTTTAAATATGGAATTTCATGCTATATACAATAAAATATATTCATATCTGACCCCCCTCTTGCTGCTCTAGAATTCTCCCCAGAATGCACTGCTTCCATCTCTGTGTCTTATTTTTTATACAACTGATGAGAAGAGTCTGTTTTCTTTTCTCTGCCTATAGCATCCATTTTTTCCCCAGCTAGCCTTTCCCCACTTTATACTTTTAGCCTCTTTGAGCAAAGTAAATTGATTGCAGATGTATGGTTTTATTTCTAGGCTATCCATGGTTTTAGTCAGTACTATGGTATTTTGGTTGCCACTCCTTTGCAGTACACTATGAATTCAAATAATGGGATGTCTCCTGCTTTGATCTCTCCCCCCACCCCACCCCCCAGCCCCCACCCCCCCCACCCCACCCCACGCAGGTTTGCTTTGGCTCTTCATTTACATCTCTGTGTGAAGTTCCATAAAATTTGAAGGTTCTTTTGTTTAATCCTGGGACAATGACACTGGTATTTTGTATTTTGATCCAGACTCTTCTGAGTCTGTAGGTCATTTTGAGTTACTAATGTGTTTTCCAATGTCTGACCATAGGATATCTTTCTGGTTTTGTGTGTTTGCTATAAATAAATAAATAAATAAATAAATAAATAAATAAATAAATAAATAAAATTATCTCTAAAGTTAGTTTAATGTTATAAAATTATTACACACATTAACTTCTTTCTTTATCAAATGTTTCTTTGAGATATATCCTATTATTATTTCAATTGTAAAGATAAAGAAACTGGGGCATGGAGAGATTAAATAATTTCTCCAACTTCAGTACACTATTAAGGTATTGTGTGTTCTTTCTGAAAATTTTAAATATATTTTATTTGTTATTACTAAGGAGAAGTGAATTCGAAAATGCCATGGCATATAGAAGATAGACGATAACTTTGTAGATTCTTTTCTCTCCTGCTGTTTCCATGGATTCTGAGGATCAAACTCAGGTCATCAGATTTGTGCACCCAGTGTCTTTACCATTGAGAAATACTGTCAGTTTTTTTTTTTTTTTTACATGTTAAAAGGAAAGACAATTTAAAGAAAGACAAGTATAAACAAGTAACTTAATTTAGTGTATTTTCAAATACATATATACAATGTACTTTGATTGTAAGTATTCCCCAACACATCTTCCCCAGCTTCATATACTCTTATATATTTATTTCTTTTAATTCACTGTGTCCAATTTGTGCAGCATCTGTGCACATGAGTATGTGGTTATCGACTATGCATGGGGAATGTACCAGGAACTTTCCTGAGAGAAAATTAACTCTCCCTTCCACAGCAACTATCAACTGCCAACAACTCCTGAGCTAGGGGTAGGACCTTTATACCCTCTCCCAGTTCCAGGATGGAATTTTTAATTTCCTTCATCTTCTGCATGTCTTCAAGGAGTCATGATTGCAAGGTGCTGGGAGTTTATGTGTGTAAGAGCTAAGCCAGGTCAATAAGAGGGTTTCACAGCATTCCTCCCTCACCCTCTGGCTCTTACATTCTTTCTTCCAACCTTTGACAATGTTCCCTGAGCCTTGGAGGGTGGAGGTTGTACAGAATCATTGATTTACAACCTCCATTAATGCATATTTAGCCTGGGAAATTGAGGTCTTGACACAGAAAAGTTTTGCTTTTTTTTTTTTAAAATCATGTACATTACATCTTGACTGCAGTTTCCCAACAGACACACACATTCACACAGACTCTCTCCTCCACCTCCCATTTCCTCTGAATCCAAACCTCTTTCACATCCCCTCAGAAAAGAACAGATCTTCTAGGGACATCAAACAAATATAGAATAACAAGTTACAATAAGACTAGGCTTAGCCATTAGGGGCTAGGCTCACAGCCACAGAAAAGTTTTAACTAGAGGAACTCAGTTTCTCACCTTTTCCTTACCAGATGAAATTATAGTTGGCCTCTATGGAACCAAGAAAATGGAAGCTACAGTCAAATACAAAAAGAAAAATATAAACTTTAGTTCATAGAATTTGAACTTCCATGAGTCTACATCATAGCAATTTAAAGATTTTTTAATTCATATAAAATTAATCATAAATGAATTACAAATAAAAATCCTGCATGAAAATTGATCACACTAATATGAAACTTCATAGCTTTGAAATGGATATTCTATTTGTAAAGAAGTTTCCTGAGACATATGGGCTTTAAATTTTTTAAGGGATACTTTTGCCTAAGTATAATGTGTATTAAGTGCTGACATTGTTTTGATTTTGTTTTTTTGAGACAGAGTTTCATTTAGCTTGTTGGTCTTGATTATGGCCTTGAACTCCTGATCTTTCTGCTTCTGCCTCCCCTCTTCTGTGATTATGCACATGTACTATCACAACCAGAAAATACTAACATTTGAACATAAGAAGCAGACTCTTCCTTGTAATGAGAGAGTAAAATATAATATGCAAGTAAAATAAAGCTGACCATTTAAAAACATTTAAAATACTAAAATAAATATGAAGCTCTCAATATGAAATAATTATGAGAGAAGAAAAAGATCATCATAGAATTACCTTGTATGAACTTAGTAGGTTCTTGACATTCCAGTTTGTCCTGACTAGTGTCAACTTAACACAAGTTGGAGTCTTCTGAAAGGAGGTGTGATGGTTTGTATATGCCTGGCCCAAGGAGTAGCAGTATTTGGTGGTGTGGCTTGTTGGAGGAGGTGTTGCCTTGTTGGGGTAGGAATGTCACTGTGGGTGTGGGCTTTAAGACCCTTGATCTAGCTGCCTGGAAGCCAGTCTTCCCCTAGCAACCTTCAGATGAAGATGTCAGACTCTCACTTCCTCCTACACCATGCCTACATGGATGTTGCTATGTTCTCGGCTTGATGATAATGGATTGAACCTCTGAACCTGTAAGCCAGCCTCAATTAAATGTCCTTTATAAGAGTTGCCTTGGTCATGGTGTCTGTTCACAGCAATTAAACCCTAACTAATACAGGAGGGAACCACAATTCAGAAAATGCTTTTATGAGATCCAGCTGTAAGGCATTTTATTAATTAGTTATTGATGAGGGAGGGCCCAGCCCATTGTGAGTGGTGCTATTCCTGGACTGGAGGTCCAGGCAAGGTTCTATAAGAAAGCAGGCCAAGCAAGCTATAATGAGCAAGCCAGTAAGCATCACCCCATTTGTGGCCTCTACATCAGCTCCTACCTCCAGATTTCTGCTGTTTGAGTTCCTGTGCTGACTACCTTGATGATAAACAGTAATATGGAAGTATAAGACAAATAAACTATTTCCTTCCCAAGTTGCTTTTTGGTTAAGGTACTTCATTGCAGTCAGTAATTTTAACCTTAACTAGGACACAAGTCATTTCCTCTTCTAATCCTATTCTCTTTCAAACATTTCAGTCCTAGGAACAAAAGCATTTTTAAATAAAGCACAATTATTCCATAACTCTAATTAAGCCCTTAATTTGTATACCATACTCTCAAATTTATTCTATTGGCATGTGAATTTTTATATGATTTACATTCTCTAGTCACCCTTGGCTAAAAACCCAATCTTCTTTTTTCATATTTTTTATTGGATATTTTATATATTTACATTTCAAATGTTATCCTCTTTCTTGGTTTCCCCCTCTGGAAGCCCCCTATCTTATCCCCCTTCCCCTGCTTCTATGATGGTGCTCCTCCACCCACCATGGAAATCTCCTCTACTGGGGCATCAAACCATCATAAGACCAAGGGCCTCTCCTCCCATTGATGCCAGACAAGGCCATCCTCTGCTACATATGCACCAGGAGCCATGGGTCCCTCCATGAGTAATCTTTGGTTGGTGGTTTAGTCCCTGGGAGCTCTGGGAGTCTGATTGGTTTATATTGTTGTTCTTCCTATGGGGTTGCAAAATCCTTGAATCTTCTATTGAACTTCTCTTGGTTCCTTGAAATATCATTAAAGCCCTGCTTTTTGCTTTTCCCTGGACCCATTTCACACTGTTGATCTTGATCACTGGGATGCCCAAATAGAATTTTTCTGCATCTTTGATCACAATTAGTAGGGTTCAAAAGAGGCTAAGTTCAAAATAGTAATATGGATACTTGGTGGGGGTCTTCTATGTCTTCTATTCACTTAAGGCAAAAGCTGCACAAACCAGAGCATGTTTAAGTTTCCAGAAGTAAAGAAAGCTAGTTACCCTATTATTTGCTAAACTTATCTGGCTGCAGAACTCATTTTTTCCCTTGAAACACCAATTAGTATCTCATAAAATAATTATTCCAAGAAACACAGTCAGGACGGATGCTATGAAACATTGCTATTATCCCCCCTAAGGATTGCAAGGCTCATTTGCACATCTTATGAGAATACTTCTAGTTGATGATCTTCAGCTGCAATCCCCTTTCCAAAAAAATGTTGTTAGCTGGAAAGCTTTACCTCTCTCAAGTCTGTCATAACCATTTGTAAGGGACATTGAACACTGAGCATGGCTAAAGACTGAAATATAAAGCCCTGACCACCCACCACCATGTAGTGTGCCTCCAAATGGATATCACACTTTTAGTACTCATTGTAAGGTTGTCCTTGGCCTTCCTTGGGGCTTTTCTACATGTCAGATGCTCTCTTTACCCATTCCTGTTTTCTTCCCCTTGGTTTAATTTTTTTTCTTTCATTTCATTTCAACAGTTGCTAATACTTATAGGGTTGCCAAATAAATGTCCTGAATGCTTATCTCTATTTCATAGTTTACTTTGGAAGAACCCACCCTACAAGGCATTAAGGCATTTAAATGAAATGAAGACTATCAATACAAGGAAACAATAATCATATGCCAAATTGTGTGTGGGAAAAAAATGTGCCAGATTTTAAAAGAAGCTTAATAGGAAACGTGAGTGAACAATGGACCTCTACTTTTTTCGTTTTGATAAGCATAGAATTGGAATGCCAGCTGTGGAGTATTGTGCTATGTGAGAATCTGAACTACAGCTGGCTTGAGGGAGCAAAGATTAAATAAAAACTAGGAACCAACTCTGAAAACCCAGTAGTCTCTCTCCATCATCAGTATCTGGGTTATTGACCGCTCAACTCCTCTTCCCTCTTCTAATTCCACTCTCTTTCAATCAACTCAGTCCTAGAAACAAAAGCATTTTGTAAATGAAAACATGATCATTCCACAACCCTCATTAAGCCCTTCAATTTGTATACAGTGCAGTCAAATTTCTTCTCTTAACATGGAAGTTTTTACATAATTTAAATTCTCTAGTCACCCTTGACTTAAAAAACCCAGTGTCCCATTGAACTTATTTTGGTTCCTTGAAAGGGATATATTAAAAGGCCACTTAAGACTATGTAGTTTGCTTTCCCCTGGAACCATTCTATACTGTTCACACTCACTCATCGTTAAGGCCCAAATATAAGTACCATTTCCTCAGGAAGCTTTCCATACCTATCCTCATTAAGTTAGGGATTAGTTCTGCTTGCATATGTGTCCTTATCACTCTGCCCTGCTCTAAGAGACTACATAGCATAACCCAATTGAGTCTAGCATTATGTTCTTCTTTCAAGAGAATGTAAAACCAACAATGGCAGGGTCTCTATATGACTCACACTATGTAACTAGAACTATCACATAATAAGTAGTGAATAAATGAAAGTTAAGTATATATTGAAACCAGTACTAAAGCAATAATGCAGGAGATTCAATGAAGGTGAAACCAAGAGCAAACCCTTATGCATTCTTACAACTGAAAAATTTTATATTACATATTCTAATTGGGCTTTCCCTTCCCCCAACTCTTACCCACCTCCCCACCTATCCAATTAAACATCATTTCTTTCTCTCTTACAGAAAAAAAAATCAGACAAAAATGCATACCCATTTTAGGAATTATGTTTTTCATGATTATCAAAACTAATTGTTTTATTCTCCACTCACTGGAAGTTTATGATTATAATCTACAATTGCATTAAAGTACTGAGTGCTTTATTACAAGTGTTTGCTGTATCTCTCTCTCTCTCTCTCTCTCTCTCTCTCTCTCTCTCTCTCTCTCTCTCTCTCTCTCTCTCTCTTTCCCCTTAAAACTATAACCTATGTTTAGTAAAGAGATTTATAAATGATTGAAAGCTGTAGAGAAGTGACCGTCTAGCACCTCTGTATCACTCCACCCCTGAGGTTCAGGTAATAAGGTAGAAGGGCTGGTGAAGAGTTTATAAAAGCCAGAAACTATGAAGGTTGCTTCAAAACACTGTCTTCAGAACATGACAGGGCCATTGCTCTCAGGCACTCACAGTAGCTGTTTACCTGCACAAGATCTGCCCAATATCAAGTCAGTTAATGTTCCAATGTAGATACAGAAGTGCCCTTGAGACCCCACCACAGACTAAGGAGCTGTGGCAAATGATGGCTGCTGAGAAAGAGAGTCTATTGTTTTTTCCAGGATTGTAGCCTCTGATAAGTTGACTATTCTCCAGTGGATGGTTCTACCTGACACAAGCATATACAGATATCACTAGTTAGATTCAATGAGTTCTAAAAAACGACAGAAATAAGGAAGGGGATATAGTGGTCGATATGGGTGGGGTGAGTTACATGGAAAAAATGGATGTGGTTATCAAAATATATTTTGTACATCTATGGAATTCCCCGAGAATAAATAAAATATTATTTCAAAGTGAAATTTATTAAGCACCATGAGCATACTAATTATATTTTTTTGCCTTCAGTGGCCCTACAATTTTATTGAGATTTAAAAACAGAGTTTTAGTTTAGATTAGATTAACAGTTCTAAAGGTGTTATAATCCATTGTCAGGGATGTAAAAAACGTTAACACTAACAAAATATCAGTATTTGACATTTATCATAATAAATAATTGTGCTCTTAAGGCAGTGAACTATAATTTTGCTCTTTGCAGTCTAATATGAATTCTTGTGGAGACAAAAAGCAGAAGTTTTTGCTAGCTTACTGGAAACTGTTCATATTCTAAAGTCTCTGGAATTTTGTCTTGCAAGTTAATTCATCAATCAGACATGATATGTGTGGGAACTTATCAGTTTTAAAGTGTAAGTGCGACACATTTCAGAGGAGGAGGAAATAGTTTTGAACAAAATGCATGCATGCAGGCTGCTGATATAATTTGTTCCGCTGAGAACTGAGCAGGCTTGAAGGTTAGTCACAACCATAAATGTGTGTGTGTGTGTGTGTGTGTGTGTGTGTGTGTGTGTGTGTGTAGCTAAATCATCGAAATGAGGAATATTTTGATTAAACTCCACTAACTTTTAGCAGTCTTTAAAGATATATGTAACAAGATATTTGTAGAACTTTTCATGTTGTACTAGAATTGACAATGAAAAGTTAAAGATGAAGAGGACAGTCTCTAAAGACTTAACAACATTTGGGTCCAGAGGCTTCCATAAGAGCTTACTCAAGAACTGACCATGTATACACTATTCACTGTCCCAGATCCCACGCCCTGTAAAAACATAAGGCAAAGGGGAAAGAAGGGTGGATTTTTATAGTTGTCAAAACTGCCAGTTCGCAATGAAAAGACTTTCCCCTTCCCTTTCCATATGGGAGAGGATGTGGGTCACTTCCTCCCACAAAGTTCAGTGGAGGAAAGGGCCAGTATCCAATATAATATGGACTGCCTGCAATAGTGAGGCTCCTGCTTCATTTCTTAGCTGGAACGCTACTATGAGCAATGTGCCTATCTCTACATATTGTTCAGATTTAAGTCGACTTTAGTGAGCTAATTCTTGGAAGAACTTGATATATTGTTCTATGAATTGAATTATTATGTGATATTACTAACACACAGATGTCTGCTTAAAATCTAGAGATTTCTTAAGAGGATAGTTTTCATAAGCATCTGGCCACAAAGGAATAATAAAATATCAAGATGTAACCTGCCAAAAAGGGGCCTAGGCCCTCCCTTTCTCTCTCTGAGTACGTAGATGAGCATACTGATATTTCCTATGGGATATTTGGGATATCATGGGGGAAACAGATTAGGGAGGAGACCAACAGACAAGAGATGCAATACAAAGGAAGAATCTGAAGATGTGTACCATGAGAAAGACCTTTTAAAGAGGAGCCTAATGAAACTAACCAAGTGCTAAACTCTATTCCCAGGAAAATGACACCAGCCGTCTGTCTGTCCATGAAGAGTGCCAGAAGGAGATGGAACCACAGAAAGCTAGATCAAATCTATGGATGTGTCCTTAGCGAAACTACAAAGTGAGTTCCAGGACAGCCAGGGCTATACAGAGAAACCCTGTCTCAAAAAAACAAACAAAAAAAAAAAAAAAAGAAAGAAAGAAAGAAAATACATGCCGAATTACAAAAGAAGAAATCAATCGCTTCTCCTATTTCCCATCTCAAATATATTAGATAAGTTGAGATTTTACAAAGAAAATAGATCCCAGCATTTGTCTAATCTTCTCTAACCACATCAACCCCAGCCCTCTCTTTGTCTCCCAAGTATAAGACTAATCAGCAGTGGCTGGCAAGGTAGCAAGTTTTGTTTCTTTGTTTGTTTTTGTTTTTTCAAGACAGGGTTTCTCTGTATAGCCCTGGCTGTCCTGGAACTCACTCTGTAGACCAGGCTGGCCTCCAACTCAGAAATCCACCTGACTCTGCCTCCCGAGTGCTGGGGTTAAAGGTGTGCACCACCACGCCTGGCTGGGAGCAAGTTTTCATCTAGAGATTAGTTGACCAATCTAAATTGTTCTGTGTAGTTCATAAACACTCATTAAAACAATTCTGATTTTTTTAAACAAAACAAGTTTTCACAAATGCACTGATATCATTGGTAGGGAAGTAACAAAATGTTTCATATATGAACACCACTCTATACATACTACTCAAACAAGACATGCATTTTTTATAGTTAATAGCATGGTGTAAGACATGTAATAAACATACCATACAGTTGAATTGGTGGATAAAGAATCCCTGTAGATGAAAGTGTGTTTGTGTGTGTGTGGGTGTCTATGACAGACTGTTGCACCAAGAGACAACACTCCTTTGGAAGATGCTTTAGAGAAGGGAGTTGGGCAGGCACAAGAAAATAATGAAAAGAAAGAACATTGTGTTAGTTTGCTTTCTATTACTGTGAGAACACCATGACCAAAACTAATTTGGGGAAAAAAGGCTTACATTTCTACATCAGAGCACATCATCTAAGGTGGTCAGGGCAAGAACACTAGGCAGAAACTTACAGACAGTAAATAAAGCAGGAGCCATGGAGAAATGCTACTTACTGGCTTGCTCCTCCTGACTTGCTTGGTTTGGTTTTTATACACCCTAGACTTCCTGCTCAGAGAGATCACCTTCTATAGTGAGATGGAGTTTCTGTGTCAATCACCAATCAAGAAAATGCCCCTGCTAGATTGCCCACAGAAAAATCTTAAGGAGGTGGGAGAATTTCTCAATTGAGGTTCTCCCTGTACAGATAGTCCTAGCTTGTAATAAAAACAAAACAAAACAAAAAACAAAAAAACAAACACAGGACAAACACACTGAAGTATACAATCTGAGGATACAGTAGAAAGTGTTAAGGGAGATGCTAGATTACCAGAATGAAAGCCATATGAAAGAGTTAAACAAAAATGTGTGGATGAAAATATTGCATAACCACAGCATGTATATCACCACTATTGTTAATTTAGAACCAGTTCCCAAGAAAATATGCATGATGTAAATAAATGCAGTGTTTGACCATCATAAATTTTTTGTTCATCTTTTTTTTAATGGTTTTAAGAGTATGAAAGAGGAAACAAAGGTTTAACATAAGGAATGGTATCTATGAGAATTTGGGAAGGGGTTAAACATTTAGAAATAATGCAAAATATGTCTGTTTACCTGGACAAAAGGAGCAAAAGGTTCCATGTGCTCAATTGCTTTTTGGTTTTCGAGATAAAATAGCCTCACAAAAGCAACTTAGTGGAGAAAAGACTAGAGATCCAGAAGGGTTATAATACTTGATAGTGGGGGAGGTGCCAGGACATGAGCAAGAGGCAGTCCTGCCTCCTTATATAACCAGCCCAGCAGAGAATGATCACAAAGTAGGACCTGAATATCAAACCTCGGAGTCCTCCATTAGATATTTTCTCTAGCCAGGTTCTACCTCCTCAAGGTTCATTAACTTTTCCAAATCAGCCAGAAAGCAAGGGTTCAAACATGGGGGTTTAAGAGGGACATTTCACAGGCCAATCAGAACAATGCTTTAGTAGTTTCACTTGGAGTTGGAATGTATCCTGGAGATGTACCACACTCATATGGATGAATACCTAACAAAAATATCCAGACAACATATAGAAAGAATGTTAGTATATAATGCAATGTGTAGATTTGATCAGAAAATTAATAATAATAACATACAATATGAAAACAGAGAGACTGAAAATTTTTAATGTAGAACAGTGCCTTGAGATTTTTCCTTCCTCCTGCTGTGGCCTTCCATGCTGCAGAGATTAACAGATGAACAAAACTGGGAAGCCACACTGCTTTTTTTTGTTGTTGTTTGCATTAAACAAACAACAATCCTGGTGACAGGATCTCACTGTGTAGCCCTGGTTGACCTGGAACTTGTATTGTAGAGCAGAGTGGCTTCTCTCATAGATTTGGCTGCCTCTAATTCTCTGGTGCTTGGATTAATGGTCACCAAACCTTGAATTGCATTGTTTTGGCTTGCATTGATCATTAAACAACTAATAGTCAATTCAATCGTGGGGAAATAAAGCTTGTCTTAGTGACACAAGGCTGTAATCCCAGTTACAATGGATGATAATGCAGGAAGATCACAGGTCAAGGCTTGCCTAGGCTACAAAGTTCAAGACAAACCTGGCCTGTCTCAAAAATAAGTCCGGAGGCAATAGTTACTCTTGCTTTCCATCTGTTCTTTCCTGAATAGTAAATTTTCTTTAGAAATAAGTGTTGAGTGTTGAAGCAACCAAATTTTAATCTCATAGCCAATACAGCAAATACTTAACAAGACTCTAATAATATAAGCAGATCCTTTGCTTCTGACATTGCCTCTGCTTGCCAAATTTCAATGGAGGAGAATATCTAAATATTCACTTTCTTCTACACTGCCCTGAAGTGGAAGTTTCTGGTAGTGTCATGTGATGTTTTGATCACAACACATGCTCTTATGTGGTGTTTTGCTGAGGCAAGACCCTGTGAGATGTTTGGAGAGAGTATAACTAGGACTTAATAGACAGTGATGGGGCACTTGCATAGCCAGCTTTGCAAAGCTGTGTTGGTCTTAGTGTTTGCTGATCTTTGCTTCATTAAGAGAGGCATGACAGAAAGTCTTCTGGGGTCTAGGCTGGTCCTGGTTGTTCTCAGAATCAGCAGAGGTCTGGCAGTTTCAAGAAATGTGGTATCTTTGGGGTATCTCAACAGTTTAGAGCACTTACTGCTGCTATGGAGGACCTTAGTTCAATTCCTGGCACCCAATGTAGAATAGTACACAACCATCTACACTCAGCAGGCACCTGAACTCCTGTGCATAGGCCCACATGCAGACAGGGATTCTCAAGCATGTGTCACATACACACACACACACACACACACACACACACACACACACCCCACACAGAGAGAGAGAGAGAGGGAGAGAGAGAGGGAGATATATATATATATAATATATATATTATAGCTTATAAGATATTATAGCTTGTAAGATTTGACCAAGAGAGAGAGAGAGAGAGAAATAGAGAGATTAAAAATAATAAAAATAATTTTTAAAAAGGAATCAGGAGGTCAGGCTCAAGCCAAACCCTACTAAATCCAATCTTGCATCTTAATAAGGTGACTCATCAACACATAACAAAGTTGGTCACAACTCACCACGTGATAATCACCCCAGGTATCTTAGGTTGCTTGTTGTGATTGTTGCTTTTTGTTGTTTTGCCTTGCAGATTCTAGACTTTAACGTTCAAAGCAAAACATGCTTGTAAGATTTGATCAAGAGGCAAAAGCAAGAGGATCCCAAGTCTGAGGCAATCTTGGACTATACCTAAAGTCAAATAAATACCTTTTTTGTTGTTTGCTTTTTTTTGAGACAGGTTTTCTCTGTGTAGCCCTGGCTGACCTGGAACTCACTCTGTAGACCAGGCTGGCCTCAAACTCAGAAATCCACCTGCCTCTGCCTCCTGAGTGCTGGGATTAAAGGTATTCCCTACCACTGCCTGGCCAATAAATATTTTTTAAAAGCCTCTTTTATTAAATTGTTTTAAATTTATATGAATACACTGTACCTGTGTTCAGACACACCAGAAGAGGGCACTGGATCACATTACAGATGGTTGTGAGCTACCATGTGGTTGCTGGGTTTAAAAGTCTCTTAAGTCATTTGAAGAACATGAACAGTGTATCTGCCCCGCATCATGTTCCTGCTCATGCAGCTGATTTCTATGCTTTAGGTGCAAGATTAGATGAAAAACAAACTTTCTTTCTTTCTTTCTTTCTTTCTTTCTTTCTTTCTTTCTTTCTTTCTGTCTGTCTGTCTGTCTGTCTGTCTTTCCTTCCTTCCTTCCTTCCTTCCTTCCTTCCTTCCTTCCTTCCTTCCTTCCTCCCTTCCTTCTGTCCTTCCTTTTTCCTTCCTTCTTTCATTTATTTATTTATTTATTTATTTATTTATTTATTTATTTATTTACTTATTTATTTATTTTTACAGGATCTCATGCAGCCCAATCAGGATCCTAATATAGTCAAAATGACTTTGAATTTCTTCTCCTCTTGCCTTTATCTCCCAAGAGCTGGAGTTTATAAGTAGGTCACCAGAGTTGGTTTTAAGTAGTTCTGAGCACTGAACCCAGGGTTTTGTTCATGCTAGTCAAGCATACTACCTAAACCCCAAACCACTCTAAACTCAAAAGGATATCAAATATGTCATTACTATCTCACTTGCTCATTGCACTAAGACAGCTCCCAGGAATCCACTGCAAAAATGCCCAATGATGCTTCTCTCAATGTGTTTATATTTTAAAAGAATACAATGAATAAATGTGCACACAACTCAATAATGGTGTGTCAGTTATATTTTCCTAAAGAAACAGAACTGACAGAATGAATGTATATTAAAAGGAAATTTTATATTTGTTTACATGATACCACCTGGGTATTTCAACAATGAGTGTCTTCAAACTGGAAAGACTGAGAACACATAGCTTCTCAGTCCATGAAGGTGATAACCTCACCACTTTCAATCTAGCACAGAAGGGTCCAGAACACTTCCAGAGCCATTAGTCTTCAGTCCATATTAGAATACTGAAGTATCTGGTTCCAGTGGTACCTAAGGATAGCAGTAGCAGCAGCAAACTGGGTAGAATGAACATACCAGCAAGACAGGATGGCAAGCAAGCAAAGAATGGAAAGCTTTTCCTATTCAGTTTCTTATACCTGGACTGTTGTCCAAAAATGCCTTTAAGAAGATTGGTTCAATTAATCTAATAAGGAAACTTCCCAACAGGCATGTCCACTGGCTTATCATCTAGGTGATTCTAAATAATGTTTAATAGCTATAGATGATTAGAAAGCCTACACAGGAGTCAGGGAGAGGGCTCAGTGGTTAAGAGCTACTTCTGCTTTTACAGAGGACCCGGGTTCAACTTCCAGCACCCACATAGTGGCTTACAAGCATCTGCAACTCCAGTTCCAGGAGCTCTAATCTTTTCTGATCTCTGCAGGCACCAGACATGCACATATTACACATATATACATTCAGGCAGAACACCCACACACATATTTTAAAAAATATTTAAAAGATTTTGAAGACATTGAACACAGCAGGCACTAAACAATGTACTTTCATGTTTTCCTCCAAATTTGTATTTCAAAGTATATTTGAATAGTATCCTTGGTATACAAAGCAGAAATTCAGGTTTCTGTCTTCAGAACAGACTTCTAGGCTAGTGCTATTCTTGTTTTATCCTCAGCCCTATTTCACTCCCAGAAGAGAGGCCAATCATGATGGTATTTTCACCAGTCAAAACCATTGTTTGGGTGGGGAAAGGAATCTAGAAGGAGTTTAGGGAGAGGAAAGAATATTATCAAAACATATTATGTAATACAGTTTTTTAAAACTTTAATTACAAGGCAATCTTATTCAGAGTTCCTATTGCTGTGAAGAGACACCATGACTACACCAACTCTTATAAATTAAAGCATTTAAGGTCAGCTGTCTTACAGGTTCAGAGGTTTAGTCCATTGTCCTCATGGCAGGAAGCATGACAATCTACAGGTAGACATAGTGCTGGAGAAGGAGCCTAGAATTCTTCATCTGGATGAGCGGGAAGCAGGAAGCAGGAAGCAGGAAGAGAGAATAAGCCACTAGGCCTGGCTCAAGCATCTGAAACTGCAGTGACTCCCTATGAGCATATGGGGAGATTTTTGTTCAGACCACTACAAAGGCCACTGGAAGTTTTCAGGAAAACTACTATGAAGTATCCAGGCCGCTTCTTCCCACAATTGATCCAATTAGTTTCTGTCACTGAGTTAACAGGCCAATCCCTTTCAAGTATCTGTCTGGTCTTTCAGTTTATGAATTGGCAATGCATTTATTTGATTGCGTGATAAACACAAGAGGAGTATGGATTAAAATAGTAAAATCCAAGTTACAAATACCCTAATAGCTACTCAATATACTCACAGTTAAACAACTTAGTAAAGTAGCAATTGAAATCAATAGGTGTAAACAGAGAAAAGGAAGATTCCAAACAAAGCTTTGCAAATGAACTGAGAATCTCCATGAGCCTTAATTCCCTCTGCTCAGAAGTGGCATAATAACATCATCTACCTAGACTGCACATGTAGCTTTGTGATGGGGCAGAGTTCCATCCCCAGCACAGCAAAAGTAGATAAACAAATAAATGAATGGATAATAGCTCAAAATTCAGAACTACTATGAGGCTTTAAAAAAATTTATGTAGTTTATAGTCCCACATAGGGCAAAGTAACATTCTATACTATTGTTATTACCAGCTCTACCCAATACATGAATTCTAGCCAATATTTCAAGTTGAAGAAATCCTTGCCCAATATTTTCTATGTTAGAGACTCATTATTTTACTAAAAATATTTCTGTCTGTGGTGCAACATACGAAATGTTTCACTGGCATCATTAGACAAGCTGCTGGAAACAAAAGCAGTGTTAGAACAAAGATTTATAGGAGACTCCAACAATGTTGACCCTATTTAATCCTGTTTAAACTATGTTTCACATGGTTCATTGGCCAATGATCATGTCACAATTTAGTCCTCATTGAGGAGCAATGCTTCCTTTGTCTCAGGAGGCCATTAGGATCACATCTAGAAACTTGAAGCCATTATACATGTCCCATGATTTTATATATATGTGTGTATATATATATCCCACAGTGAACTATAACAAAGGATTGATTTAAAATGTCATAAAAGAAAACGGTGTCTCAATGAGCAACACAGTACTTGTAAAACAGTGTGAGCCCTATGTACATAAAAACTTTAAAAGGCTAAAAAAAATAGCTGACCTTACAATTTAAAGGTTTTCTTTCACATGTTGTTTTATGTAGATGAAACATAAATTCCTTCAAACTCGATGTAAACAATCCAGAGTTGAAGTCCTCACCAAGGCCAAGTTTCACCCAGCTAGGTCAAAGCATTGTAGTGATTCAGTAAAATGATCCCAACTCAGATCGTTCCCTTGATTTGCTTTATTTTGGAGTAGAAACTGAAAATATAGGTGATAGCATAGTCACAGAGAAACCCTGTAACTTGGAGCGTTTTCTACACCTCATTCTTAGATAAGCTTGCATCAACAACAGAGGCATCCTGCCATCCTCTTAATCAAACATCAATGCTAGTGTTCACATCTCACACATATACATTTCTAATGAACTACTTTCTTCACAGATGACTGCCCCTCAGATAATAATGAAATTTAAATCTCCATCTTCTTAAAGATACATTTCATGACATTATCGCTAAATATTTTGACTAAGTAGATGTGACTAGAACCTATGATTCTGCATTGCTAGCCAAGTTGATGCTGGACCAGGGTACTACATGTTAAGCTGCACTGTGTTGGTGTTTAAATTCTCTTTTCTAACATTTAATCTCAGCTTTATCTTCACAAATACTGGAGGCATTTAACATGGTTCATCATAAAAAAAAATAAGGTTCTTTATAATTCTTTGTTCTTTCCATCCTGTCTTAGATAAAGGCTGTCCTTTTCCCCAAGAAAGCAAACCTCACCACACTTTAGCACCAAACCCATCACAATTAACTTCAACCACATCCCAGTATCAATTCTACATTTTATTAGCTATGATAAAGTTCTACTGCAGAGAATAGATACTCCCAAATATCAGTGATTGGAATAGAAAAGAACAACTGCCCAAGAAAAATGTAAGCTTTCTAGGACTGATGTATTAACTCCTTAACTACACAGTTCGAAATTCCAACTCTCTTTTCACAACTAATTGTATCTGCTTTAAAATCTGTCTCCTAGACCAAGAAGGATAGTTCTAGCTATTAGGCCAACCCTGCAGCCCACCATAAACAGAAAAGGGGAGGTTAGGGGTGTACATTTTCCTTTTAAGTGTATATCCTAGAACTGTACACATTATTATGTCTCCCCATATTCCATGAACCAGGGCCTACTCATATAGGCATATATACAGCTGCAAAGAGAATTGAGCAATGCCCACAAGCACAAATCCTCACAAGACCTTAAGCTTCTAATACTGACAAAGGAGAGAAAAGATCAAGAGATCAAGAGATGCAATCATCAGGCCCTGTGCGCTAATTATCAGTCTCTATTGATATTCATTTCAACCTTTCATTTCCAGAGTCTGACTTCTATACTGTACCTTCCTCTGGCTACCACACAAACCTGCATCTTTCTTTTCTTGCCAAAACTTTCTTTCTAAAGTTTTCAAAACCTAATGGTCAGAGCCCATTACTTGCTTTTCTCTTACCCACTTTCCTTTCAGCACCTTGTAATCTGGCTTTAAATTCAATTTTTTAAAAAAATTATCTTCCATTGTATGAACAGTGACTGCCTTACTCTCAAATCCAAAAATTACTAAATCCTTGTAATTCTCCATAATATTTAAAATTGCTATAAAGTACCATGAATAAACAAACAAATAAAAAAAACAAGACAGTTGTTATAAACATAAACAGTTGACATTTCAAGGACACAGTATTGCATCAAGGATCCTGTGTTTCAAACAACACAAGAGACTGTTTCATCCTCTACAACTAGAATGAGCCAATATGTCTTTAAATGTAGGCATTGTGTCTGCATTTCCAAACTTCTTATATTATTTTGAGACTCACATGATTGATGAAGGAAGGTAAGAGTGGAAGGTGGTGGATGAAGGAAGAGAGATTAAGAAGGGAGAATATCAGTGGGTAGTTGTGTTTTCTGAGGTTCCTTTTCAAAATATTACAATGATATTGAAAGAAATAACATGAAGAAAAAACCAAAACTTCTGGTTTGGGGCCTAGGTAAATGGCTTACTGGGTAAAGTAGCATGAGAACCTGACTTTGGAATCCCAGAATCTAAGCTTGGAAGTCACGTATCTATAGCTCCAGTGTTTGTTGTGGGGTAGGAGAGAGGAGACTCTCTGGAGTTTGATGGCCTGTCAATCCACCTGAATGTAGGTTCAGTGTCAAAAAATAAGATGATAATATCTTTCAAATCCTCTGGGATCATGGTGAACAGGGAGTAGAAAAATCCTAAGAGCTGGAAGTGGTAGAAGACTAACTAAAAAGAAAGACTGTTGTCTGGACATAGCAGAGGTTACACATATGAACTCATGGTGGTTGAAGCATTATGCACAAGACCTTCACAAAGCCAGACAAAAACCCCAGCATACAGAGGAGAGTGTCTTAGTTAGGGTTTCTATTCCTGCACAAACATCATGACCAAGAAGCAAGTTGGGGAGGAAAGGGTTTATTTGGCTTACACTTCCACATTGCTGTTCATCACTAAGGAAGTCAGGACTGGAACTCAAGCAGGTCAGGAAGCAGGAGCTGATGCAGAGGCCACAGAGGGATGTTCTTTACTGGCTTGCTTCCCCTGGCTTGCTCAGCC
The DNA here is from genome assembly GCF_978045245.1 of Mus caroli. Lineage (NCBI taxonomy): Eukaryota > Metazoa > Chordata > Mammalia > Rodentia > Muridae > Mus > Mus caroli. The sequence continues at coordinate 137,514,609 of NW_028227260.1, forward strand.
TGCTCTCTTATAGAACCAAGACTACCAGCCCAGAGATGGTCCCACCCACAAGGGGAACTTCCCCCTTGATCACTAATTGAGAAAATGCCTTACAGCTGGATCCCATGGAGGCATTTCCTCAACTGAATCTCCTTTCTCTGTGATAACTCCAGCTGTGTCAAGTTGACACAAAACTAGCCAGTACAGAGAGGTAGGCAAAGAACCCCACCCCTAACCTGAGGAACAACTGCCTAGTGCTAGGAGATGAAGAGTCAATTTTCTCTAAACATGTAGCCTCAGATAGGTGAGCCACACCCCAGTAGAAGGCCACACATGGAAAAATATATAGACAGCACCAGCTAGACTTAGTGGGTTTAAAAACAAACAAACCAACACAAAAGAGTACATAAAATTGAAAGTGGGATTGAATCTGGGATAAGTTGAGGAAGCAAGGTAAATATAATCAAAACACATTGTACAAAGTTCTCAAAGAACTGATAAAATGAGGGAAATGAGGGAAATAAATAACCATGATAATATTAATAACTATAACCACAATGGGAACAACAAGAATAATATTAATAATAATGAGGTAGAAAGTGATAGAAGACATTCAACACTGATTTTTATCTTCCAAATACATACATACCCACACATGCACCAGTACTACTAGCATATATAGGAACATGAACACATACAAAAATAAATAGATAAAAATGAGACATCTAGTTCTAAAAAGACATTCTAGAGCTCTTTTGCTACAGAGGTGGAGCTCTATAAATCTCTCAAGCTAGTAGACTCAAACTATGGTTCATAAATGTTTATAAGGAATTTATGACCATAAACACCCAATTGTCACAATTAGAAATTGCTCTCTGCCATATACTATCTCTGCCTATCTGATTTCTGAATATTGCTAGCTGTTGTGTTGAGAATATGCTCTCTGTCACTTGTGTAATGACTGGGGTCCCCTCCCTGCTTTATGTATTTATAATAGCTTTGATGCTATTCTTGGATTAGAGATAACTTTATGTTGAATCTTATCTCCTCTCATATTTATTTTACAATAGACACTGTCTGAGAAACCTGGATTCCTTGGCTTCAAACTCCACAGTAAGCAACTTTATAAGCATACTACAATTGCTTAGAAAAGACTGAAATATCTGTCAATATGCTCATTTAAGTGGCCAAAGGTACATTGAGGTGTAGGCAGTTTTTATGGCTTCATGGATAATTCTAATCTGCAGCCAGATTTGAAAACTCCCATTTTAGCTTCTGTTCCTATCCAAAATATCCATGAGCCCTAGTTAAGAAACTGTTCTACTACCCTCTCCTGGCACTAGACAATACTGCCTTCAGTGATGCCCTGAAACTCTATCAATTCAAATGTCAGCAAAATAACAATCCATTCATTTGACATGTGTGTCGTAAATATTTATACTTTTCTACTCAAAGAAAACTAGAATGTAGTTTCTTTTTCCCACAGTTCACATACTAGTGGGAGAATCAGAGAGGAAGTGTATAATTATACCAGAGTGATAAATTATTTAATAAATTTTTGAATGAAGTATTATGGGAACACAGAACTGGAAGTGATTATCTCTCTATGCAGGACACTATGGACTTTCTGAAGTGCCTGAGTTTTAAAGAATAAACTAAAGTTTGCCAATAAGGTGAGAAAATAAATGCAACCCAAACAAGGCCAAAAAATGAAAGAAATTCTGAGGAAAGTATCCTATGGGCAAGTACCAATCAGAAACAGTGATGGTAGAATTTTAAAGTATATTTTCCTTTCTATTCAAATCTTAACAATCAACTAGTAAAATAAGGCAAAAAAAAAAAAATACCAGAATCACCTCAAGCCTAGGAATCAACTATGTTGATTTATTTAAATTACCAAAGACTTTCAACCCAGCAGAATGTGCACATAAGCATATTCTCTATTATAACAAAAATGCTATAATGCTATTAATGTGCTTTACATGGCTTTTTAAGCATCTCATAAAACCATGGTAATATTCTATCTTCTTACAATTACTTAACAAGCCGGTTTTGCTCCACTTTTGCCCATTTTCTAGAGGTAAGAACAGATCTCTAAAGCTATCCTCTAGGACCTGATTTGATTGTTATGCGTTTTTTTGTAATTTGTTTGTTTGTTTTATGACAATTCAGAGTGTTTTTATAGTAAATTTTACACAAACTTTGAATTAAATAATCATTGTAAAACCTTAAGCGTGCTTCTGGATGTGTTTTACATGGCTGATAAAACTTGCCGTTACATGTACAACATATACTATGATGAGTAATTTCTCGGTATTTAAGATGTAAATGCTAATGGTTCTGGACAAAATTATGAAAAATCCTGAAGAACTGAGAACTTAGCTGAGCAGTGCCAAGCACTTAGGCGGGAAACAAACATTCGCATCCTGTGGATTTAGAACACAGGATGGAATAGCATCCTCTGAACAACCATGTCTTTGCTCAATAGCAATAACATATCTATGACGTTATATCAAAAGAAAACAATTAAATACAAGAAAAACTTGTACACAATAATGCTTATTATTTTTTTCATAAAAGCAGAGTGTGGGGAGAAAAGCTTAATATATAAAACAAATAGAGAAATAAACCATTATAAAATCATTAAAATAACATTAAAAAAATAAGCAATATTTATCTTTCTGTGTGTAGCAATTTCATCTGACATAATGTTCACCCTCTTGGTGCCACAAGCAGTACGTCAATCTCATTTAACATAATGTGTTCCAGTTCCATATATGTTGGCACAAAAGATAAAGTTGCATTATTTTTCATTCATTCACGGTTGGATAATTTTCTATTTTACACGGGTTCTTACTCATACATGGAAGCTATAAATGTCAATTTCTAGAGATGGGGAGCAGAAGAGTGTTTCTGGAGATTAGAAAGAATAGGGAGAGAAGGGAATGATAGAATAAGACTGAGTGACTGGTACTATATACTATGTAGTTACATAGGGGAATAAATTCTGGTGTGCTATAGCATAGTTACTTGACTGTGATTATTGTTTTCTGGTAAGGATATGGGAGAAAAGAAAGCCATCATTCACTCTTGGTGGGACTGCAAACTAGTGCAGCTACTCTGGAAATCAATATGGACAATTAACAAAAAGCTAAACTAAATCTATCATATAACACAGCTATAGGCCCAAAAGACTCAACACACTACACCACAGATACTTTCTCAGACAAGTTCACTGCCTCTATATTCACAGTATCTAGGAAGCAGAAATGACCCAAAATTTCATTCACTAATTAAATGAAGGGTAAAAATGTACTATATATACACTATAGAATATTATTCATCTATAAAGAATGAAAGCATGAAATTTTCTGGTAAAGTAATAGAACTAGGAAATGTGTCAAATGAAACAATCCAGAACTAGAAAGACAAATGCCACATATTCCCTCTTCTTTGTGGGTCTTCTGAAATTTTGCATTTGAGTATATAACCTGAAGTAACAACAGAAACCAGGAAAATAAAAAGGGACCATGGGTAGGAGAAGGAAGCTCTAGAGAGCAAAATAGTAGGACACAGGTACTAAGGGGAAATGAAAGAGAGAAAGAAAGAAAGAAAGAAAGAAAGAAAGAAAGAAAGAAAGAAAGAAAGAAAGAAAGAAAGAAAGGAAGGAAAAGGATATAACTTTAACTGAGGAAAGACAAGGAGGGTAATACAGACGGAAAGGAAAGTAGGAAGAATAAAGAATAATAAAGATCTTTGAAAAGCCACAGAGAAACATGTTGTTAAAATACATGTTTAATGTATGTAAATATATGTTTAAATGAAGTTATGCTGCACCACTTGAGGTAAAAATACTACCAACTCTAAAAGCCATAGACCATCTAACAAATAATCCAGTGCCAAACAGAAAAACTGCCTTAAAGCTGTTGGTCATAGGAGTCTAAGAGATTCCAAATATAACATAGGCTATTGCCATTTGCCTTTGGCTGCTTTCTGGAGCTCAAATGCACGAACCTGTTATCTAAGACAGTGCACATTTTGTACTAGCTCCCAGAGTATCTGAAGGTGCTATATAAGCTGCCTAAAGTAAAAAGAAATCAAAAATCCCACCCACCACAATGACCAACCTGCCACAATATTCCCAATGGTTTAATGGTAGCAGTTATGTCTTGGGAGTAACCAACAGCTGTCTAGTCGAGTTTAAAGAACAATCAATGGGAGAGAGTTAGTGCCTGTATTGTCAAGCTAGCCAACTACCTGTGGCTGATAAGGTTATAGACCCTAGAGAAGAACTTACTACTTCTACTTGCCTAAATCAGTAAAATTTCTAATTACATTCTAAAAAAAAAAAAAACATACTTCTACTAGCAGACGTTGAGCTCTCACTCATCAAAGAAACCTTATTCAGTAGATGGAGACCATCAGAAAGATATACAACCAGTCAAAGTTCAGAAAACAAACATTCTCAATTGACACATCTATGACACAGTCCTCACACTTAAAGCTCAGGGAATTATGAAAGAGGTGACTAAAAGATTGTGAGCCAGAGGAACAAGATGTCTTCTGTGAGACAGTATCATCTATATATGACAGGGAACTTTGTACCCATGAAATCTTAAGAAAATGATCACCTAATGAAGCCCCGTATGATGATAATACCATGCTGACATGGATGGGGGAAATCTCACAAAGCCCAACTCTAGATAAAGTGCTCCTGGCAATTAACAGCTGCTAGGAGGGGAAGAAGTCATCTTTTCCATGGATGCTCTCCAAGCAATCAGCCTTAAATACAAGAACATGTATGAGCAACACTAAAAGGATTCCAGGGATATGTTTATAAATACATAAATATGCATGTGTGTAACTGTAATGATTATAAAAGAGGTCATGAATTTGAGAGGGAGTTGAGGAAAACATAGGAAGAGTGGGGAGGGGAAAGGGTATGGTGCAAATGATGTGAATACTGTGCTCATACACACATAATTTTCAAAAAAATGGGGAGGGAAATAGAGTCTTTACCATAATTATATTTCTAATTCTTATAAGTCAGGAAAACTTGAACAGACATTGAGTTCGGTGCTCTACCTAAATAGAGTGTTAGCATGTCCTGTATGTGTGTTACATGCTTCCATGACACAAATTCTTATATGTTCTATGATACTGGAGCAACATTTGTCACCACTACTAAACTACTCTCTTGAGGTTTTATTGAAGAGTCACAAGTTTTAACATAAAACATGCCTCCGGTCGTAGTCTTACATAGACGATTACAGACTCGACTTCTTAAAATTTTTAGACAGCTCTCTGACAGTGTTGTGATTTGCAGCCACCATCTCAATTTGGGGGCTGCTGTGTAAAGCACGCAGATGGTCTCTCAGTTGTCTGCTTTTCTGATTACTCCCAATCAAAATCTGTTTCTACTAAAGCTAAAGCAAAGCTGGTAAACTGCTGCTCACAGGCTTAGGAAAGAAGAGGCAGACGCTGTGATGAAGCCTTGTGCACTGCAGTGCTCTTCAGTTAGTGCTATGTAACTCCAAAGTTAAGTAAATTGAACAGAACCAAATGGAGCCATTGAAGGAAATTGCCTTCAGCTGCTTCCTTACAGTTTTCTATCTTATCTTCAAGGTCTGTGAATAAGGTTAATTTAAATCTTAAGGCCATGTACAGGAGGGCAGCGTCTCATGAAAAGACTCCCAAAGAAACTTGGGCAAGCAGAAATTAGCACAGTTCAGTCCGTGTTACTATATAGCAAATTTGGTACCTTTTCACGACTAAACTCTTCAATGCACATAGACACAGAAATTCCCTTTTCTATATCCTTGTTGACCTTCTGAGACAGAAAAAAAAATGTCAGCCTGAGCAATCAATTTAAGAAACATGATACAGAATTCATATATGAAATTCTCAAAAATAAAATAAAATGAAGAATATCTTTAAAGAAATGTGGCTGCATTTGTTAACACATGAAAACAGTGATAATAAAAAGAAAAGTACCTAAATTTACTTGAAGTGGTTTGACAAAACATGAAAAGGAATAATTTTGAACAAAATGAAAATAATTGTGGGGAGTGAGTAAAAAAAAATGAAACAGGGAAGCGAGAACATAGTATATAGATGTATATGGTGTGAATAGGGCAAAAGGAGTATAGCAATTAGCTCAGCCATAGTTAGCAAAGGGCTGAGACAATGGCTGAGTATATAAAGCACCTGCTGCACAAATTGAGGACTAGAACTTACCTCCCAGCACACACATGAATGCCTAGTGGGCTTAGAAACTCATTTTAAATTCCAGTACTCAGAAAGGCAGAGACTGGGAATCCTGGGAACAAGCTGGATAGCCAGACTCTCTGGCCTCAACTAAGAGATCTTTCCTCAGTGAATAAGGTGACAAGCAATAGAATAAAACAGAGACATCCACACCCATGCACCACACCACATATAAATATATTATCAGAGCAGCTTGAAGTGATATGTATCTGCTGAACACCAGTGATCAGGGGCTTTGGGATGTTCAGCCATTCTTATGTATTCAATCTGGTGCAACTGAAAGAAGAGCAGAGTTCTCGTCCCAATTTCAAATGGAGGGAAATGAAAGAGCAAACCAAAGATGAAAGTGCCAGCCTGCGAGAAATCTCTGTTTTATTTGGTATTCACAATTAGATGTACACATTTACATGTGCAAACACACACACACACACACACACACACACACACATATATATATATATATATATATATATATATAATCTTACAATGGCATAATCTAATCACATCTTTTTATTTCAAAAGATAAGGAAACTAAGGCCTAGAAAATGAAGTGATGGGCCCAAGGCAATCCTGCTCTTCACTAGAAGAATGAATGTTTCCAAAAATACAGGAATCTAATGCAGGAAAAAATGTAATCCGGCCTCATTCAGTGAATCAGAAAATATTTTTGGCTTCTAATAGGTCATTCACATTACCTGGAGTGTTCTTCCAAGATAAGTAAGCATCACTTACACTCAGTGGCATATTTCAAATGCCTTTACAATGCTGGTGCTTCAAAGGCCCTCGATTTTCTTACAGATAATTTGTTTGGCTGCATTGGGCTTAACTGGCCAGCGTATGGTATTGTTCTCTGCTTAATTCTGAGGAGAGAAGTCAGTTGTTGAAAGCATGACTCGGGGTTCACCATATGCGCGAGTGAGACCCAAGACTGCTACTGGGCCACTTGGTCATGAAGCATAACTCAGGCTAGGACAGGAAATAGATTCATTCCCATTCTGTGCAGAATATTGTATCTTATATGAAAGAGTTACTCTCAGTGACCACACCAAATTTTAGAATCTTTCAATCTTCTCTGTTAGTCCTCCCTACCAAAGTGCAAAGCTGCAGCATCCATACAGTTGGGACTCTTTCACTGCACTGAGAAAAGCAAAGCATTCACAGATTTGAGCCTGGGATTATATTTTATTTGTCCTGAATTAGACTCATCTGTTTTGGAAAACACCATATCCCGAATCTCCACACCGCCACCTCTGTCTCAAGGTTATCTTGGCCCCATTGTCTTCTGTCTCTCTCTCTCTGTCTCTCTGTCTCTGTCTCTCTCTCTGTCTCTGTCTCTGTCTCTGTCTCTCTCCCTCTTCTCTCCTCTGTCTTTGTCTGTCTGTGTCTGTTTGTCTCTCTGTCTGTCTCTCTGTCTCTCTCTCTCTCCCCTGCACTGTGTGTGTGTGTGTGTGTGGTATGTGTATGTGTATGTATTTTATGTCAATGTGCACATGTATGCATGTGGGTGGAGGCCACACAGGTAAAGGTGTTTCCTTCAGTGACTTTCCACCTTAATTTTTGAGACAGGGTCTCTTACTGAATCTAGAGTGCACAGACTGGCTATACTGGCTGGCCAGCAAGCCCCAGGGATCCGCCTGTCTCTGCTCCCACACTATGGAGTTACACACATAGGCCACACCCAGATTTTTACAGGCATATTAAAGATTGGAATTCAGGTGTGTTGGTAGTTTCACTGTTGGCACACTTTACCAACTGAGCCATCTCTTCAACACCTATTTTTTTAAAGGCCTTAGTTTCATCTGTAAAATTGAAATAGTATACACAAATAAGGTCGCGGTTCTGAATATATATATTAAATAGAAACTTGTCATTCTGGTTCTTCTTTGGAGCAGACTGATAGGGGAACAGTAAAACAGTTTTCAGTCAGTCTGGAACTCCATTCGTAAGTGTGTAATCTGTAATAGGACATTATTGAGTTGGATCTCACCCTGACCTGCATCTCTAGCATCATCTCAGACTACCCCACACCAGAAGAAACAATGCATTCTCAGCAGGGAGTTTCCCTAAAACCTTTTGCTTGGAGCAACCAACGAAAATACCTGATCTCCATGAGTGACCTGACTGGAATGAAGGTGGGGTTGGGTGAGCCTAGCCTGGGAACCTTGGTAGAGAGTCAAGCGAAGAGGATTTTCAGCAACTTAACTCCTGTTTTTACCCAATCACCACAATTTTTTAGGCTAAGCAATGTTTCTTTTCAGATCTGTTTGCCTCTATTTTTTAAAGGTACTAACCTGTAGCCTCCCCAAGCATCAGCCTGCTTCAAGGCTGGGGGAGGCTACACTAACCCTTCTAAAGATGAACAAAGCAAAATCCTTGTGAGGTAGAAGATAGAAAAAAATCCACCACTAAATCTATAGCTGCCTATTCATCCTCATCTTTCCCTCCTCCTTCTTTTTCTGTCTTCCTCCTTCAGAACCTACACTGACCAATGGGGTACATTCAGCAGTCTTCCTCCGGAGATGGGTATTACATTAGCAATGCAGAGGCAGTGTATGGAATCTTGTGGACACAACAGACTTCAATTCTGGATCAGTTTTGAGACCAGACTTGAAACATTTTGTTTTCTACTCTATTGAGTGGCTCTTTAATCAGCAGGGTTCTAATAATAAATTGCCTCTAGATTGCTGATAATCTTGATTGTGCTTGGTTTGACAAGGAATCTAAGTGACTGTCTAGTTTAGCATACTGACTTGTAATATGTGTCTATTTTGTTAATCACTGTTTGCCTATCACCAAATATAGTCCATGACATATACTAAAGTTGTCATTTTGTACAGTATTTGCAAGTGAGGGAACTAACTTGTGGTTTGAGATCAATGCAGAACCAAGGACAATACCTAGCTCCCTAGACACGTAATAATTGTTACATCACCCCTAACTTTTAAACTAAGCACAAAGAATAATCTCTAGTTTAAAATGTGATGATCCCTTGCATACACTAGCAAGATTTTGCTGAAAGGACCCTGATATGACTGTCTCTTGTGAGACTATGCCAGGGCCTAGCAAACACAGAAGTGGATGCTCACAGTCAGCTATTGGATGGATCACAGGGCCCCCAATGGAGGAGCTAGAGAAAGTACCCAAGGAGCTAAAGGGAACTGCAACCTTATAGGTGAACTAACCAGTACCCCGGAGCTCTTGACTCTAGCTGCATATGTATCAAAAGATGGCCTAGTCGGCCATCACTGGAAAGAGAGGCCCATTGGACATGCAAACTTTATATGCCCCAGTACAGGGGAATGTCAGGGCCAAAAAGTGGGAGTGGGTGGGTAGGGGAGTGTGGGGGAGGGTATGGAGGCTTTTGGGATAGCATTGGAAATGTAAATGAGGAAAATACCTAATAAAAATATTTTTAAAAAATGTGATGATCCCAAAACACATTGTAAACCCAAGTGTTTTTAAACTCTTATAAGTATTTTGATCTAGAATGCAAGCCATTTGAGATTTACCATTCCTATCTAATAGTTAGAAGCATTTTTTTTTTTTACAGGCAAGCTATCCAGGTGCTCCCTGGGCTTGGCCCCATAACCTCATGCAAAATACAGATGGATGCTTTTGTCAGTAAAATAGAAGAATTGTACCTGTATATCTGAGTTATGATAAAGGTTCAAATAATGAATTCTATGCAAAAAGGGTCTAGCATTGTGCATGGTAGACATAATAAGTATAAGCTATTGTTACTGTTCTTACCTTTGTGGTTTATTTATCTTAACAGTTCTTTGGCCACCCTCACACTTGCCACTTTTCCCTACTTGGAGTTTGTGATGCAGAGAGATGTAAATACACATCCCTCGGACTAATTTCAGACCAAGAAAATCATTCAAAAGCAAATGCATAATGAATCTGAAGTGTTTCTGGAAGCACTTGCCTATGTTGCAGGGCTCATGTACATTGTAGTCTTGGTTTTGAGCACAGGTCATGTGTGCTTGGCATCACATGTACCATTGCAGCATGCAAGAGCAATGAATGCTACCTGAAACACCTTGTCTCAGAATTCAGACTGCTGTATGTTAGGAAGCTGTAGAGTTTTGACGTTATTAATTATGCAAAAGAATTTTAAATTCTTTTGCTGTTATTACTCCACTTGCAAGGATCAAATCATTATAACTTTGGATTGTAACTTAGCATATTTTTAATTGTTTGAAGACCCATAAGGTGGGTAAAGGCACTTGCTACCAAGCCTGAGGACCTGAGATTGCTATCTAGAACCCACATGATAAAAAAGAACTGACATATTCAAGCTGTTTTCTGGCTCTACATATGTCTTGTGTCCTGTTGCACACATACATATAAACACAGACAACATGAAAATATATTATTTTTATTTTTTTAATTGCTGACTTGTATCTCAGAAGATAACCATTAAATGAATTTTGCCCTGGTCTAAGGACAGAATCACCATCAGTTTTTTTTTTCCTTTTGAAATACAATTTATTGTATTTTTATTTTATTTTGAGAACTTCATACATAGCATCAGTCCTGGCTTTCTCTCCACTTCAAACTGTATTCCTCTTGCTTCCCAAATTTATGCAGAAATACCCCTAAAAATACTTCTGCTACTTTGTGCTACATATTTATGCAAAGTGGCATTTTGGATATTGACAGCTTTAGAATCAAAATGCCTATCCACTGTGAAGAACTCTGAAAACCTTCTGTGTCCTGCAATATCAGATCTCCATCCAAAGCTTAATTCTTCATGCAAAAGTAAGTGTATCCTTCTTGTTAGTATACAAATTTTCTTTTACCTTAAATGTATATGTATACAAAATAATTGTCTTAATATAAATCTCTTTATAATTCATTACTTGAATACCTATTCTTTTTCCTTTTTGCCCAGGTAAATGTAAAGTGTTCTTAGGTGAAAAGGGATTAGTGGTGGAAGCCTTGTGCTAACAAGTTATAGCCATCACACTCTCGTTATCTGTTTGTTTTGATCTGCTCCTAGAAAGTGAGACACAGTTACCTAATTATTGTCGCTCTCATATGAATCCCATGTCTCTTCATTATGAAAAGTCAGGCTAGAAAGTAAAATTCACATCTTTTTGGATTTGATGGATGGAACAGGAAGTTAGGGTGTCCACTTTCTGTCAGTCAACTGTACCCAAAATTAAGTAGGACTAAAGCAACTTTGTCAGATTCTCAGTGACAAAAAAAAAAATAGATGGGTTAAAATTTAGTTGTCCTTACTCTTATCAAGAGATAGAAAACACAAGAACACTTCAGGAGATTACATCAAGTTTTTGAAATACATGTGTCTTTAAAACTATGAGAAATAGCTAGGATTAGAACAGAGAGGGACCACAATGCATGATCTATCTGACTCTTAATATCTGAATGGCTGAGATCTTACTAAAAGAAATGGGCAGTGATGACATTTCAGTTAAATAATTTTGCCACATCCTCAGAAAGCCTTTGAAAGAGCACCCACAGTAGCTAGCATAAGTGAGATTCAGGAAAGGGTGGTTGTGTTTCACTTTAAAACCCCATGAGTAATTGTAAATGTCAACCTAGGACCATTGCTGCCTCATCATTATGTTGAGCAGAAATTACTTCCTGGAAAGAGGTATGGCTCATGTAGCACATTCTTGAATTGATGACTGATGAGTCTCTTGCTCAGGTCCAGCTGCTATTCTTCTCTCAACCTGAAACAGATACTTGCTCTAGAGCATCCAGACACTTCAAGGACCATATCTTACTGATGTTATCATTGACCTCAAATACATGGAGGACTTATCACTGAAATGCTATGCTTTCTCCTAGGATTCATCTTTCAAATATCTTACTTGAAGCAACAGTAGAGATACCAGATTCTAGTTGGTAGGAAGACTAGAAAGGAACTTGTTTCTAGAATGGGTTATTCTATTCGTTTAGATCTTTGTCAGAAAAGAGTTCTTATAAACAATTACGAAGGTACTTTGTAGTGTATGTAAAATGGCAGATTGATACAGAGCACTTTGCAACTACACTTATGAATGGTTTGTTGCTGGTGGTTTTCAGCATTAGATTGATGGTTTCTTTTATTGTTGTTTTTATTAATTATTCGACTCCTCCCAAATACACTCCTACCCCCTAACCTCCTACATCTTGTTCTTTTAAAATTTTATAATAAATTATACATTATACATATTAATTTGTAATATAAAATATAATAAATATAATATATATAAGTATAATATTATATATAAATATAATATAATAAAATTCTGCTACAATTTGTGCTGCCCAATATACACCTGAGTGTAGGAGTTTCCACTGGAGTGTGACCAACCTACCAAGATCCATTTCTTTAAAAAAAAAAAAACCTGACTATTCTTCCCCCTTAAAACCATCAACTGACCATAGCTCCAAAATTAGGAGTGAGGACTAATGAAACTGTTCCAAGTCCATGCTAGAAGTTTACCAGTATAATCATGTGTAGGTCTTGTGCAGACAGCCATACCAGCTATGAATTAGTGAGTACAGCAGACCTGACATGTCCAGAGAATACTATCTCCCTCTGGGCCTCTGCAAACTGGCTTTTATGATCTATTGACCTCTCTGTTCCAAGATGATTCTTGAGCTGCTTTTTATTGCCATTCATGGAGTTTACAACTGGATAAGACTGTTGATGATCTCCCTCTAACCCAAAAAACTGACCCAGAACCTTTATACTATAAGAATGAGTCAGAAGGAAGGAAACTTCCTGGTCAGTGTCAATTTGATTTCCCCATGACTTGTATGTGACCAACACCAACGTGTGTGATGTCTTTAGTAATAGGATATGATCATTAAGTTCTCATAGGAAACAGTAGTAATGGTATTTAAAGAAGTTATTAACCTGGATATAATGCAAAACAACGTTTTGAAGTTTTCTATTTTTTTTATTGTATGTGTGTAGGTGTTTTGTCTGTGTGTATGTCTGTATACTACATCCATATCTGGTGTTCATGAAGGTAAAAACTGAGGTCATTGAATCCCCTGGAACTAGAGTTATGAATGTTTGTATGCTTCCACATAGGTGCTGGCAGTTGAAACAAAGTCCTCTAGAGGAGCAGCCAGTGCTCTTAATTATTCTAACCCCACAAAACAACTGTTTTAATGTGTCAGACAATAGTCAGTGCTTGACTCTTGTCACTTAGGAAAGGAAAACATAGGTGGAGAGCCTTATATTCTTTTCAGTTCTCTGACTTAATACAACTTTCAGTGTAAGACACAGGGAAGTAAAATCCAAGCTGACCATGACAGCCCTACTGATTTGAGAAGATACCAACATGTAGAGGAAGATACCAGAAAAGCGGGAGCTGTGCAACAGGATTCACAGATACTTCTGTCAGGGTTTCCCATGAGTCATTGGCCAACGGTTAGTCTATACATGTATAGAGTAAGATTGTGCAAAGCCTAGCAGCAAGAGGCTGAGTAGGACTGAGAGTGAAACAGAAAACCTTAAGGTGGCAAAGTGTTAAAAAGATGGAATGTCATCACAGCCAGAGTGAAAAGAGCTCAATAAAATATTAAGAATGTAGCTATGGAATCACAAAAGTCTCTCATAAAGACCTTGCTATGTTATAGGGTTACAGCAATACTAGCCCTGGCTTGAAAAGCCTATATGCAGGCCTCCATAAAGGCAAGGAGTGTTGTTCTGAATTGACTATCACCATAACAAATTATGTAAAGGGAGGCAATATGTGAAATTGATTCCTTATATTATAGTATCCAAAATACCTTTGGATATATTTGGTAATTTTAAGCAAAGAAGGAAATATCAATCTAAGTCAGAAAGCAATCAGTCAATATTAAAGGAACCTAGATCTTCTAATATGATAAGGAATTCACAATAGCCATTTAAAAATATATCCAGGCTGGGTGTGGTGGTGCACGCCTTTAATCCCAGCACTCAGGAGGCAGAGGCAGGCGGATTTCTGAGTTCGAGGCCAGCCTGGTCTACAAAGTGAGTTCCAGGACAGCCAGGGCTACACAGAGAAACCCTGTCTCGAAAAACCAAAAAAATAAAAAATAATAAAAATATATCCAAAGATATAAAAGAGAATATGGTTAAATAACAAAACAGATGGAGGAAATCTTAGGAAACAGTATACAAACTATAATCTATAAACGAAAAGAAAATATTTAAAAGCAATCAAAAGTCTCACTACATATGAAACAATACAAATCTGTAAATGTCTGAAATTGTTGGCCCCCTAGAGGCAAGAAGGAAAAGAAGGTGGAAAGTGTTTTAGGATAAAAGCTAAAAAAAAAAAAAGAAAGAAAGAAAGAAAATCATTATTGAGACAGTTTTACCATGTAGCTCTGGCTGGTCTGGAAGTCATTTTGTAGACCTGCCTACCTCTGTCTCCAAAATGCTAGGATTAATTAAAGGCATACATCACCATATCTGACTTCTAATTTTCTGAAGCATAGTGGGAGGTGGAGTTAACTTTAAAATAAATGTCCAAAAATTCACCAAACTCTAATTATTAAAAAAAATATATTTCAAAGTAGAAAAGAGAACAACTGATAATTGCTACAAGCTAGAAAGGGGGTGGGTAGGTTAAAAAGTATCAAAAACAAACTTAGTAGGGTGACTATGATTTACAATGACCTACTATATAGTTTATAAAGAACTAGAAAGGAAGGGCTCGCTCAAAAGCCCCAAGCATGAAGAGCTCATAAGGCAAGGGGGGGGGACTGTTATAATTACCCTGATTAGGTCATTATATTGCATATGCTTTATATATTTTTATGCATTTAGTTTATCATGTTGTATTCCATGAATATGTCCTATTATCTTAATTAAGAACTTTTAAAAGTCTTGTTAACCAAAAGAAAGACTGTGTTTAGACAAATTACACTCAAACAGCTAAAAGCTAAACATAGAACTTATTTTTAAGAACCACTAGGTAATAATATAATGTACAATAATAATAAATATACACTAATGTATTGTCAATTGGTTATTATATTTCAGCAATAAATCATTAGAATGTGATTTTATTCAATTTAATATGCATAGAAATACATTTTTCCAAAACATGTAGTATATCTGCATACTGAACATGACAGTAAGAATAGTTCTGAAAGAGAGTAGAAAATATATAAATAAATGGTGTCACGGTCATAATTGGAAAATTCAATTTGTGAAACTTCAGATTGCTCCCCATTGATCTTTGGGTCCAGTCAACCTCTCAGAGATATTCTTTGTAGAAACTGACAAGCTAATTCTTATATTAACAGGGACAGCAAATAACCTAAAACTGATCAAAGGACTCTTAAAGGACCCTGACATAGCTCTCTCTTGTGAGGCTATTTCAGTGCCTGGCAAATACAGAAGTGGATGCTCACAGTCATCTATAGGATGGAACACAGGACTCAAGTGAAGGAGCTAGAGAAAGTACCCAAGGAGCTAAAGGGAACTGCAACCCTATAGGAGGAACAACAATATGAACTAACCAGTACCCCCTAGAACTGTGTCTCTAGCTGCATATGTAGCAGAGGATGGCCTAGTTGGCCATCACTGGGAAGAGAGGCCCCTTGGTCTTGGCAAACTTTATATGCCCCAGTACAGGGGAATGCCAGGGTCAAGAAGCGGGAGTAGGTGGGTTGGGGAGCAGGGCAGGGGGAGGGTATAGGGGGTTTTGGGGATAGCATTTGAAATGTAAATGGAGAAAATATCTAATAAAAAAAATTAAAGAGAAACGTTTTCTCTCTGCCCCTTTTTATAGGGGTTTGTTAATTGGAATTGTTTGTTTGTCTGTCTGTCTGTCTGACACAGAATCTCACACTGCCCTGGCTGGCTTTGCTGTATGGCTGAGGATGACTTCCAGTTTCTGATCCTCCTGCCTCCATCTACCACATGCTGGGATCACAGGGGTGAGGAACCACACCCATCAAGAAGAGCAAAGTTAAAGGGCGTTTGCTATCTGATATCTAGACTTATTAAAGGGGGGAGAGACTACTGGAAGAAGAAAAAAAAGTCCCATGGGGCATGGGGAGACAGGACACAAGAGAGTAGTAGGAAATGAATAAGATCCAAGTGCAAAGTGCACATGTATTAAATTGTGATAATTAAACCATCATTTTGCACAGTGAATACTACTAAAAGTTATGATAAATAAGATTATAAAACTAATCATAAGACATTAGGTATTAGTGAAAAGATACTCAAATGTAATCAATAAAATATGATACAGAAGTAGGTATGATTTTCAAATGAGTCTCAATGGATTTTATACTTTTCAAAAGGGATTTTATACTTTTCAAAACAGATTTTATACTTTTCTCAAAAAATAGGATCTGGGATAGCTGGATATCTAAATGGTGAAATAATGAATTGTCATCTCACACTATTCATACCAGTAAACTTGAAATAAATCATAGACCTAAATTTAAAAACTAATTTATAAAATGTCTAGAAAATACATAGAAAAAGACCTTTGAGACCTCAATTCCTTAGAACAATTATGTATTTTTACTGGAAAATTCAAATATATTTCATTTTAAAATAAATAAAATATATTAATATATTAAATGTATATTAATATTTTAAACATATTAAATAAATATTTAAAATATGCTTTGCATGTATTTTTAATTAATTATTTTATTTATTTACATTCCAAATGTTGCTCTCCCTCCCTGTCCTCTCTTCCAGAGTTCTTCACCCCATTCCCCTCCTCCTTTGCCTCTGAAAGAGTACTAGGCCCTCCCCTGGGGTATCCTCCCCACCCTGGAGCATCAAGTCTCTACAGGATCAGGTGCATCCTCTCCCACTGAGGTCAGACAAGGCAGCCCTCTGCTACACATGTGCCAGTGGCCTTGGACCGGAGAGTGCATGCTCTTTGGTTGGTGGCTCTGTCTCTGGGAGCTCCCAGGGGTGCAGGTTAGTTGAAACTGCTGGTCTTCCTGTGGGGTTGCCATCAGTTTCAGCTCCTTTTTTCCTTCCCCTAACTCTTTCACAGGGGTCCCCGAATTCAGTCCAATGGTTGGCTCTAACTATCTGCATCTGTGTCAGTCAGCTGCTGATACTGCTTCTCAGAGGACAGCTGTGCTATATGTTAATATATATATATATATATATATATATATATAATTACATATATTTATATATTAAATAAATATAAAATAAGATACATTTTATAAAAATTAAAAATTGCTGGTCTTCTAAATACACCAAAAAGAAAATGAAATTGGAAATTCTAGATTAAGGTTTTCTTCTAATATAACACTTCATTTTCACTCTCTTGTTGGTGAATTTGTAATCACAAGAAACCTAAGTACCATCATCCAAAACATATAAAGAATTCTCACAACTCAATAACGACTGCCAATCAATAAAAAGGAAGGATGAAAAGGTGTTTTGAGGACTTTACGAAGGAAGATTGCTATCCATAAGCACATAACGTGGTAATCAAGGGGCTGGACAAATGGCTCAGTGGTTAAGAGCACTGACTGGTTGCTCTTCCAGAGGACTAGGATTCAATTTCCAGCACCCATCTGGCTGCTCACAATTGACTGTAACTCCAGTCGCAAGGGTTCCAATGCCCTCTTCCAACCTCTTCTGTCACTGCATCAAAATGGTACAAACATGCATACAGTCAAAACTCCCATATACATAAAATAAAAATGAAATGAAAAATATTTAGGTGATCAATACTTTTAGCCTTCATGAAGATATAAATTCAAATACAATTTCAAAATCTATAGTTACTAGAATAGGTAAAATTTAAAACAGTGACATGACTTAAGTGTTGGCAAGGATTTGAGGCAATTGGAATATTTATACCTTGTAGATAGAAGCATAAAATGGGACAACCTCCACAACAAAAAGGTTTTGCAGTTTCTTATTAAGTTAAAAATTAATCTCAACTATGAGCCCAATTATCTCTACCTACTTATTCTGTGTATTACCACTGTTTGGGGCTGAAGATGGTGTGTCCTCTCCAGGGCCTATATTGAAGTTTGAGCACCGTTGTAGCAGGGTTGGCAGGTGAGAATTTCCAAAGAGTATATATCATTGAAAAGAATTCAGGTATTTTTCATAGGACTGGATTAATTATCATAAAAAGTTGTGATGAAAAATAAGACCATCTCTTCAATTTTCTCTTATCTTTTTCTTCCTATTTTGGGGTCATGGTCTGACCCTTGTGTAAAACAACCACCATGATCTTGAATGGCTTATCCTCTAGGTTCATGAGAGAAACTCCTTTATAAATACCTAGTCTTAAATATTCTCTTACAAAGGCTGGAGAAATGACTCAGTAGTTCAGAGGACTCGCTCTTTTGGAGATTCCCAGCACCAACACAGCTCACAACTCTCTGTAACTCCAGTTCTGGGAGATTTGACTCCCTCTTCTGGTCTCCATGGCTATCACAAGCACATAGGAAAGGCAAAACACTCCCACATGTAATAAAATAGTCTAAAAAGTTAAATATTCTGTTACAACAACAGAAACACTAAGAAAGCCACATAAAATCAGTCTGTAGCAGTTTTATTCATAGTCACTAAAACTTAGAACTGACTCAAATACTCATCAGTATAGAATTGTGGTATATATTCTGTAAAACAAACAAACAAAAAAAACCCCCACAACTTAGAAACAATGAATTTAATTGTTTACATGGTATCATCTACTCCTATCTACATGGTATAAATATTCCCATTGTCCTTACGTCATGTCAATGTTTTAATTTTAGCTATTCTAATTACTATAGATTTTGATATTTTATTTTAATTTATAATTTCATGAAGGCTAACAATTAAGTATAATTAATTTAAGTGACCCAAATCTTAAAACGAACAAAGTATTAATCTATACACAACACCAGAGATAAATGCTTAGACTGTTTATATAGAATGTAAATACTATAAGACTTCATATATATATATGAAGACCCAAAGCATGATTGACTATTCTGTAAAGACAAACGTCTTCATGACTGTCTAAATCACAGGGAAAATGGCACTTTCAGGAATTAAGCTATGTTTTGTATCTTGACAGCATCAAAGATTACGTAAATGTATATTTTCCAGATGTAACTATATACATCTCAATAGGATGCATTTTACTTTACTTTATTTTATTTATTTGTGGTCATTTTATTATTTTCTTGGGGTTTTTGTTTGTTTGATTTCAATACATGCCAGCCACAGTGTGCCCTCCTTCCATTTCTCCCAGTACCCACTTCCCTCTCCCTCAGGTCCACTCCTCTTCCCTCTTTCTTAAGGGCAGGCTTCCCAGGAATATGAACCAAACATGTCATATCATGTTGCAATAAGACTAAGCACCTCCCCTCATCTTAATGCTGAATGAGGCAACCCAGCAGGAGGACAAGGTGGCCAAAATCAGGCAAAAGGGTCAGAGACAGCCCCTACTGCCACTGTTAGGTGTCCCAAAAGAATACCAAGCTAGCAAGCAAGCATAACATATATGCAGAAGACCTAGCACAGACCCATGCATGTTCTGTGACTGCTGCTTCAGTCTCTTTGAGCCACTATGAGCTCTGCTTAGTTGATTCTGAGGGGTGTGTTCGTGTGGTGTTATGCATTTTAAATGTGAACTTGGCCTCCATAAAATCATCTTAAAATGAAAGCAGAACCCTCTCAGCTTGAGAAATGTGTACTCTCCTCTCTGCTCCCTGGAGTAGCATGAGCTCATTTTCCAGCTGAAAAGTGATGGCGTTATTTATAAACAAATGTCAGCTTCTGCCTTGATGCCAAAAAGGAAGTCAGTGACATGCCCTTAAGGTTTTTTGGTGGGTGGGGTGAATATGTGTCAGAAAAGGAGCAAAGGATATCAAAGAAGCACAGGCTGGATGGGGGATGGGGTGGGGTATATGCAAGAAAACATCAGGGTGGAGTAGTAAAGATTTATTCTGGTCTTAGAAAGGGGCATGCTAGGACATGTTCCATTAAGAAGATAATCTCAGGGTGTGCGCTCATAGGAAAAGATCAAAAGGAAGTAGTTTGCAGTTTGCCTTAATGAAAAACTTTGCAGTCAGTGAAGAGCCACCTCCCTAAGACTGTGCTCAATAAATTGCCCTAAGGCCAATTGGATTTGCAGAACCCTTTTAAATACATTCACAAAGTACAAGACTGCCTTGCACTGTGTACTGTATTATCTGACTAACTCATAGCTTGAGGTGAATCCCACCATTAAATGTTTCTGGCTTTAATGAGAAGATAGAGCTGCTGTTTGAACACAATGTTCAGAAACAGAAAATGTGAAATTATTTTCCTTCGTGACCACTGGCTTCCAGTTCATAAAACTCCTAGTTGGAGCATCTCTAGCCTAAACAAACAAAGAGCCAGACAGCCTCAAATTAGTCCAGCTGATTTATACTAGTTTACACATGACCTTCTTTTCTTCTAAGATCTTTGTTGGGCCCCCCGACTAGTTCTATGTTCCCAACACCTGCATGAAAGAAAAGAAATAAAAACAGGATTGGTCTCTATGACTTATTTCTTTTAGTGTCTCCACAAATCTTGAGAGGGATGTTGCAACTCATAGTGAAAAGAGAATGAGGCAGCTGCTGTGTGTGAGAAGTAGGGATTTCTCTGGCTCTTTATCAAGAGCAACTTCCGTGATGTCTACTTCCCTTAGCAACTTCTTTCAAAACACTCATTGACTTCTCTTTTGTTTTCTTCCATCCTAATCAACAGGAACAATGTTGACATCTGTAAACCACAGAAATGAGCCTCCTCTGGAGTACAGCTAACGTTAAGGTTCAAGCTAACACTCTCCCATCCACACCAGCTGTCTAACCTAAAGTCTTGTCAATTGAAGGCTTGAAAACTAAATTTAATATGAGGATGATAATTACATTTAGTGCAAAAGCTTGCTGTGCATGAGATAACCTTTGGCATACACATGGAACACACTTCTGAAAGGGCACAGAGCTTGGCTTTGTAAGCTAAGTTGTCACTCTTAACTTGGGAGAACTTTATCACAGGATGCTACGTTTTATCCTATGAGTGCTCTTGAAATTATAGGCTTCCTTCCCTCAACTAAGCCATTTATCACTGTGCTTACAATCATAAGCCTTCAACTACTAGTTCTTGAAATTAATCTGAATGTCAAAACATGCACAAAACAGACATCAGGATACTAACAATATCTAACTGTGGTTTTTTTTTCTTTTCAACTGAGACTTCAGAAAAAAAAAGTTTAGGGTCCTAACTGAGATTCTAAGCCCAAAAATGTACTTTGAGCTAGTAGCATAAAACTGTGACCTTTGGTGGATACCAGAAAAGAGAAAGGTCCCATCTCTGGCATTTGTCTAGGACCATGTATTTATCTAGTTTTCATGTTAATCCTCATAGATCTCTGGATATGACTCACTCTCTTTTTGCTGGCATCTTGTTCTGTCTTTCCTAATCAGGTCTTAACCTGCCTCTTTATTTTCAAGCATACTCCTTTAGATTCATTTTTAGCATCTAGCTTCTTCCAAAAAGAACTGACTCAACTCTGTCTACATCAAATCATGGATTCCTCCCTTCTAGGTAACCCTTACACAATATCTTTCCTGTCCATACCCTGCCATGTCCATCTTAGGACTTTATTAGAGGCTAGATCATGCTAGGTGTGCAAGAAGCTGTGGCAGATGAAATGTATACAGAAATCTCTGTCTACAAGAGACTTATGATTTTTTAGAGAAATGGTATAAACATGAAAAATAGTTCATAGATAAGAACAAATTTCCCATCTACTGAATGCAGAATAAGTTAGTGGGCCTGAGATAGAGAGTAGTCTTAAAGCTCCACTTACCTGCTCTCTAGGTAAGAAGATAGAATTGGGCATAGCAACCACAGCAAGGTGCATCACTCATGTCAACTAGAGAGCAGTATTCAAATAGATGAGCAAGCAAAAACAATCACCAAGGGTGAGTCATTAGAGAATACTTTTCCAAGGAAGTGGAACTTAATAAGATCTTGAGGGAAACTGTAGTTTAGTGAAACATCAAGTAGGAGGAGGGTGTGTAGGGCATTCCAGACTGGGGAACAGTATGCACAGAGGTGTGGCACCAAGTGTGCTAGGAGGTTGTTTGGAAGTGATGAGTACAATGTTGAAGAACATCTGAGAGGTAAACTTTTAGAAGAACCTGGAGGGAAATCTAAGGGATTTGATTTGCTCCTGTGACTGTCTCACAAAACCCTGGGACTCTTCTGTCCAGATTGGGTGGGAGAGAAACAGAGATTAATTGAGAGGGGACCTCTAAACAAGCCAGGATCAGGGGCGATGGTTCTGTTTCAACCAGATGCATCAACTTTTTCTCTTGTTTGTTATGTTGGAGGACTGTGTAAGAAACCTTAAAAGAAAGTCTTCAATTTAGAAATATATATGTATGTATGTATAATATTACAAAATGCTTCATTATGTTTTTGAAGTTCTATTGACCTAAGATTTACCTAATAGTGTCCCAGTTTTCCAGTGGTTTTCTTAGATAGCTGGACTGAATAAATAGGATGCTACTTTCATGTTACAATCTACCAAATATTTAAAAGCGGCTGTCCCATGCCCATAAGTTTTTCTTTCCAAACTAATCAACCCATGTTTCTTCTTCTGTCCCTCTCAAGATAAAACAATGAGTCCTCTCAACATTAAGCCTGGGTTCTGCAACATGCTCCACCCGATTCATCATCTTTCCTCTTCCTCTTCACAGGCATAATCACTGTACCAGAGCAAACACCTAGAAAAGAAAATTGGAATGCACAAATGGAAATCTGTCACTACAATCATGGTGACTCCTGTTCCACAAGTTACTGTAACTTGGGAATGCTGATTGCAATATAACCAGTGCAGTCACTTAGTTCTCTCCCTTATAAACACCTGGGGCCAAAAAGAGGTCAGTCTATTGAAAGCAGAAGTATTATAGTATTTATATAGTGCAGGACAAGTTTGGATTTATATCTACTTCTGCATACTACCCAGATGACTTTGACAAAACCACTTATTACGGAAACTCAACTCCCTCTTTGGTAAATGAGATGTAATAAAAATAACTAATTCATGAACTCATGTTCATTGAATCAGGTGCTGTATGTGACTGCTGTATTCCTGCTAATGTCAATCAAAGTCAAATGACAATTGCTTTCTTCATTACCTCACTGAGGTTAGGTGCACACCTCTTTCTAATCTTTATTTCACCATGGTTTCACTTCCTCTTCCTGGATACAAAATTTAAACAGGTACTCATCAAGTCTCACCTTTCTCATTGGTGGCAAAGAACCACCTCCTTCAGACATTGACTGCATCATTTTCTCTGAATGGGGATTAAAGAAAGAAACCACTAACAATGAACGTGACTTATATCTAAGGTTTTGTTTAATTTTATGTGCAGGTGGACTGTTACTATTCAACCCTAAGATGTTGGTGGTGTCTCCTAAAGAATTAACCTCCTCTTAGTTTATCAATATCTCCTTTGGGCATGAATGTGAAAGGAGACAGTAGGAGGAGCATGGAGGGCCTTGGAGGAAGAGAAGGAAGGAAGAAATTATAGAATTAGACTTTAACTTAAAAATTACAAAATAGTGTCTCTTTCAAATCAATTTTAGGAACCAATCAATTAATCTATATTTCCCTACTTCCTAAGGCCCTAAAAGAGAGATTCTAAGAACATAATCAGGAGTTGGACACAGGAGGAGATGGAATGAGACATTTTCTTAGAGACACAGAAAGGGCCAATTAAGAAACCCTTTATATAGTCACTTTTGACCTGTATTGTATTATTTAAATGCAACAAGTTTTCTAGGTTCAAATTCCATCACACAAAGCAATACACATTATTATTTTCTTTGAACTTCCTTGAGTTATAATCATATGCTTGTATTTCATATGGTCCTGGATGTTGTGTGGAAATCTAGTATTCCCTAGATTTTCGCTTTGACATCTAGAACCTCAGGTATTTCTAAACACGGACTTTGACTTTCTAGACAGAGCAGTCACAAACATTGTATTCTCCTTTAGTGTTCCATGTCCTGTATGATGCCGAATTTTCTATGTACAGGAACAGTTTTGATAACTCTTATAGTCTATCAGCCAAGAACTTGGTGACCCTTCTGAGCTAAAGTTTGGCTAATTATTGAGACGAGAATGTGGGAATGGCATGGGTATTAATGGGAAAAGTGTAAACAAATGTCCCAGTCTCCAGAAATACACTTAGAGCTTCACTAGGAATAGAAATAAAGCAAATGTGGGAAAGGTTGTACATAGTACAACATATCTTTACAATTTAAGTTATCTTTCTACGGATTTTTGCTTAAAGTACAAATTATAAATCAAATTCTAACTAAAGTATCCTTTCACCCGTTTCTATCTTGATTGCTAACTTTTTTCCTTTTCTTTCTTTTTCCTTTTCCTTCTCTATGTCACTATAATATTTGCATAGCACAACATGGAATCACATCAATCATATATATATATATATATATATATATATATATATATATATATATAATTTCTTTAGCTTCTCTTTTGAGACTTAAATGTACTATCATGTGCAAAACTTAAGGACAGTAGATGGCCTGAAAAAAATCATGATTTAGGACACTTGGGAAGCTTTTTGTCAGAATCAGATACTTTTAATTAAGACTTACTGGAGCCCATTAGACCTCATTTTCAAGGAGCATCCTTTTTTACTCTATCTTATGAGGTTATATCTTTGAGTATAATGTAGGAGTATCTTAACCTAGGCACAAAACTTTGGACTCATTAGATGATAATTGGTTGTCCAATGTAGAATACATTACATAAGCGATTATATATGAACACAGTAACCTTTTAGCACACCCAAGTCAGAGAATATATAAGCAAAAAAAAAAAAAAAAAAAAACTGAATGAGAAAAAGTCTTGAAAGTGATATGTTACCCAAGGAAGTATAAAAGGCAGTTGGAAAGTATTGTCTACTAATGCAGGAATGGCTTGAAGGTAGGCTTCTCAAGATCCCCAGATGTCAAGATTGAACAGCCCTGGGAACATTCCTGGCATGTAGTATGGCCTGGGAAGAAGAATCAGGGGTGAAAGTAACATATTTGGATTTGCAAAAACGAACAACTCCTTTTGCCAAACATGCTTTTCCCCTCAGTGTTCAAAGAAGAATAGGAAATGCAATCCATATGGTTTGGACACACTTATGCTCAATTATGAAGAGCTTCAAGATATTTTCTAACTTCTCAAGGTTTTAAGCCCCTTTCCTCCCTAAAGAACAGGAAGTCTTAATTTTCCTAGCTCGAGGGAACTTGCAAATGCAAATGATTTATGTTGGCTTTTAATATGAGGGTTCATGGGTTTAAAGTCAGAAAGATTTGCTATAATTCAGTGTCAAAACTATTGCCAGTGATGTGTGTGTGTGTGTGTGTGTGTGTGTGTGTGTGTGTGTGTCTGCTCTAGATGTGGTATCTTTTAGAAAAATTCCGACTTGATTTTTGTCTTGAAATGGAAGAGAACATATTTTGAAAGAAGAAAATGCAGGAGGGTTAGAATTTATAGAGGGATTATTATGGTTCGAGCTCAGTTATACAGCTGAACAAATCACCTCCATATGCTAACATAGCTCTGGGTACTTTTTTAAATTTTTCTTACATCTGTAAGAGGGAAGAAATCTCTGACTATGTTAATAAGTATGCCATTTGATTTTTAGCCCTTATCTAATGACTTAGATGTGAGAAGATTATTGTACTTAGGGCTAAGATTTTTTGTTATTGTTAACTTTCATCTGACATGCCACCAAATTTTACATTTTTATTTGGTTCACCAATAAGAATTATTGCCTTATACCTGGAAATACAGATCATTATTTCTACTAGAGATCATAAGAAGGATACTCTTTTCTGGAATCAATAAAGAAGGAAAGGTCATAATGGAAACTTAGAGAAAAGATGGAATCCCAAAAACATTGTTTCATAGCTTGTTTTACCAACCCTAGATACTGAGTGTTAGCAATGCTGCTCCACCTGGACACCTACCAACAAAATAATTAAAGGTGGATTTGATCCATTCAATTGCACAATATATGAAATGATTATAGTACCTCCCATGTTTGTACAATGTGTGTCAATATAAAATAAAACTTTGGCCCCTGTGTGTAGCTCAGTGATAAAGGGTTTACCTAGAATAAGCAAGGCCCTGGATTCTGTCCTCAGTACTAAATAAATAAATAAATAAATAAGTAAATTTTACTTATTTGTATGTGTATGTGTCTGACTGTCCATATATATATATATATATATATATATATATATATATATATATATATTTGTATGTATGCAGTAGCCTGAAGCACTGAGCTATCTCAGTAGGTCCTATTTTTAATGTTTTGAAGACTATATAAAGATATCTACCTATATAATCATATATATAATTCTAATTTATTCCCTAATCTCAACTTCCACTGTCTCTGACTCCTTCTTATATGGAATCTGCAATTATGGACAGGTCAACCAGAGGTGGAAAGTTTTGACCACAGAAAATACCATGGTCATAATTCATACAAAGCCATACTTCCCCACTCTTCTCTGGTTTCTCAGTCACTTTCAAGTTCAAATAAAGAAGTTTATTTTATTTTAACCTTACATTTCTAGCCCCTGTGTGGTCTGATTGTCCTAAAATAGACATTTTTGTCTTTTATATTTGAGTATCTGGGTTCAACTAGTCTGTCTGATATCATTCCACCTGTCTAGAAATAAACTGTAGGAATGCTTAAATGTAGGTCTCTTGGCACCAAGATAGGTTCTATGATTATTAGGACTCCTGCCACAGCTACTATGAAAGTTTTCTGCTTACATTGGCTGTAAGGATTATTTTCTTAAAACAGTCATAATACTAATTTCCTTTGTGAGGTTAAATTATTGAGAGATGGAGGCTGGCACATTCTGGTTTGGGAAAATGACTAGTATTAACAGAAGAGTAATCACGTTAGAGACTTTGTACTAAATCAAAGTGATTGAAGTAATATCCAAGGTGAACAGAACATGACTCAAGTCATTTAGCTTTAAGAATACCTTATTCTAACTCTGTAGCTTGGTTTCCATGTGGGATTCCTAACAGTGGGATCTGGAACTGTCTCTGACTGTATTACCTACCTTTGGGACCTTTTCCTCCTATTTGGCTGCCAAGTCTAGCCTCAATAGGAGAGGATGTGCCTAGTTTTAAGGCAACTTGATGTAGCAAAGCTGGTTGATAGCCATGGGAGGCCTCAACTTTTCTAAGAAGAAAGGAAGGAGGAGTAGATAAAGGGGAGGGAAGATGGAAAGGACTAGAAGAAGACAAGGGAGGAGAAACTATGGTCAAGATGTAAAGTTAATTAATTAGGTAGGTATATAGGTAGGTAAGTAGGTAGGTAGGTAGGTAGGTAGGTAGGTAGGTAGGTAGGTAGGTAGATAATTAAAAATTAGAGAAAAAAAGGAAAACATGTTCTTGTTTAGATCTAAGATGTTCCCCCAAAGGCCCATGTCTTAAAGACTTGTAGCCATCTTAGTTTTGTTTAAAAACCCCCAAGAGATGGGACTTAGTGAGAGGCTTTAGGTCTTTAATAATGTGTTCTTGGAGATAGTGAGTCCCTGGTTCCTTCCTTCTCTTTCCCATTTTGATCATGAAGTAAGCAGTTTTTCTAGATCCTTCTGCCATCATTTACTGGGGCCTTCCCCATTAGAGGCTGAAAAACAACACAGCCAACCAAGTATAGACCGAAACCACCAACTGGGAAAGAAAGTAAATAGTGCCTTTCTTAAGTTGAATATCTCAGGTAATTGTTATAACAACAGAAAGCTATTGGCAGGCAACCACATGAGGAAGATCCTGTTTTTATTTCCACTTTAATAATGAGTAAATATAATCTCAGAGTAGTTCAGTCACTTCTTAAAGTTGACATTATTAATAAGATGTAGACAGGAAAAAGAACCTGAAGCCTCTGAATACATATCCAGTGTCCTTTGTCTTGACAAAGTTAATCTGCTGTGAGTATTTTGGAAGGTTAACACAGGTTTTTGAAAATCTATTGTTTTATTCCTCTTATTAACTCACCCCTTTCAGGATAGAATTCTCTTTAGTCTGGTATAATGGTTTTTTTTTTTTCTTTAGTTGATACTCCATAGTTTTGAACAAGAAATTTAACCTCTCTGAGGCATAATGTTTTTCATCCATGATCCAAAGATAATACTGCAGAGTATTTGTACATATTAAATAGGATAACACGAATATTCTTTATATGTGTGAGGATGAGTTGTCCTTCTGGAGCTTAAACCTAACTGGGAGTCCACAGAATCCTAGAAAGCTCTTCTTTGTTACAAAAAGACAATATCTGAAAGATACGTTTAGAAATACATAGGAATTGTAAAGAAGAGAAAAAAAATTTGCCTTTCATTATGATTAAAACTATCATTTTACTCTGGCAGTTCTTTCTAGAATCTCAAATTAAGAAGGAAAATTGACAGTACATTTAAATCCATCCTTTCTTTAGAAAGGACTGTGTCAGCCCAGAAGCCAGAGCATAACTGAACAACTGTTTCTTTGGACACATTTTCAAGATCAAGTTAAGTTAGATAAGCCCTTTAAGTTAGAAAATTATTTATTTAAATAACATCCCTAAACATGTACTTTGTGTACAATGCTAAGACAAGAAGGTTGGGGAAAGATAAAGAGCAATTCCTACATTCAAGAAATTACATTTAAGAATATAGTACATAAAAGTAAAGGTGAATCATGAGAAGTTTTAAGGCATTATCAAGGAGAACATCATCCTAAGGTCATTGTAAGCCATTGAAGTTTTAAACAAGGGTGTGGCCTAATCAGATTTGTATTTTATATGGATCACTAGTTGCAGTGTGAAGAATGGATTGTAAAGAACAAAAAACACTGACTCAGGCAAACCAGTCAGAAAAAAAAAATGTTGCAATAATGTGTGAGATGATGACAGTCTGGATGGAGTTACCAGCAATGGACACAGAGAAAACCATATAGCACAGCCCAGATGCAAAGACTTCTTATCTTATCAACAGGACAGAAAAGCAGTAGGGAAGTAATTTTCAGGAAATACAGGAGCAAAGTCTCAAAGCCTTCACTATAGATCTGACTATAGCCTGACTGAGTATACAAAAGATGTTGAGAGAACTATGCATTGGGCTTTTGGTTGGTTGATTTCTTTAAAATGGAATCTCACTACATAGACTTGGCTAGTCTGGAGCTCACTTTATAAACCAGACTGACCTTAAATTCAAAGAGATCTACTCATGTCTGTTTTAGTTTACTAAACAATGCTAGTTGTATATTTTTATGAAAGTACACATGCTGTAGGTAACTGAGACGAAGAAGATGGGGAAAGAGGAAAAGGAAGAGGAAATGGAGGAAGAAAAGAAGGAGGAGAAGGAAGATTATGAAAGGAAAGGGCATTAGATTTCACTTGACTTCTCTCCATTTAATATGATTTAAGGCTAAAGGAACACTGAGTTTCACATCCTACTATTTTTTTACAGGCAGTATTTTCTTTTCTTTTTTCTTTTTTTTTCCAAATATTTTTACTTATTCTCTTTACATCCTGCTTGCTGTCCCCTTCCCAGATACCCCATACCATAATCCTTCTCCCATTCTGACTTCCCTTTCTCTTCTGAGGCTGACAGGGCCCCCTGGGTATCCTCCACCCAGGCACATCAAGTATCTACAGGGCTAGGTACTTCCTCTCCCACTGAGGACAGACAAGGCAGTACAGTTACAAGAACATATCACAAGTACAGGCAATAGCTCTTGGGATAGCCCCTGCTCCAATTGTTCAGGACCCACATAAAGAACAAGCTGCACATCAGCTACAAATGTGTAGGGAGGCCTAGGTCTAGCCTGTGCATATACTCTTCTGGTGTGTCTGAAGACAGCTACAGTATACTCATATACATAAAATATATAGATGACTCATTTTAAAAAAGAATAATGGATGCAAAAGAATCAAGACATTCTTATTTCCTGAAATCTTCATAGCTAACCAACTATGCATTGTTATAGTGGTAGCGAGTTGCATGCCAGTCAGAGCTATATGGCAAGGCCAAAACTTTTTCTTTAACTTTTAAATTAAAATTACAAGAACAACAATGTATTGACAGGTAGCATGATATCCCTTATCTTGCATGTAGATGGAAGGTTAACAAGTTACAAGAGCCTTTGTATCTATTTAGTGCCCCGTGTTTATTATGTTATTCTCCCCTCTCACCACATCCTCACGGTGTGATCATATTCGGACTCATTCACTGCTGGGAGAAAGCTTCTTCTGACTCCATGGAGAGGAGGCAGACTCCCCTGCCCTTTGCTTCTGTGGTACTAATCTCTTATATCTCTCAGAGAACTTTTAACAATTTGCAACCATGACACTTATAAATGTGATCAATTGGTTCTTTGTCTATGACCCCTGCAAAATTGTAAGCTTCACAAGGAAAGCAATCAAGACTCTACATGCTCATTTCTTTTTTAAAAATGTATTATTTTATGTTTTTCCTTGTTTTGAAAACATGCATAAACTAGAGTTATAAATGTTTGTGATCCACCATGTGGGTGCTGGGAGCATACTATGGGTCATTTGCAAGAGCATCAAGTGCTCATAACTGTTAAGCCATTTCTCCAGCCACTGTGTGTGTGTGTGTGTGTGTGTGTGCATGCATTTACACAGTACATCGCATATGCCATTATCCCCCCATGTCCTTGGATAATTGATTCTAGAATACTCTAAAGACACCAAAATTCTCAAATATATTATTTAAAATATGGTAATTCTTATATAAACTATGGACATTATCCCATATAATTCAAATAATTTCTGCATTATTTACAGCATCTGATATAATGTAAGCAGAGGGATGATAGACATGGAAGGAAAGGAAAGAGGGGGAGGTGTAAGTGATGTAAACATTTTAAATTAAAAAATAATATAATGTAAATAATATATAAATGGTTGTTATGTCATATGTTTGTAAAAGTTTGTGCATCAATAGGCTCAGATTGTTTTTTTTTCAATATGTTCTTTGCACACCTAGATAAGTACAGACATGAAATTCTATGTCTATCTATGACTATGGCAGATGGACTTTAGTGGTTTTTTTTAATAGGAACTCATTTCTTTCCTTTTTTTTAAGATTTATTTTATTTATTATATGTAAGTACACTGTAGCTGCCTTCAAACACCAGAAGAGGGAATCAGGTCTTGATACAGATGGTCGTGAGCCACCATGTAGTTGCTGGGGTTTGAACTCAGGACCTCTGGAAGAGCAGTCAGTGCTCTTAACCGCTGAGCCATCTCTCTAGCCCCTTTAGTGGGTTTTTGATAAATACATGTTGAACCTTCTTCAATATACACAAAGGAGGTCATTAGATGGTGATAAAATAGGAAATCCCCCAGGAATTTCAGTGTAACCATCAAGACAGATCACAGGTTCAGAACATGATACAGCAGAGGCATTCCTTGTTTCAAACTAAATCTCTACTTTCACTCAACTTTCATTGACCTTTTCTTCTCCTGATATACTTAGGCTAGTTTCCATTTATAACACACTAGCTTACGTCTCTAGTCTTCCTGACCATTCTATACAGTTCTCTTCTCTTTCAATCAGGACAGAGTTAGTTTCTCTAGTAATTCTTCAACTGAGAATTTTAGTCCTTGGGGTCATGTTCACATACAGTTGAACCCTTTGCTTCAAAAAAATTTTTTTTTCCAAACTGAATTTTCTCAATAACTGTTTTATATCAAAGACAGCTGTGAAACAAAGTTCATGGGAATTTGATAATTTATTCAAACGCATGTTTTTTTTATTATTATTTTGTCTATTCAATAGCTGATTTGTTTTCTGTTGGATTTCTAGCTAATTAGATTGCTTGTTTTGTTTAAAACAATTGTTCTCTGGTATAATTTACAATGGTGAAGATTATGCTCCTGTAATGACAGAATTTCTTTCCTCTTTTCAAAAGAAAAAAAAAAAACAACACTGGATCCAAAAGTACAAGAGCAGCTAAGCTTCCACGTGTTTTGCCAGTTCTAATGAGTCATGACTTCCCTTAAGGGCATGGCTTCTAGTGTACTTTGATGTGATTCTGGAAAGCAGCAGAGAGGTGAAAATGCTGGGTATGAAATGTGGAGCTCTGGAAGAAAACATTAGGGTGTTGCTAAATGCACCAGGGTGAAAATAGGAAGTTGAGAGATCTATGCATGGCATATCATTAATGCTACTCTCTGATAGAACTTTTAAACAGAACTTTATTATAATTGCTTAGAGCCTTAGAGTAGATTTTGTGGATTTCATAATGATCTGACATGATCTTATCTGGGACACAGAATAGTATATATATGTCAGTGATTTAGGTGGCTGCATCTGTCTTTTCACTAAAGAGCCAGAAAGAATTACACAATGTATAGCAAACTAAAATTACAGCCAATGAAGTCATAAATTTCACATTTCATCCAAACTATGTAAAGATAATGTTTTTCTCCTACATTCCATTGTCTTTAGCTTATTTATTAACTGGCAAATGAACACATAAAATGATATGCATTGATATAGTACTGCATGACACTTTCATGCTGTATGTGTATATTGTGTAATATTGAAATCAGCTTAAATATCTCTGTTTTCTGAAATATTGATCATTTCATTATGGTATAAGCAATGAATATTCTTTCTTCTGACTTATCAAGCTCTTTGCAATATTAACATCATCTATAGAATTTTTAACCTGATAGAGGGCATGGGGAGTAGGAAGATGGCTCAGTCTGTAAGGTGACTGCCATGGACCCAAATTCAGACCCTCAGTAACCATGTACAAGCTAGCATTTAAACTCAGCACTGGAGAGTCAGAGACAGGCAGATCCTTGGAGCTCAGGGACCAACCACCACCGATGAAACAGTGAACTCCAGGTTCAGTGAGAGATCCTGTCTCAAAACCACAAAGTTGTGAGCAATTAAATAAGATACACTATACTCCAGCTTCCATTATCAGATGACACGCACACTCACAAGCACAAGCACACACACACAAACACACACATGCACACAAATAAGCACAATCTTACATGTATACATACATTTTTTTTAAAAAGACAAAGAGCATGAGCTTTTCATGTTAGCATACTTGCATTCTAATTCTACATCCACCATTTAGCAGTGAGTGACCTTCGGTAAGCTTCGTAGTCTCTTTAGTACTTAGGTGTTTTTATCAGGCATGTGGGAATCTTGTCACATCCTTTATAGGATGTATATGCTAAATAAAATAACTTATGAACATATCTGGAACAGTATTTGGCTTGGGGAATAATGCACTCTTTGAATATTATTGCTCTGCTCTTTTTTGAAATAATTTGGCATGCAGTTATGAAATCTTTATTTTCCATTTCATTTCAGTAGACATCAGTTTGTTGGGAGAGAAATTTATTATATTGCTTTGAAATCATCAGCATCTCAGGAATGCATTTCTATTTCACATAGGATCAAATTCACATTGTTTTACATTCTAAAAATTATAAAAATGAGAAATTTTAATTTTTAGAATAGCTGTTGTTTCTGACAGCATATTATCAAGAAATAGCCCAAAGTCTCAAGTAACAGAATTTAAACATGCCTCACAGATTTATGTAATAAAGAAGATACTGATGGAGTTTTCCTGAAAAGAACGAATAAATAAATACAGGCTTCTGTGGAGGGAGATTTGGTTTTCTTCAGAGATGCAGTCTGCAACAGATTCCATTGCTCCTGCAGATGGCTCGCTACCCATCCACATACTGGCAGCACTTAGTAGGTTTTAATTTGGGAGATTGGGAGGTAAGGACAAAATTGTACAAGAGAGAATGGTACCTGGAATTGACAGAAACACATTATATACATATATGTAATTCTCTTAAACACAGAACCATCTCTCCAGCTCCATATGTAATTCTCAAATCATAAAAACAGTTTGGGGGAAATATTAGTTTTTGTTGAATAAATTGCAGTTATAGTTTCTTGATATTTTCTGGGTACAGTTTTACTCTTTGCTGAGAGGCACAGCCAGAACATCTCCTGGCATTCCTGTTGTCCCTGGTCCCTCCTGCTGCTGACTAATGCTATGGAGGCTGAAGCCTGGCTGTCTCTGCTAGGTAGTGCCACCACTGCTGATTCCTGTCTGCTATCCCAACTCTACCAACCTGGACTGCTGGTGTATCTCTGAAGTGTTTGTGAGTAGATAGAGCTGCCACTGCTAACCTGTGAACTGAACTGCTGATATCCAGACAACACAGAAGGGAATTGTTCCAAAGAGCCTTTCTAAACAGGTCTACTTTCCCCATATTCTTTCTTTTCCATTACCTCTGGTGGGCAGTGGGCTCAAAGGGAGGTTAAAGCATTTAAGAACCATCAATAAGCCGGGCGGTGGTGGCGCACACCTTTAATCCCAGCACTTGGGAGGCAGAGGCAGGCGGATTTCTGAGTTTGAGGCCAGCCTGGATTTCTGAGTTCGAGGCCACCCTGGTCTATAAAGTGAGTTCCAGGACAGCCAGGGCTATACAGAGAAACCCTGTCTCAAAAAAAAACAAAACAAACAAACAAAAAAGAACCATCAATAAAAGTATACATTGAAAAAATTAAAGTTACAATTTAGAGCTTTATTGTGCTTTATATTTTAATTACATGTTTCCTTAGCAATTAGGAAGATAGAAGGTTTTCTATATTCAAGTTTTTAAAGATGTGTAAATTGGGTCAGACACGATGGCATGATGTATAATTGTAATTCCTGAATACTTGAGATGCAGAGATTGAGTTCAAGGTCACTTG
The DNA here is from genome assembly GCF_978045245.1 of Mus caroli. Classification (NCBI taxonomy): domain Eukaryota; kingdom Metazoa; phylum Chordata; class Mammalia; order Rodentia; family Muridae; genus Mus; species Mus caroli. Next base: position 137,549,656 of record NW_028227260.1, read on the forward strand.
AGATACATAGTGAGATCAACACTCAAAGAAAAAAAAGTAGACCCAGAAACACAAATACAGTATGTATTCACTTATAGGTATATATTAGCTATTAGGTAAATGATAATCAAGCTACCATCCACAGACCCAGAGAGGTTAGGTTAAGAGTAGTAGGCTTAGGGGATGAATGCCTGGATCTTCCTGGGAAGGAGAAATAAGAGTAGATTTGGGAGATGGACTTGGGGGTAGGGCCTTGTGAGGACAGGAACAGGGTAGAATCAGGTATAGGGGAAAGTGATGGAGGAAAAGAATGGCAGAGACAGCTGGAATTGGGGGCATTTGGGGTGTGTTGTGGAAGCCTAGTAGAGAGGAAATTTCATGGAATCTGTAAGAGTTATCCTAGTGAGGGCTCCTAATTATAGAGTAAAGAGTCTCAAGTGGCCATCTCTTGTAGCCAGGCAATCCTGTGGGCAGGGCAAGGGGTGCTGTATAGATCCCTAAACAACCCAGACTGATGCTAGGACAGAGATGGTCACTCTCTAAAAACGGGCAGTTGAGCCAAATTGCCAAGAACAACATCCACATAGTTCATTGAACAGGAGAGGTCAAGCTGGTACCTGTATGTAGCCTTTACACCTATGTTCTTGTCTCCTCGGTGTGGGAAAGTATTCCACAGGCAAAGAAAACAAAATCCTGAACACCAACCCACCTATAAAACTCTCAACCTACACAATCTATCCTTTTTGCAAGATATGTTGTAGCAATGGTGGTGTAGAACTTGTGGGAGTGCCCAACCAATTTCTGAGCTAATTTGAGGCACACTCCACAAGAGGGTATCCATGCCTGACACTGCTTGGATGGCCAGAAACTGGACACTGGGTAGCCCAAAGACATAGGATAGAACAAAATATGAAATGGATGCTCATAGTCATTCATTAGACAGAGCACAGGTCCCCAATAAAGGAGACAGAGAAATTACCCAAGGAGCTGAAGGTGTTTGCAACCTGATAGGAGGAACAACAATATGAATGAACCAGTAACCCCACTGGTTACTCTCTGGAACTAAACCATCAATCAAAGAAAACACATTGTGGGACTCATGGCTCTAGCTGCATATGTAGCAGAGGATGGCCTAGTGGGTCAACACTGGGAGGAGAGGCTCTTGGTCCTGTGAAGGTTTTATGCCCCAGTATAGGGAAATTCCTGGGCCAGGAAGAGTTACAGAGACAAAGTTTGGAGCTGTGATGAAAGGATGGACCATCTAGAGACTGCCATATCCAGGGATCCACCCCATAATCAGCTTCCAAACGTTGACACCATTGCATACACTAGCAAGATTTTGCTGAAAGGACCCAGATATAGCTGTCTCCTGTGAGACTATGCCGGGGCCTAGCAAACACAGAAGTGGATGCTCACAGTCAGCTATTGGATGGATCACAAGGCCCCCAATGGAGGAGCTAGAGAAAGTACCCAAGGAGCTAAAGGGATCTGCAACCCTATAGGTGGAACAACATTATGAACTAACCAGTACCCCAGAGCTCTTGACTCTAGCCACATATGTATCAAAAGATGGCCTAGTCGGCCATCACTGGAAAGAGAGGCCCATTGGACTTGCAAACTTTATATGCCCCAGTACAGGGGAATGTCAGGGCCAAAAAGTGGGAGTGGGTGGGTAGGGGAGTGGGGGGGAGTGTATTGGGGACTTTTTGGATAGTATTGGAAATGTATATGAGGAAAATACCTAATTAAAAAAAAAAGATTGGCAGTTGATGAGTTAAAGGATAGAGGCATTAGCTGGTTGAAGAATTTGGACCTAAAAAAAAATAACTGAGGATCATCAGAAAATTGGACATAGTTCTACCAGAAGATCCAGCAATACCACTCCTGGGCATATACCCAGAAGATGCTCCAACTTGTAATAAGGACACCTGCTCTACTATGTTCATAGCAGCCTTATTAAAAATAGCAAAAAGCTGGAAAGAACCCATATGTCCCTCAACAGAGGAATGTATACAGAAAATGTGGTACATGTATACAATGGAGTACTACTCAGTTATTAAAAACAACAAATTCATGAAATTCTTAAGACAAATGGATGGATCTCAAGGATATCATTCTAAGTGAGATAACCCATCACAAAAGAACGCACATGATATGCATTCACTGATAAGTGGATATTAGCCCAGAAGCTCAAAATACCCAAAATACAATTTGCAAAGCACATGAAACTCAAGAAGGAAGACCAAAGTGTGGATACTTTGATCCCTCTTAGAAGGGGGTACAAATACCCATGGAAGAAGTTACAGAGACAAAGTCCGGAGCAGAGACTGAAGGAATGACCATCCAGAAACTGCCCCACCTGGGGATCCATCCCACAAACAACCACCAAACCCAGATACGATTGCAGATGCCAACAAGAGCTTGCTGACAGGAGCCTGATATACCTGTCTCCTAAGAGGCTTTGCCAGTGCCTGAAATGGATGCTCATAGTCATTCATTAGACAGAGCACAGGTCCCCAATGAAGGAGACAGAGAAATTACCCAAGAAGCTGAAGGTGTTTGCAACCTGATAGGAGGAACAACAATATGAATGAACCAGTAACCCCACTGGTTATTCTCTGGAACTAAACCATCAATCAAAGAAAACACATTGTAGGACTCATGGCTCTAGCTGCATATGTAGCAGAGGATGGCCTAGTGGGTCAACACTGGGAGGAGAGGCTCTTGGTTCTGTGAAGGTTTTATGCCCCAGTATAGGGAAATTCCTGGGCCAGGAAGTGGGTGTGTGTGGGTTGGGGACCAGAAAGAGGGAGGAGAGGATAGGGGATTTTCAGAGCTGAAACTATGAAAGGTGATAACATTTGAAATGTAAATAAAGAAAATATCTAATAAAAAATTAAATAATTCCTAGTGATATTCTGTTATACTCATAGATTGGTGCCTTGTCCAGTTAGTTTTTCTCTAGCAGCAGATGAGAACTGGTAGAGACACACAGCCAGACATTAAGCACAGAGTCTAAATTGGAGACCCCCATTGTATCTTTCTCCTCTGAGATTGGAGAACTCATTGAAAGAGAAGGAGGAAAAATTGTAGGAGTCAGAGGAGATGGAGCATACCAGGAGAACATGGCCCAATAAATCAATGTGCAGGGCTCTCACATGGGCTCACAGAGGCTGGAATAGCAAGCATAGGTCCTGCATGGGTCTGCACCCAGTACTCTACCTATATATTATGGCTGTGACTCCTAACAATGGGAGCAGGTGTGTCTCTGACCCCTTTTGCCTGTTCTTGGTGCTCTTTTTCTCCTATTGGGTTGACTTTGTCCAGCCCTGATATAAGGGCTTTTGCCTTGTCATATTGTAATTTTTCTTTTGAGTTTAAAACAACAACAAAAAAACCCAACAACATAATAAATCTTTTTTGATGACTCTTTTCAGTATGAAACTTTGTAGACTCTTATGGATCTTTTTATGAGAGATAGGCAGGTTAAGGCAGGGTCTGAAATAGGCTAGGCTGACCTTGAACTTGAACTGTAGCTGATCATGAACTTGAACTTCTCATCTCACTGCTTCCACCTCCTAAGTACTAAAATGACAAGCATGTTCTACCGTGGCCAGTCTGCATCCCTTTTACTACCCGAGGAGGTAGGTGTGCACACCTGACTGATAAACTTGGTTTAAGAAACTATAGCTGCACTATTATATTGGTTCTGACATTTTTTTCTCTTGTGAGTCTGCCCTAAGAATGCCATGGATTAGCTCCTGTTCCTCAGTATCACAGGTTATACATGGGCTGACCTGTGAAAGAGAAGGGCTATTCTAATCTAATTCATCTAAGACTGGATGAGTACATTTAACTAATTCTGGGGATGAGCTATCAAGCTCCCATGTTTAACAGATCTACAGCCAAATCTTCAAACAAGATGCTTGTTACTAATAAAGTTGATATCTGCACACCTAGATTATTGACTTGTATATTTCTCCAGTACTAAGGTAGAGGAAAGGTGCATTTATGGTGTGCATTTCCTTACTTCTTCTAGGGAGTACAACAAGGAAGATGATTGGTTTCTTCCCTAGATATAAATTTAAAACACTACACGAGAGACAGTTAGCACATTTATGTCTCTAACATCTTTTCCTTTCCATGTGTTGCAAGATTGCAGCTAATGGTCTTCTTCACATTTATTAGGAGGAAATTGGCATTTAAGGCTGGAATGTTCTTTGCAATGACTGGTGCCAACTTTTTTCTAGCGAATCATGGGAAGAAAGCCAAAACAATGAAACAGCTGAGGAAAGGTTGATATACAAGAAAAATTAATGTTCGCAATTTGGAAATGGACTGGAATAGCATACAATGCTTGGCGTCCAAAAAGAATTCTCTTTTACATGATTAAAAGAACATTTTGAACCAGAACCAAACACAAATGCGGTGCTAAATAGAATTCAGATGGTCACCTTCGAACCCTAAAGGGAGGGAAAGCAGCACTCTCACTTCATTTTGTTGTTGTTTAGATTGATTTCCTAATTTATGGGTAGGAGTGTTTGGCCAGCATGAATGTATGCTCACCATGTGCATGCCTGGTACTGGAGAAGTTCAGAAGAGGGGAACGTTTCCAGTTCCCTGGAACTGGAGTTATGACTGTTAGGAAGCTACCATATGGGTGCTGAGAACTGAATCCTGGTCCTCTGTAAGAGCAAAGACTCTTAACCATTGAGCCATCTCTCCAGTTTCTAAATTTTAATTACTGGTAAAATAAAGACAATCAATAGTTCTGAAAGGTTTTGAGGTCTTTAGTACTAAGTTAATACTAACTACTTTTAGTAATAAGCTACTTAACAGTGAGTGTCAAGGGTTTTACAAAGGCCAAAGGCCAAAGGCTGCTCCTATTTCACCATCTTCTCATGTTGCCAACAAAACCAGACTCACTTTGATTTCTTAGGCTGCAGACTCTAGGGAGAACCTAATAAAAGCAGCTCTATGGTAATATGCCTAATTCTAGTAATGAATATATTCATATGAACATCTTTTCAAAGCCACACTTTGTGGATTGATTCCAGTAATGCTACTATTCCACAAAATACACTCACACTCCTACTTGGCAGTTAGCTTACATTTTTGCATTTAATAGTAAGGACTGAACCTTGGGCCTATTGCATGCTAGGTAAGCATTCTCCCAATAAGCTATATCACCATCTTGCTATCTTTTTTTCAAAATAATGACTAACTACACAAATCATGCAAATCTTATGTACACAGATAAATGTGGTTTTCTATGTGCACACAACCATGTGAACAACACACAGATAAAGAAATAGAGCATATCTAGACAATGGGAAAGCTCTTTGTCCTCATTATCAGTTATTGTCTGTTTCAAAAAGGAACTATTCATTTTAACAATATTAATATACATTTGAAGTGGTGATTTTAGAATTTTGAATAAGTGGAATCATATATTATGTGAGAAGAGTCTCTGGATCCTATACTTCAGTATCATGGTTTTCCTGAAATCTCACTTCTTTTATGAGCAATTACTTTGTTCCATTCATTTCTATATAATATTATTTTACATAAGTGTACCTCAGTTTATCTATGCATTCTACAAAGGGAAGATTTAGGGCATTTCCCAGTGTTTAATATTGTATTATTTTCTAATGAACATAGAAATGGCTACAAAAGACAACTTTCAAGGTGAGGCTGGCACATGGCTTAGTGGGCAAGAATGCTTGCTGCACAACCATGAATACTTGAGTTCTAATCCACAGCATTCATAGAAAAAGATAACTGTGATCACCTGTACTTGTCACCGCAGGGATGCCTGGGACTAACACAGAAGGATTTCTGAACCTTACTGGTTACCAACCTAGTTCCAAGTTACATGAGAGTCCACGTCAAGTTAATAGAGCAAGAAGTGATAGAGAAGGACACCTAGTGTCCTCCTCTGGCCTATACGTACCCACATGAGCACATGTACCTGTATACATATATACTTCACACACACACACAATTTTTGAGAAGTCAAATTTTTGCTTATGTAGAATCATGTTTAGCATTTAAAAGATTCATTTTATTATTTTTAAAGTGAGTATGCAAGCATGCATGCATGTATGTGTGTGCACTCATGTATATGCAGTAATACAGGTGCCTGTGTGGAGGCCAGAGGTATCCAATCCTCTGGAGCTGGAGGCACAGGTGGTTGTGCTGTGTCTGATATGGGTGCTGGTGCTGAACTCAGGTCCTCTGCAGGAGGAATATGAACTCTTAACCTCTAAGCCAGTTCCCCAGCCTGTATTTGGCTCTTTTTTAAATGCATGTAACCCCAAAGAAGTTAAATTAAAGCAGGATATTGAAAAATATTTATGCAGACATGTTCTTAGCAAGATTACTTACAAACTCTGAATAATAAGATCAAGTCACATATCCACAGAAAAATGAAACTATAAAGAAACTGTAGTATGTACATACAACAGAACATTATTCAACTCTGAAAAGAAAGGACATGGTAATGCATACTTCAGTGTCATGAAGCTAAAGAAAACTAATCGAAGTGAAATAATTCCCTAAAACTAAAACATCATGTTATTCTGTTGTGTTAGCTTTATAGAACAGTCAGATTCATTGAAATACAATATATAATAGCAGTTTTCAGGGTCTACAGACAAAGAGGAACAAGGAGAATTTTGCAAAATGAGCCCTATGGGTAGATGACAACGATTCTATATGATTTAAGTAAATACCTCTGGGCTAGATTCTTCAAAATGATTGCAATTATATTACATTTTTGTATTTTGCCATAAGTAAAGTTTCTCTAAAAATGCTACCAAACACTTCTCAAAATATTTATATTTCATCTCTCATATATGCTATTTTCCATTGTTCCAAATTCTCATGAGGACTTGATAGCACATATCTACTTAATTTTAAAATGATAATTAATGTAGTGGCATTGGGTTATCCTTCCATTCTGTATTTCCCTAATGGCTGAAAATGCTGAACTCTAATTTTGTACTTATTGATATTAATTTTTGCATCTTTTAAGCCCTCTGGCCCATAATTTCTTTGCTTCTTTTCTTCTTGACTTGTAAGAATACTTTATATAATCCAGATACAAGTAATTTGTCACATTAATGTGGAAGGAGAGAACAAACTCCTCTGATCTCCACACATAAGCCATGGCACCTATGCTCACTCATACACACTACACACACACTCACACCAACTAATCAATCAACCAACTATAAATATCAATCAAATTATAAGTTAATAAATAGCTATAAATTTTTGATATAATTATAAATTAGTGGTAGATTCATTTTGGTTAATAAAAATTAATTAAATAATTAATTGTTTAGCTTTTAAAAGAAAACCTTCATGACATGAACTCCCTGATAAGTGGATGTTATCCCAGAAACTTAGAATACCCAAGATATAAGATATAATTTGCAAAACACATGAAACTCAAGAAGAATGAAAACCAAAGTGTGGACACTTTGCCCCTTCTTAGAATTGGGAACAAAACACCTATGGAAGGAGTTACAGAGACAAAGTTTGGAGCTGAGACAAAAGGATGGACCATCTACAGACTGCCATACCTGGGGATCCACCCTATAATCAGCCTCCAAATGCTGACACCATTGCATACACTAGCAAGATTTTGCTTAAAGGACCTTGATATAGCTGTCCCTTTTGAGGCTCTGCCGGGGCCTAGCAAACACATAAGTGGATGCTCACAGTCAGCTATTGGATGGATCACAGGACCCCCAATAGAGGAGCTAGAGAGAGTACCCAAGGAGCTAAAGGGATCTGCAACCCTATAGGTGGAACAACAATATGAACAACCCAGTACCCCCCAGAGCTCGTGTCTCTAGCTGCATATGTATCAAAAGATGGCCTAGTCAGCCATCAGTGGAAAGAGAGGCCCATTGGACTTGCAAACTTTATTTATGCCCCAGTACAGGGGAAACACCAGAGCCAAGAAGTGGGAGTGGGTGGGTAGGGGAGTGGGGGGGGTGAAAGCATGGGGGACTTTTGGGATAGCATTGGAAATGTAAATGAAGAAAATACCTAATTAAAAAATACAATCATAATCCCATTCTTTTTAATAGCTGAGTAGTACTCCATTGTGTAAATGTACCACATTTTCTGTATCTATTCCTCTGTTGAGGGGCATCTGGGTTCTTTCAGGCTTCTGGCTATTACAAATAAGGCTACTATGAACATAGTTGAGCATGTGTCCTTCTTACCGGTTGGAACATCTTCTGGATATATGCCCAGGAAATGTATTGCAGGACTATCAGTGGTAAGAGAGGCCCATTGGTCTTGCAAACTTTATATGCCTCAGTACAGGGAATGCCAGGGCCAACAAGTGGGAGTGCAAGGGAGTGGGGGAGAGGGTTTGGGGGATTTTGGGGGTAGCATTGGAAATGTAAATGAAGAAAATACCTAATTAAAACAATAATAATAAAAATAAAAAATACAATCAAAAAAAAAAGAAAGAAAGAAAGAAAGAAAGAAAGAAAAGAAAAGAAAAGGGAAAACCCTCTAGGGAGATTTAGGAACCAGGAGTCAGGAAATAGCCAGGAACAATGATAAAGTAAGAAGGGATGCTTAATCCATCAGGATGAATGTAGTGGACAGACTACTCTTGTTTCCTTCTATTTCATACTTTAACACAAGGTCAGAGCCACTGCTGTCATTGTTTTAGATGGACATGATGTCTCAGCTGCTTTGTCTAACAGAATATCTACATCCCCAGTACAGTTTCTACCCTTTATGGTTTTCTGTACTTCCCTGTTTTATATGTTGTATGTTATCTGCAGGAACAGATAGTATACTACAATACTAATTGCAAAAGAATCTAAAAACTAAACCTTTGTGTCTTCAGCCTAATGTGGCTGAAGTTTAACTTGAGTATGATTCTGGCAATAACTGTTTATTTGGCCTTAGCATTTCAGGTCCTGAATACAGAATAACTTGTACATGAACCTCTTCCTGGCTTTCCTCAAGTTAATCCACTTAGATAAATAATTATGATGTCCAAACACTGACCTAGACCTAAGATCCCTGGCTTCCATCCGCAGCATGAAAGGATGAAGCAAAGCTATGAGATGTCATCTCCTTACTTCTTGCCTTCCTCTCGACTGATGAGCTGTAATCTCTGAATCATAAATCTTTCTCAAGCTCATCTATCCTGTCCATTATTATAGTTTCTGCATTGGAGTTTCCTGAAAACTTGCACAGTTTCTGGCATCATGTAGTTGAAATGTTTCTCATCCCTCAGTCTAGCATGAAAACGTCACCTTCAAATCCCACTTTAGCTTCCTTTACAGCTGGCTTAATATACTAGGGTTCCAAAGTTCTTTGGTCATAATTCTACCATGACATCAACAACATTCTTCTTTGCTGTGATTACTCACAAGATTTTTTTTCTCCCTCATAAAGCTCTATAGCAAAATCCTCACCTTATTTCTTCCTTTGTCCTTGGTATATAACCTTTTATCATATGCATAATAGGAGGCAAATGCCTACTGAATGGCTAGAAACTGAACTGAGCAAAGCACACGATCTTATATATACTCCAACTCTACCCTTTGATGGCACAATTATACTGATAATTCATCTACATTACTCTGGTTAGTACACTCCATGAGTTTGATCTGAATTACAAGAAACACATAAAAATCTACCATCTTAAAATTTTAAATTGACAAAGCAACATTATTAGATACACTCACAGTGTTCTGTAACTACCCACTATCCATGTATCTCCAGAGCTTTTCATCTTGTAAAACAGAAATATTACATCTATCTACAGTTTCTCATTCTCTCACCCCTACCTCCTGAAAAACACCATTATCTTCTGTCTTTTTGAGTTTGAGGACCATATGTACTTCGTATACATGGGGCCATAGAGTACTTGTCATTTTGTGGCCTTATTAACCTATTTTTAAACTCCAGAAATGCAGAAATGCAGCATTACTAAAAGAGTTTCAGGATGCCACAACTTTCAAATAAAAGTTTATCCTGCCAGGACATCTTCAAGTTTCAGGAGTTTCCCTAGGGAGTTCCTTATTTGAAGGGATAATGTGCATTTTTCTTAATAGACACTTTCCAGATCCCCAGAGAAAAGACAACACAGCAGCTGGCATTGCCTAGGAGAAGAAATTCCAGTTGAGATATGTAAGCTTTTCACTTACTCCACTCTGCAGGAAAAAACAAACAAGTGTCATGGAAGAGAGTAAGCAAAGTAAAGAAAACTCCAGAATCGTGATCCCAATCATTCAGGGGAAAACAGTTATGTCACCCTCAAAAAAATATTTTACTAATGAAAAGTTAAAGTTTTTTACACAGTTTTCCTTGTTGGCTAAGACTGAAATGGAATATTTGTAATGTTCAAATTTTCCAAATCTAATGCCTACATAAAATATCCAAAATGTAAAATTAACGAATGAATTCAAGTCACCAACTACCATATATCGACATCTCTTGTGGCTAATAATAGAAAGCAATCGCTTCCTGATAACCTAGAAATGCTACACAACTTGTCCTTTACTACTCTGTTCATAGTCTCCTACCATCCAGTTCTTTGTTTACTGTTCAGCCTTTAGTGGTGACTGTGAGCTTCAGGCTATTTCTCCAACAATTAAATAAAGCAGGGTTTAGGAGCATCAGTATAATACACGTTCTTTCTATAAGTAAAGCCTCTAAGAAGGATATACTGGAATGAACTCTTTTTGCTGATGTACAATGAAAAGAACTAAACACAAAAAAACTTGAGAAAAACAAACAACAACCAAACCAGAAAGACAGCAACTGCCTTTTAATGGGTTTGTTTCATTTGTTTGGATTTCTTTTTCTTTTTTTTTCAAATTTTTATTAGATTTTTCTTCATTTGCATTTTAAATGCGATCCTGAAAGTCCCCTATACCCTCCCCCCACCCTGCTCCCATACCCACCCACTCCTACTTCTTGGCTGTCCCTGGCATTCCCCTGTACTGGAGCAAATAATAGCCAGAAGCTGGAAAGAACCCAGATGTCCCTCAACAGAGGAATGGATACAGAAAATGTGGTACATTTACACAATGGAGTACTACTCAACAATTAAAAACAATGAATTCATGAAATTCTTAGGCAAATTGGGTGCATCTGGAGAATATCATCCTGAGTGAGGTAACCGAATCACAAAAGAACTCACTTGATATGCACTCACTGATAAGTGGATATTAGCCCAGAAACTTAGAATACCCAAGATACAATTTGAGAAAACACAAGAAAATCAAGAAGAAGGAAGAACAAAGCATGGATACTTCATTCCTCCTTAGAATAGGGAACAAAATACCCATGGAAGGAGTCACAGAGACAAAGTTTGGAGCTGAGACAATAGGATGGACCATGAAGAGACTGCCCCAACCAGAGATCCATCCCATAAACAACCACCAAATGCAGACACTATTGCATATGCCAGCAAGATTTGCTGAAAGGACCCTGATATAGCTGTCTCTTGTGAGGCTATGCCAGTGCCTAGCAAATACAGAAGTGGATGCTCATAGTCATATATTGGAGGGAACACAGGGCCCCCAATGGAGGATCTAGAGAAAGCACCCAAGGAGCTGAAGGGGTCTGCAACCCTATAGGTGGAACAGCAATATAATAACTAACCAGTACCCCCAGAGCTCGTGTCTCTAGCTGCATATATAGCAAAAGATGGCCTAGTCGGCCATCATTGGGAAGAGAAGCCCTTTGGTCTTGCAAGCCTTGTTTGGATTTCTTGATAGATTTTGGTTGATTTGTTGGTTGGTTAGTTGGTTAGTTGGTTGGTTGTTCATTGTTTCAGTTCTGGTAGTTGAACCAGAGGCCTTGTACATGGTAGAAAAGCACTTGATCACTGAGCTGTATTTGCAGCCCTAGAACTTATTTTACTTAATATCATAAGAGCATACTTTTGCATGTATTGTCAAATCTGAGTTAATATATATTGCTACAGATGTAGTAAAAAGTTATCTGTATGCTTGTTCTTCATTATGAACCTCTAAATCTCTAGTAGTAACCCTGAATACGAGCACTATTTTCACAGGTGTATAAAACATCTTCATTCTAACTGATCTTTACTTTCTTCTGAAAAATAGGAACACCTCAAGAGTAGCTTCACTATTAACACAATAACCTAGATAATGACAAGTAAGTTCAATGGTTACCATTTGGGAATGGTATATTTCAACTTGAGAACTACTGAACATAAAGGCCAAGAGCTCATTGTATAAATGGAAATAGAAAGGACAGGCGTCCAAGTGGGAATATGTAACTACATTAGCAATAATTCCATTAGGCAAATTGCCATCCCTCCCCTTAATCTGATTTTTTTTTTAGTAAAATTAGCACATTTGAATAAAGTGGCATTTGAAAGAACTTAAAAGGCATTAAAATGCTATGCAAGGAACATTAATATAAATAGTAGGTAACATTAACTAGATCTAGCCTTTCTGTTATCTGCACTATGCTAAACATTTTATCAACTTTATCATAATCTCTTAGCAACCTTCACAGTAGGTCCTATTATCTTCATTTTATGATTGAGGTTAAGCAATTTGCCCTGGGCCATATAATTAATAAATATGAGAGGTGAAAAGTGAGATTAAGATCTGTCGTATTTCAAAGCCCATGCTGCCAACTACTGTATTTATTGACACAGTATCACTTTCACTTTCTTTGTTGTACATGGGTTTATTTAGACAACATTCAGATACAGCACACTGAAATATAAGCATGAAGGATGTACGTGAAAAAAAAAGAAAAGCCAAGCATGCTGGTATAGACCTGCAGCCCCAGCTACTCTGGAGGCTGAGGCAGAAGACTGGAAGATTAAGACATGCATGTTTACACAGTGAGTTCAAGGCCATCAGAACTTAGTAAGAACTTCTTCAAATTTTTTGAAAATTATTTTCAAGAGAGAAAGAGAAAAAGGACTGTAAATGCAGGTCAATAGTGGTCAAACACTTGGCTAGGATGTGCAAGACCCTCGGCTCAACCCTCAATGACAGAGAGGAAAGGAAACAGAATAGATACCCCTTAACTGTGATTCAACCACAACCCTACTTTTACTTAAGTTTAAAGTGAGCATGGTTTATGTTTTATTTTTTTCTCATTACAAGAAGCACCTTCCTACTGAAGGTCAAGCAGAAATATTCTGAAAATATCTACTTTAATAAGTCACACAGAAAAATTGGCAAATTGTAATGATAATAAATAAAGAAGTTCTTTTGCATTTCTTAAATATGATTCAAGAATGTACAACTCCTATTTAAAGCAAATATCAGGGCTATAAGTACAACCTCACCAGGTATAGTAGCACAAACCTGTAATCCCAGCACTCAGAAGGTATAGGCAAGAGCAAGGTCAGCCAGACCTCCACAGTGAGTTCCAGGACACCCAGAGCTTCACAATTAGACAGTTTCACAAAAACAAAAGAGAAAGTAGGGACTATTCCTGTCTGTAAAATAACTGCTTTAGTTAGTGGTATCACAGATGCAAATACAGGTCAGGACCTTCCTTCTCATTCAGTCATGAATCTCTTCTGTTAGTTCTGTTACATAGTAAGTTCATCAGAATCCTAGCAATTCATCCAGATTTGCTTCATGTTCAGAAAGCAGTTGTATTTATTTAACATTTTTTTTGAAATGGCACATTTTTTTAATTGTATACAAAAAAAACTTGAACCTACAATTGTCTTTAATGCATATTAATTTGCTCCTAACTTAGAGAAGTCCTAATCTATCTCCAAGAATCACACATCAATCTGACTACTCCATTTCCATACCATTGACCACTAACTAGGACTGGGACCCAAGGAAAGTGAATGAAAGAAACCAAACTATTGCCTTCCCCACCATGTTTGTGTATAGTTCTTATGTAACAAGGTGGACTTGTTGGTATTTAATTATTCTGTGATTACATTCCCTGTAAACTAGAGACAAAATAGAGTATGATGCCCATATCAACATGCTGCTCTAACCAACAAAATGTATTGTAGTAAATGATTGCCTTAGATCACAAATGCTAGAACCTAAGCCTTCACTCATCATTGCTTAACTTCAGAGTTCAGCTTCCTAAAAGGTGTCTTCTAACCCCAAATACTCTTATTGTGTGATTTTGTTGCAATATTATTCAGAACTTCTACATGACCCAGAATGGTCCCTCTGTGTTCATTTAGTAACAAGGTCCTAAGATAGACTCCCTACATGTTCATCTGTCCTTGTTATTTGATATTGTACTTGAGCTGTTCTATCTCAAAGAGACACAGAGCCAGAATCCTGGATTAAAACCCACTCGCTTAGGTAGTATCAGAAAAATTAGAAACAGTCAAATCTTAACATTTCTACAAATATGTGAGATGGGATGGGTTTTCTAGAACAGATGAGAAAGGGGATATAACTTGGGAATAAGGTTCATTAACAGGGAAAGCAAGCATGGATCAGTGTCTTAAGAAGGAAAAGGAGAGGGTTTTTGGTTTCATTTGGGAACTATAGATGGGAGCCAAGCATATGATGTTATCATTTTGGGTGATACACACTCTTGGGTGCTGCAAAAACCATTGTCTTCATCTTGAAGAAGTAAAGCAGACACAAACAGCTACTGAGATTAAACAATGTTATACATGTGCAATGTTCTAAAAATACGGTAGATGAAACAAAGTACAATTGCACATAAATATTAAAGTGGAAACTTTAAATCTTTTAAAAAGTCACATTCACAAAAGGTAAGGCTAAATAGGACAGAGATGGCATCAGAATTTCAGTTGTACAAGATGATCCAAATCCAAGAGAAATTTTCAACCAAAATAGGGCTCTCTCAACTACTTTTATGTGCTGATAGAGTAGGGATAATAGAAGTTGTGTAAATCACATATGAATCCTAACTATTAATATTTGTATGTATGTAAATAGTGTGGGAAGGTGAGAGTCAGCATAGGTCATGAAAATTCATAGATCAAAGAAAGAGAACAGGACAGGGCAAAGACATGTATGTGACATGAAAGCAAAGAGAGGGGGACTGAGAGTAAGAGGATGCAAGGAATGTGACACCTTCTGCATACAAATAGTGGCTGAATTGTGAGCACCTGCCATAACTTTTTCTTTTATGTGAACCACACTACAAAGCCTGACTAAAGTGAAGAAAATCCCAGTGTCTATGGTCAGGAAGTTGGCAGTGGATGGTGTTTTGAGACAGTAAAAAAATTCCTCTACTACTATCTGCTGCCATAGACAAGAAAAGGAAAAGGTGAACAGATTCCTTGTTTTAAACACATACTTTATTTATATTCAGGACAAAACTAGGAAGGTGTCTCACCAATGCCACAAACAAAAAGAGTTCTGAGTGCACAGGGACTCCATTGTTCACCATTACCCTAGACTTGGATGCTTGCCAAAACTAGCAATACGAATTACACATATGTTCCATTAAAACAGAGAGGCCATCTTCCGGCCGGACCAGCACAGGGGTAGCTAGAGCGCAGGGTCGGCTGACACCCGCCAGCTACCCAGGACCCCCGCCACAGGATTTTGAGATTGCTGGTGAGTGGAACACAGCTTCTGCTCCAGTCCAATCACGCGGGACCTGAGACTGCTTTGGTTGAGGAGGCAGAAATCCGGCCTGAGTAGGGCCACAAGCCTCTCCGGTCAGAAAAGCGCCAGGGTAGCTAGGGCGCAGGGTCGGCTGACACTCGCCAGCTACCCACAACACCCGCCACAGGATCTTAAGACTTCTGGTGAGTGGAACACAGCTTCTGCTCCAATCCAATTGTGCGCTGGACCTGAGACTGCATTAGTTAGGGAAGCAGAAAACCGGCCTGAGTAGGACCACAGGTCTCTTACGGCCTGACCAGCACCTGGGTAGCTAGAGCACAGGGTCCGCTGACACCCACCAGCTACCCACGACCCCCGCCACAGGATTTTGAGACTGCTGGTGAGTGGAACACAGCTTCTGCTCCAATCTTTAAACAGTGACAACGACAACAACTAACCCCAGAGATTACCAGATGGCGAAAGGTAAACATAATAATATTACTAACAGAAACCAAGACCACTCACCATCATCAGAACCCAGCACTCCCACTTCGCCCAGTCCAGGGCACCCCAACACACCTGAAAAGCTAGACACGGATCTAAAAGCATATCTCATGATGATGGTAGAGGACTTCAAGAAAGACTTTAATAACACACTTAAAGAAATACAAAGGAACACTGGTAAACAGGTAGAAGACAGTAAAGAGGAAGCACAAAAATCCTTTAAAGAATTGCAGGAGAACACTGCTAAAGAGTTACAAATCCTTAAAGAAAAACAGGATAACATAATCAAACAGGTAGAAGTCCTTACAGAAAAACAGGAAAACACATCCAAACAGATGATGGAAATGAACAAAACCATACTAGACCTAAAAAGGGAAGTAGACACAATAAAGAAAACCCAAAATGAGGCAACACTGGAGATAGAAACCCTAGGAAAGAAATCTAGAACCATAGATACGAGCATCAGCAACAGAATACAAGAGATGGAAGAGAGAATCTCAGGTACAGAAGATTCCATAGAGAACATCGGCACAACAATCAAGGAAAATGTAAAATGCAAAAAGATCCTAACTCAAAACATCCAAGAAATACAGGACACAATGAGAAGACCAAACCTACAGATAATAGGAGTGGATGAGAATGAAGATTTTCAACTCAAAGGACCAGCAAACATCTTCAACAAAATTATAGAAGAAAA
Organism: Mus caroli; assembly: GCF_978045245.1. Classification (NCBI taxonomy): domain Eukaryota; kingdom Metazoa; phylum Chordata; class Mammalia; order Rodentia; family Muridae; genus Mus; species Mus caroli. The sequence goes on from NW_028227260.1 coordinate 137,566,390, forward strand.
CTTCCCAAATCTAAAGAAAGAGATGCCCATGAACATACAAGAAGCCTACAGAACTCCAAATAGACTGGACCAGAAAAGAAATACCTCCCGACACATAATAATCAGAACAACAAATGCTCTAAATAAAGACAGAATTCTAAAAGCAGTAAGAGAAAAAGGCCAAGTAACATATAAAGGCAAGCCTATCAGAATTACACCAGACTTCTCACCAGAGACTATGAAAGCCAGAAGATCCTGGACGGATGTTATACAGACACTAAAAGAACACAAACTCCAGCCCAGGCTACTATACCCATCCAAACTCTCAATTACCATAGATGGAGAAACCAAAGTATTCCACGACAAAACCAAATTCACACATTATCTCTCCACGAATCCAGCCCTTCAAAGGATAATAACAGAAAAAAACCAATACAAGGACAGGAACCTGGCCCTAGAAACAACAAGAAGGTAATTCCTCAACAAACCTAAATGAAGACAGCCACAAGAACAGAATGCCAACTTTAACAACAAAAATAACAGGAAACAACAATTACTTTTCCTTAATATCTCTTAATATCAATGGACTCAACTCCCCGATAAAAAGACATAGACTAACAAACTGGCTACACAAACAAAGACCCAACATTTTGCTGCTTACAGGAAACTCATCTCAGAGAAAAAGATAGACACTACCTCAGAATGAAAGACTGGAAAACAATTTTCCAAGCAAATGGTATGAAGAAACAAGCTGGAGTAGCCATTCTAATATCTGATAAGATTGACTTCCAACCCAAAGTCATTAAAAAAGACAGGGAGGGACACTTCATACTCATCAAAGGTAAAATCCTCTAAGAGGAACTATCAATCCTGAATATCTATGCTCCAAATACAAAGGCAGCCACATTCATTAAAGAAACTTTAGTAAATCTCAAAGCACACATTGCACGTCATACAATAATAGTGGGAGACTTCAACACACCACTTTCACCAATGGACAGATCATGGAAACAGAAACTAAACAGGGACACAGTGAAACTAAGAGAAATTATGAATCAAATGGATCTGGCAGATATCTACAGAACATTCTATCCTAAAACAAAAGGATATACCTTCTTCTCAGCACCTCATGGTACCTTCTCCAAAATTGACCACATAATTGGTCACAAAACAGGCCTCAACAGATACAAAAATATTGAAATTGTCCCATGCATCCTATCAGATCACCATGGACTAAGGCTGATCTTCAATAACAAAATAAATAATAGAAAGCCAACCTTCACGTGGAAACTGAACAACACACTTCTCAATGATAACTTGGTTAAGGAAGGAATAAAGAAAGAAATTAAGGACTTTTTAGAGTTCAATGAAAATGAAGCCACAACATACCCAAACTTATGGGACACAATGAAAGCATTTCTAAGAGGAAAACTCATAGCTCTGAGTGCCTCCAAAAGGAAACTAGAGAGAGCACACATTAGCAGCTTGACAACATACCTAAAAGCACTAGAACAAAAGGAAGCAAATTCACCCAAGAGGAGTAGACAGCAGGAAATAATCAAACTCAGGGGCGAAATCAACCAAGTGGAAACAAGAAAAACTATTCAAAGAATTAACCAATCAAGGAGCTGGTTCTTTGAGAAAATCAACAAGATAGATAAACCCTTAGCCAGACTAACTAGAAGGCACAGGGACAGCATCCTAATTAACAAAATCAGAAATGAAAAAGGAGACATAACAACAGATCCTGAAGACATCCAAAACACCATCAGATCCTTCTACCAATGGCTATACTCAACAAAACTGGAGAACCTGGATGAAATGGAGAAGTTCCTAGACAGATACCAGGTACCAAAGTTTAATCAAGATCAGGTTAATGATCTAAACAGCCCTATATCCCCCAAAGATATAGAAGAAGTCATTAATAGTCTCCCAACTAAAAAAAGCCCAGGACCAGATGGGTTTAGTGCAGAGTTCTATCAGACCTTCAAAGAAGATCTAATCCCAGTTCTTCACAAACTATTCCACAAAATAGAAATAGAAGGTACTCTACCCAACTCATTCTATGAAGCCACAATTACTCTGATACCTAAACCACAAAAAGACCCAACAAAGATAGAAAACTCCAGACCAATATCCCTTATGAATATTGATGCAAAAATCCTCAATAAAGTTCTTGCTAACCGAATCCAAGAACACATCAAAACAATCATCCATCCTGACCAAGTAGGTTTCATCCCAGGGATGCAGGGATGGTTCAATATACGGAAATCCATCAACGTAATCCAGTATATAAACAAACTCAAAGACAAAAACCACATGGTCATCTCGTTAGATGCGGAAAAAGCATTTGACAAGATCCAACACCCATTCATGATAAAAGTCTTGGAAAGATCAGGAATTCAAGGCCCATATCTAAACATGATAAAAGCAATCTACAGCAAACCAGTAGCCAACATCAAAGTAAATGGTGAGAAGCTTGAAGCAATCCCTCTAAAATCAGGGACTAGACAAGGCTGTCACTTTCTCCATACCTATTCAACATTGTACTTGAAGTCCTAGCCAGAGCAATTCGACAACAAAAGGAGATCAAAGGGATACAAATTGGAAAAGATGAAGTCAAAACATCACTTTTTGCAGATGATATGATAGTATATATAAGTGACCCTAAAAATTCCACCAGAGAACTCCTAAGCCTGATAAACAGCTTCGGTGAAGTAGCTGGATATAAAATTAACTCAAACAAATCAATGGCCTTTCTCTACACAAAGAATAAACAGGCTGAGAAAGAAATTAGGGAAACAACACCCTTCTCAATAGTCACAAATAATATAAAATATCTTGGCGTGACTCTAACTAAGGAAGTGAAGGATCTGTATAATAAAAACTTCAAGGCTCTGAAGAAAGAAATTATAGAAGATCTCAGAAGATGGAAAGATCTCCCATGCTCATGGATTGGCAGGATCAACATTGTAAAAATGGCTATCTTGCCAAAAGCAATCTACAGATTCAATGCAATCCCCATCAAAATTCCAAATCAATTCTTCAATGAATTAGAAAGTGCAATCTGCAAATTCATCTGGAATAACAAAAAACCTAGGATAGCAAAAACTCTTCTCAAGGATAAAAGAACCTCTGGTGGAATCACCATGCCGGACCTAAAGCTCTACTACAGAGCAATTGTGATAAAAACTGCATGGTACTGGTATAGTGACAGACAAATAGACCAATGGAATAGAATTGAAGACCCAGAAATGAACCCACACACCTACGGTCACTTGATCTTCGACAAGGGAGCTAAAAACATCCAGTGGAAGAAAGACAGCATTTTCAACAAATGGTGCTGGCACAACTGGTTGTTAACATGTAGAAGAATGCGAATCGATCCATTCCTATCTCCTTGTACTAAGGTCAAGTCTAAGTGGATCAAGGAACTTCACATAAAACCAGAGACACTGAAACTGATAGAGGAGAAAGTGGGGGAAAGCCTTGAAGATATGGGCACAGGGGAAAAATTCCTGAATAGAACAGTAATGGCTTGTGCTATAAGATCGAGAATTGACAAGTGGGACCTCATGAAACTGCAAAGCTTCTGCAAGGCTAAAGACACCATCAATAAGACAAAAAAACCACCAACAGATTGGGAAAGGATCTTCACCTATCCTAAATCAGATAAGGGACTAATATCCAATATATATAAAGAACTCAAGAAGGTGGACTCCAGAAAGTCAAATAACCCCATTAAAAAATGGGGCTCAGAACTGAACAAAGAATTCTCACCTGAGGAATACCGAATGGCAGAGAAGCACCTGAAAAAATGTTCAACATCCTTAATCATCAGGGAAATGCAAATCAAAACAACCCTGAGATTCCACCTCACACCAGTCAGAATGGCTAAGATCAAAAATTCAGGTGACAGCAGATGCTGGCGAGGATGTGGAGAAAGAGGAACACTCCTCCATTGTTGGTGGGATTGCAAGCTTGTACAACCACTCTGGAAATCAGTCTGGCGGTTCCTCAGAAAAGTGGACATAGTACTACCGGAGGATCCAGCAATACCTCTCCTGGGCATATATCCAGAAGATGTCCCAACCGGTAAAAAGGACACATGCTCCACTATGTTCATAGCAGCCCTATTTATAATAGCCAGAAGCTGGAAAGAACACAAATGTCCCTCAACAGAGGAATGGATACAGAAATTATGGTACATTTACACAATGGAGTACTACTCAGCTATTAAAAAGAATGAATTTATGAAATTCCTAGCCAAATGGATGGACCTGGAGGGCATCATCTTGAGTGAAGTAACACAATCACAAAAGAACTCACACAATATGTATTCACTGATAAGTGGATATTAGCCCAAAACTTAGGATACCCAAGATATAAGATATAATTTACTAAACGCATGAAACTCAAGAAGAATGAAGACCAAAGTGTGGACACTGTGCCCCTTCTTAGAATTGGGAACAAAACACCCAGGGAAGGAGTTACAGAGACAAAGTTCGTAGCTGTGAGGAAAGGATGGACCATTTAGAGACTGCCGTATCCAGGGATCCATCCCATAAGCAGCTTCTAAACGCTGACACCATTGCATACACTAGCAAGATTTTGCTGAAAGGACCCAAATATAGCTTTCTCTTTTGAGACGATGCTGGGGCCTAGCAAACACAGGAATGGATGTTCACAGTCAGCTATTGGATGTATCACAGGGCTCCCAATGGAGAAGCTAGAGAAAGTACCCAAGGAGCTAAAGGGATCTGCAACCCTATTGTCGGAACAACATGATGTACTAACCAGAACCCCGGAGCTCTTGTCTCTAGCTGCATATGTATCGAAAGATGGCCTAGTCGGCCATCACTGGAAAGAGAGGCCCATTGGACTTGCATACTTTATATGCCCCAATATAGGGGAATGCCAGGGCCAAAAGAATGGGAATGGGTGGGTAGGGAAGTGGGGGGCGCTATGGGGGACTTTTGGGATAGCATTGGAAATGTAACTGAGGAAAATATGTAATAAAAATATTAAAAATTAAAAAAAAATAAAACAGAGAGGCCGAGGAAATAGAGCAAAGCAGCAGTGGTAGATGGAAAGACATGTGTCCCACTACTGAATATTCAATTTCATGCAGAAAGCAAGACATTGAGCAGCCTCATTCTAATAAATTTGTGGTTTGGAGTAAGATTTTTATCCCCTGAGCCTTTATCTGTTCTGCACAAAGATGGATCTCTGCTCAAATATACATTATAAAAATCAGTTATGGTCCTCTGTGAAAACACTGCAAATAGAAATGTAAGGAGCTTCTGTTCTTTCTGGATCCCAAGAAGTTCTACATTCAACACTTTCTAGAAAAAGAAAAGGAAAGGGGAGGGGAGGGGAGGGGAGGGGAGGGGAGGGGAGGGGAGGGGAGGGGAGGGGAGGGGAGGGGAGGGGAGGGGAGGGGAGGGGAGGGGAGGGGAGGGGAGGGGAGGGGAGGGGAGAAGAGAAGAGAAGAGAAGAGAAGAGAAGAGAAGAGAAGAGAAGAGAAGAGAAGAGAAGAGAAGAGAAGAGAAGAGAAGAGAAGAAAGAGAAGAGAAAGAGAAGGTATTTCTGATATGTCTTCAATTTCCCCTACCCCCACCTTATACACACTCAGTATTTTCATAAAGATATCCCCCCCTCTCTCTCTCTCACACACACACACACACACACACACACAGAGAGAGAGAGAGACAAAGACAGAGAGAAACTGAGACAGAGACAGAAAGTGAGATAGACATAGACACACACAAAATATGCCTAAAATGGAATTATGGCTATATCTATAAGCCACAATGTGCTCAAGTTTGGGTCTAGCTCTCTCTATTTACCTACTGTCTTTTACTTGGCATTCCGTGTTCACACCGTGACATGAAATATAATTGGTGGCTTTTTACTCATTTACTTGGAAAAAAACATGAATGCAAGAAAGAAACAATAAAATATGTGGATATACTCCCTGGAGAAAGGCACATTTGCACAAAAATATAGGCAAGAAGACATCTAGATCTCCCCCTGGTTTTGTCCCTTACTCTGTTTCTCCTTTCCCAATACCTTGCATACTCAACATCCATGTAGCACCTGGACAGAGTATCCAGAAAGTCCACCTGCACATTCCCTCTCTCTCCAAAACACAGAAATAATTGCAGGTAGCAGAGGCAGTAGTATAAGCAAAATTACATTTCATATATATTACTTATAATTGTATAAAATATTATTTTTAGATAACCATAATACATATCACAAACATAGTATGTTAATAAATATCACTGAAAATTATAACCAGTTTATATCTCTACTATCTGTACTGTGCATTTTAACAGAATATCACATGTTATAAGTCACATACACCATTCATGTACCCAGTAGTGCACTATATAGAAACCAGATGGTCAATCAGTGTTGGGTTCACCCTCTCTTCCACAGGTGAGTGGGCACTAGTGTTGTGGAAACTGTTCTTGCTACTTTTTATTCTGGTTGCTTATATCCTGAGGTAGGCTAGAAAATACTACCAAAATTCAACCGTAAGTGTGTTACAGATAAAACTTTTCTTTGATATAAATACTTCTTACTTGAAGTTTTCTCCAATTGGTAAGAATAGAGGCAGGTACAGCTTTATAAACATCAAAACCATATCACATAATTACAACTTCCACATTGGGTAGGTGACTTTTTTTTTTTATTCTACCCTGAAGAGTGACATTGGAAATTTTGAATTGAAATTCTTAGTTTTGTTAAGAGTTTGTATGACTGCAAAATGCTGTACAGATTAGCTAATTTTGAGGAAAACTCAGTGTAGCACCACAGAGAAACTCATCTCTAGGTGTTCAATAGGATATCTATTAAAGGTAGTGCCTATTTCATATATTTTTCACCAACTGAAGTATAAATTGATTTTATAATTATTGGTTGAAGTTTCTCAGGTATAATTACAATGTTGAAGGAATAAGAAAATTATTTCTAAAATTACTTTGTGTTTTCTGTTTTAGAAATAGTTCTAGGAGCAGCCATGATTCAGGAAAGGGCTATTTTTAGAAGCACTTAGCTTAATGTAAATATGAAATATGTATATGAAATATGTATATGAAATTTTTCATTATTTTAATTTAAATTATTTACAATGAGTGGAATTTCATGGGCAAAAACAAATAAGGAGAAATTCTCATGGGGTGTTTTTCTGTATATTTCGGTTAGTCTGGACTCCTCTTGAGACAGAGAGGATGAGACTCTAACATACAAAATAATTCTTTCCTTTTGACATTGACTATCAATGTGTTGGGCCCTGGGGGTGTCAGGTATAAGTGAGGGATCTACAGTGGGAGGAAGTCGGGAAAAAAGAGCCAAAAACTACATTATGATGAATTTAAAAGTTTAGGATGCTATAAAAAACAGGATCCGTAATCAAAGATGAATTTCAAATGAATAATGAGCACCAATGTGAGTCATCATGCAGGATTTGGAGCATATATGTACTTTTACTTGCTACATCTGGCAATTCTAAGATTTATATATCTAATTTCTTCAATAGAAACATAGGGAAATGCAAAGAGAGCAGTAAGAAGGGAGAAGTAACTTTCTCTGTGTAGACTGATGTGCTGTCTATTGGTGGCGATTTATCTACCTCTTTTTTTTTCAAGTAGGACCACAAGAAATGGAGGAGAATCATTGATAACCTTAAAGATAACCCACTTGTAATGTGTACACTAGCTTAGAGACAGCAAGACAAGAACTCCATATAGGAAAACAAACAAACAAACAAACAAAAACATTATAGCTAAGAAGCCAGTATGATAGTACCAGAAATTAAAAAAAAAAAAAAAAAAAAGATAGCTGAAAGCAAATACACATATCTTACTGCAGTGTTTATAGTTGTATTGATAGTGATGAGGAGGAATTTATCACAAACTGGTAAGATTAGCCTCCAAGAAACATTTCCTTAATATCTGTATTGTTTTGAAGTAAAATCAGAATTGCTGGCACGCTTTACTAGAGCAGAGTAGAACCACTGATCTTTGCTAAGTTAATATATAAGGTGTTGGAATGCCAGGGCAGGGAGACAGGAGTGGGTGGGTGGGTGGGTGGGGGAACATCCTCACAGAAGCAGATGGAGGGGGGATGAGATAGGGGGTTTTCAGGGAGAAACCAGGGAAGGGGTAACATTTGAAATGTAAATAAAATATTCAATAATATATAAATTATTGGATATATATATGTATATAAATATATATGATGCTGTAGTTTGGATCTGATACATCCTCAAAAAGGTTGCTGGGTAAAATCTTGATTACCATTTTTATTGTTAGTTGAATGTAGTAGAACTTTTAAGATATGAGACCTGGTGGAAGAAAACTAGGTCAGTGAGGAAGTATTCTTGAACCCTTTTATGTCTCTCTTTGTTTCCCAGCCACCATAAGGTGAACAGCCTCCTGCTGTACACTTGCCATACACTCCCCCATGATATACTGTGTCTTAACAAATTCAAAGCAATGAGGCCAGGTGAGCACGGACTGAAAGAACTATCCAAAAATAAACCCTTTCTGATGTAAGTAGATTTCTCTCAGGTACATATGACAACAACAGAAACCTTACTAATGCAGGTATTTAAATACTAATTCCACTATCATACAATATACATTATGAGATGTTATATGATAAAAACAGTAAGAAGTGATATATCTCTTAAATCCTAGATTCTTTAGTAGTCACATTTAATTAGTAATCCTGATGATTATAAATGATGCTGTACATAAAAGTACCTTCCATAATGCCTAATTCTCAATAAATTTCAATGAATCTTAATCACTCACAATCCCACTTAAGGGCAGGGAAATAATTGTCTCTTTGTAAGTATGTCTTTTGTCTAGATCAAGAAACCCAACTTTAAAAAGAGATGGTTACCATGAGAAAAGGGGAAAACATTAAATGTACATGTATACCAGGACAACTGTTGAAAGTCAAAACCAAAGAAATAAAGCATAGTACACTCTGGTCACCTAGGGCGCCGAGTCAACAGACAGCCCCACGGTCCCTAGAGGACTCTCAATGTAATCTTAGGATCACTGGTGAGTGGAACACAACATCTGTTCGAATCAAATTGTGACAGTCCTGTGACATCAGGAACAAGGACAACAGAACCCTTCCTAACAAGAGGCTCAGATTCCTTTTGATCAATTCTGGTTTTCCATGGTTTCGAACAGACCAGAGAGCTCCACCGTCCTCAAAGGAGACACTACTTCCAGGCACTGTAACATGCCCAGGATCTTAGGACAACAGGATCCCAGGATAACAGGAGCTGGGTCACACCAGTATTTCAGGGTCTCAGAGGAAGATTGACAGCCAAAAACTCTGACACACCCAGAATCTCAGGTTCACAGGAGCCAACAATCAAAGGATCACAGAGAAAGCTGGACTCTGAGGAGTCCTGAATCAACTGGGATTATAGGAAGGACAGGCTCCAATCAGATATATTGAGAGCAGCAAGCACTTGAGATAATAGGATGGCAGGAGGCAAGCATAAGAACAAAAGCAACAGAAACCAAGGTTACTTGGCATCATCAGAACCAAACTCTCCCACCATAGCAACTCCTGGATACACCATCAAAAGAGAAAAGTAAGACATGGATCAAAAGTCATTTCTCATGATGATGATGGAGGACTTTAAGAAGGAAATACAGGAAAACACAGGTAAATAGCTAGAAGCCTTTAAAGAGGAAAGACAAAAATCCCTTAGAGAGTTACAGGAAAACACTGTTAAACAGGTAATGGAATTGAACAAAACCATCCAGGATCTAAAAATGAAAGTAGAAGCAATAAAGAAAACCCAAAGGGAGACAACTCTGGAGAGAGAAACCCTAGGAAAGAAATCAGGAACCATAGATGCAAACATCAGCAACAGAATACAGGAGATGGCAGAGAAAACCTCAGGTGCAGAAGATTCCATAGGGAACATGGATGCAACAATCAAAGAAAGTGGAAAATGCAAAAAGATCCTAACTCAAAACATCCAGGAAATCCAGGACACAATGAGAAGACCAAACCTAGGGATAATAGAAGTAGATGAGAATGAAGATTTTCAACTTAAAGGGCCAGCAAATATCTTCAACAAAATTATAGAAGAAAACTTCCCAAACCTAAAGAAAGAGATGCCCATGAATATACAAGAACCCTACAGAACTCCAAATAGACTGGACCAGAAAAGAAATTCCTCCAGACACATAATAATCAGAATAACAAATGTACTAAATAAAGACAGAATATTAAAAGCAGTAAGGGAAAAAGGTCAAGTAATATATAAAGGCAGGCCTATTAGAATTACTCCAGACTTCTCACCAGAGACTATGAAAGCCGGAAGATCCTGGACAGATGTTATACAGACAATAAGAGAACACAAATGCCAGCCCTAACTACTATACACAGCCAAACTCTCAATTGCCATAGATAGAGAAACCAAAGTATTTCATGACAAACACAATTTCACATAATATCTTTCCATGAATCCAGCCCTTCAAAGGATATAACTGGAAAACACCAATACAACGACTGAAATTATGCCATAGAAAAAGCAAGAAAGTAATCCTTCCAGTCAGCCCCAACACCAGGTCACCTTGGGTGCAGAGTACACAGACACCCACAAGGTCCCCAGAGCACTCTCCATGGGATCTTAGGGCCTCTGGTGAGTGGAAAACAACTTCTGCCAGGAGGCAGGTTTGAACTCCAGATATCTGGGCACCTCCCTGCAAGAGGAGAGCTTCCCTGCAGAGAGTGCTCTGACCACTGAAACTCAGGAGAGAGTTAGTCTCCCAGTTCTGCTGATAGAGACTAACAGAATCACGAGAGGAACAAGCTCTAACCAGAGACAACTATAACAACTGACTCCAGAGATTACCAGATGGCAAGAGGTAAACATAAGAATCTTATTAACAGAAGCCAAGACCACTCACCATCATCAGAATGCAGCACTCCTACCTCACCCAGTCTTGGGCACCCCAACACACCCGAAAAGCTAGACCTGGATTTAAAAGCATATCTCATGATGATGGTAGAGGACATCAAGAAGGACTTTAATAACTCACTTAAAGAAATACAGGAGAGCACTGCTAAAGAGTTACAAGTCCTTAAAGAAAAACATGAAAACACAACCAAACAGGTAGAAGTCCTAAAGAAAAACAGGAAAATACATCCAAACAGGTGATGGAAATGAACAAAACCATACTAGACCTAAAAAGGGAAATACACACAATAAAGAAAACCCAAAATGAGGCAACGCTAGAGATAGAAACCCTAGAAAAGAAATCTGGAACCATAGATGCAAGCATCAGCAACAGAATACAAGAGATGGAAGAGACAATCTCAGGTGCAGAAGATTCCATAGAGAACATCAGCACAACAATCAAAGAAAATGGAAAATGCAAAAAGATCCTAACTCAAAAATCTAGGAAATCCAGGACACAAAGAGAAGACCAATCCTAAAGATAATAGGAGTAGATGAGAATGAAGATTTTCAACTTAAAGGACCAGCAAATATCTTCAACAAAATTATAGAAGAAAACTTCCCAAACCTAAAGAAAGAGATGCCCATGAACATAGAAGAACTCTACAGAACTCCAAATAGACTGGACCAGAAAAGAAATTCCTCCCGACACATAATAATCAGAACAACAAATGCATTAAATAAAGATAGAATACTAAAAGCAGTAAGGGAAAAAGGTCAAGTAACATATAAAGGCAGGCCTATCAGAATTATATCAGACTTTTCACCAGAGAATATAAAAGCCAGAAGATCTTGGACAGATGTTATACAGACAATAAGAGAACACAAATACAGCCCAGGCTAATATACCCAGCCAAACTCTCAATTACCATAGATGGATAAAACAAAGTATTCCATGACAAAACCAAATTCATACATTATCTTTCCACAAATCCAGCCCTTCAAAGGATAATAACAGAAAAAAAAACAATACAAAGCCAGAATCCACGCCCTAGAAAAAACAAGAAAGTACTCTTTCAACAAACCAAAAAGGAGACAGCCACAAGAACAAAATGCCAACTCTAACAACAAAAATAATAGGAAGCAACAATTACTTTTCCTTAATATCTCTTAATATCAATGGACTCATTGATTATTCCCCAATAAAAAGACATAAGCTAACAGACTGGCTACACAAACAGGACCCAACATTTTGCTGCTTACAGGAAACCCATCTCAGGGAAAAAGACAGACACTACCTCAGAGTGAAAGGCTGGAAAACAATTTTCCAAGCAAATGGTCTGAAGAAACAAGCTGGAGTAGCCATTCTAATATCAAATAAAATCGACTTCCAACCCAAAGTTATCAAAAAAGACAAGGAGGGACACTTCATACTCATCAAAGGTAAAATTCTCCATGAGGAAATGTCAATTCTGAATATCTATACTCCAAATGCAAGGGCAGCCACATTCATTAAAGAAACTTTAGTAAATCTCAAAGCACACATTGTACCTCACACAATAATAGTGGGAGACTTCAACACACCACTTTCATCAATTGACAGATTTGGAAACAGAAACTAAACAGGGACACAGTGAACCCTAACAGAAGTTATGAAACAAATGGATTTAACAGATATCTACAGAACATTTTATCCTAAAACAAAAGGGTATAGCTTCTTCTCAGCACCACATGGTACCTTCTCCAAAGTTGACCATATAATTGGTCACAAAACAGGCCTCAACAGATACAAAAATATTGAAATTGTCCCATGAATCCTATCAGATCACCATGGACTAAGGCTGATCTTCAATAACAACATAAATAATAGAAAGCCAACACTCAGGTGGAAACTGAACAATACACTTCTCAATGATACCTTGGTCAAGGAAGGAATAAAGAAAGAAATTAAGGAGGACACAACATACCCAAACTTATGGGACACAATAAAAGCATTTCTAAGAGGGAAAATCATAGCTCTGAGTGACTCTAGAGAGAGCACACACGAGCAGCTTGACAACACACCTAAAATTTCTAGAACAAAAGGAAGCAAATTCACCCAAGAGGAGTAGATGGCAGGAAATAATCAAACTCAGGGGTGAAATCAACTAAGTGGAAACAAGAAGAACTATTCAAAGAATCAACCAATCAAGGAGCTGGTTCTTTGAGAAAATCAACAAGATAGATAAACCCTTACCTGGACTCACTAGAGGGCACAGGGACAGCATCCTAATTAACAAAATCAGAAATGAAAAGGTAGACATAACAGATCCTGAAGAAATCCAAAACACAATCATATCCTTCTACAAAAGGCTATACTCAACAAAACTGGAAAACCTGGATGAAATAGACAAATTTCTAGACAGATACCAGGTACCAAAGTTAAATCAGGATTAAGTTAACGATCTAAACAGTCCCATATCCCCTAAAGAAATAGAAGCAGTCTTTAATAGTCTCCCAACCAAAAAAAAGCCCACGACCAGATGGGTTTAGTGCAGAGTTCTATCAGACGTTCAAAGAAGATCTAATTCCACTTCTTCACAAACTATTCCACAAAATAGACGCAGAAGGTACTCTACCTAATTCATTCTATGAAGCCATGAAAGACCAATTCCCTTATGAATATCGATGCAAAAATACTCAATAAAATCCTTGCAAAAAGAATCCAAGAACACATTAAAACAATCATCCATCCTGACAAAGTAGGTTTTATTCCAGGGATGCAAGGATGGTTTAATATACAGAAATCCATCAACGTAATCCATTATATAAACAAACTCAAAAACAAAAAACACAATATCATCTCATTAGATGCAGAGAAAGCATTTGACAAAATCCAACACCCATTCATGATAAAAGTCTTGGAAAGATCAGGAATTCAAGGCCCATACCTAAACATGATAAAAGCAATCTACAGCAAACCAGTAGCCAACATCAAAGTAAATGGTGAGAAGCTGGAAGCAATCCCTCTAAAATCAGGGACTAGACAAGGCTGCCCACTTTCTCCCTACCCATTATTCAACATTGTAGTTGAAGTCCTAGCCAGAGCAATTCAACAACAAAAGGAGACCAAGGGGATACAAATTGGAAAGGAAGAAGTCAAAATATCACTTTTTGCAGATGATATGATAGTATATATAAGTGACCCTAAAAATTCCACCAGAGAACTTCTAAACCGATAAACAGCTTCGGTGAAGTAGCTGGATATAAAATTAACTCAAACAAGTCAATGGCCTTTCTCTACACAAAGAATAAACAGGCTGAGAAAGAAATTAGGGAAACAACACCCTTCTCAATAGTCACAAATAATATAAAATACCTTGGTGTGACTCTAAGGAAGTGAAAGATCTGTATGATAAGAACTTCAAGTCTCTGAAGAAAGAAATTAAAGAAAATCTCAAAAGATGGAAAGATCTCCCATGCTCATGGATTGGCAGGATCAACATTGTAAAAATGGCTATCTTGCCAAAAGCAATCTACAGATTCAATGCAATCCTCATCAAAATTTCAACTCAATTTTTCAACTAATTAGAAAAGGCAATCTGCAAATTCATCTGTAATAACCAAAAACCTAGGACAGCAAAAACTCTTCTCAATGATAAAAGAACCCCTGGTGTAATAACCATGCCCAACCTAAAGCTGTACTAAAGAGCAATGGTGATAAAAACTGCATGGTACTAGTATAGCAACAGACAAGTAAACTAATGGAATAGAATTGAAGACCCAGAAATGAACACATACACCTATGGTCACTTGATCTTTGACAAGGGAGCTAAAACTATCCACTGGAAAAAGACAACATTTTCAACAAATGGTGCTGGCACAACTGGCAGTTATCATGTAGAAGAATGTGAATTGATCCATTCTTATCTCCTTGTATAAAGCTCAAGTCTAAGTGGATCAAAGAACTCCACATAAAACCAGAGACACTGAAACTTATAGAGGAGAAAGTGGGGAAAAGCCTCGAATATATGGGCACAGGGGAGAAATTCCTGAATAGAACAGCAATGGCTTGTGCTGTAAGATCTAGAATTGACAAATGGGACCTCATAAAACTGCAAAGCTTCTGTAAGGCAAAAGACACAGTCAATAAGACAAAAAGGCGACCAACATATTGGGAAAGGATCTTTACCAATCCTAAATTAGATAGGGGACTAATATCCAATATATATAAAGAGCTCAAGAAGCTGGAATCCAGAAATTCAAATAACCTATTAAAAAGTGGGGCTTAGAGTAAACAAAGAATTCTCAACTGAGGAATACTGAATGGCTGAGAAGCACTTGAAAAAATGTTCAGCATCCTTAATTATCAGGGAAATGCAAATCAAAACAACCCTGAGATTCCACCTCACACCAGTCATAATGGCTAATTCAGGTGACAGCAGATGCTGGCTAGGATGTGGAGAAAGAGGAACACTCCTCCATTGTTGGTGGGATTGCAAGCTTGTTCAACCACTCTGGAAATCAGTCTGGCGGTTCCTCAGAAAATTGGATATAGTACTACTGGAGGATCCTGCAATACCTCTCCTGGGCATATATCCAGAAGATGTTCCAACTGGTAAGAAAGACACATGCTCCACTATGTTCATAGCACCCCTATTTATAATAGCCAGAAGCTGGAAAGAACCCAGATACCCCTCAACAGAGAAATGGATACATAAAATGTGGTACATTTACACAATGGAGTACTACTGAGCTATTAAAAAAAAGATTTTATGAAATTCCTAGGCAAATGAATAGACCTGGAGGGCATCATCCTGAGTGAGATAACCCAATCACAAAAGAACTCACATGATATGTACTCACTGATAAGTGGATTTAGCCCAGAAACTTAGAATCCCCAAGATACAAGATATAATTTATGAAACTCAATAAGAACGAAGACCAAAGTGTGGACATCTCGCCCCTTCTTAGCATTGGGAACAAAATACCCATGGAAGGAAATACAGAAACAAAGTTTGGAGCTGAGACGAAAGGATGGACCATCTAGAGATTGCCACATCCAGAGTTCCATCCCATAATCAGCCTCCAAACGCTGACACCATTGCATACACTAACAAGGTTTTGCTAAAAGGACCCAGATATAGCTGTCTCTTGTGAGACTATGCCAGGGCCTAGCAAACACAGAAGTGGATGCTCACAGTCAGCTATTGGATGGATCACAGGGCCCCCAATGGAGGAGCTAGAGAAAGTACCCAAGGAGCTAAAGGGAACTGCAACCGTATAGGTGGAACAACAATATGAACTCTCCAGTACCCCCCAGAGCTCCTGTCTCTAGTTGCATATGTATCAGAAGCTGGCCTAGTCGGCCATCAGTGGAAAGAGAGGCCTATTGGTCATGCAAACTTTATATGCCTCAGTACAGGGGAATGCCAGGGCCAAGAAGTGGGAGTTGGTGGGTATGGGAGGAGGGCGGGGGAAGGGTATAAGTGACTTTCAGGATAGCATTTCAAATATAAATGAATACCTAATAAAAATTGGGGGAAAAAAGCATTTTACACATAATAATACATTTGTGAGGGAATGGTGAGACAAAGGCATATGTGGACTGGGATAGTACTTCTACGGATGTTACTAAGAGACATTTTATGAAGAAGGAAGTAAAAGCCTCTGCTAGATAAGCGTTTTTTCAGAGCTTGTTTATTCAGGTTTATTGCAGGCCCAATCACCTGCCAAGGCTGCCAATCTGGTGAGCCAAGGCTACTTTCTGGCCTTGGTATGTTGAAGGACATCCCTCCCAAGAGACTCTTTATGGCTTTCTGCAAGAAACCATAAATAGCCAAATACTTTTCTGGATTCTTTTTTAAATAAACAAAGTACTGATGAGATGCATGCTCTTAACTCCTTCCCAGCCACATCCTCTCCCTGTCCTGGGATGTGAAATGTCTGGAATAATTCACAGCAGAAAGACAATACCCAGCAGATGTATCTAGATCACATTACACCTCATACTTAGACAACCAGGTTCTCGATACCAAGAGATGATAGGACACCAGACTTATAAATCACAGTATGGAAATTAAATATATATATATATATATATATATATATATATATATATATATATATATATATATATAGTCTCTGCCAAGAAATATGACAACAGAAACTGCTCCTTGTAGAACAGGCTGTAGGAGTTTCCCATACTCATAACGAAACTTTTTCTTACACTTAACAAATATCATTCATTAAAATTGTGGCCACAGGGCTTACTAGCAGAGTTGACTTCTCGGTACTTGGTGAACTCATTCTCCCAAGAGGAAGCCTAGAAGACAGTGCAGGAAGCAGCCTAGTTCCCTGGTATCAGGGCTTCTTCTAACACATGAATCATTGATAAACTATGACTAATAAAGACTTGAACTCACAGTAGACACTATTTCAAGTGTTCTCTTACACTGAGTATTAATCATCACAGTTCAGGAGATTAGGTTCACAGTTTTGTTTTGTTTTTATTATTTTCATTTTGATTTTTTATTAGATGTTTTCTTCATTTACATTTCAAATGTTATCCCCTTTCCTAGTTTCCTCTCCGAAAATCCCCTATACCCCCCTTCCCCTGCTCCCCAACCCACCCACTCCCACTTCCTGGCCCTGGCATTCCCCTATACTGGGGCCTAGAATCTTCGCAAGACCAAGGGCCTCTTCTCCCACTGATGGCCGACTAGACCATCCTCTGCTACATATGTAGCTAGAGACACGAGCTCTGGGGGTACTGATTAGTTCATATTGTTGTTTCACTGTTTTTTAATTCTTTTTATTTCATTACTTTATTTACTTCACATCCCAATTATAGCTTCACCTCTGTCCTTTCCTCCAAGTCCCTCCCTCTAACCTCACCTCCCCCATTCCCTCTCCTTTTCTTCTAAGAGAAGGGGAGGCTTCCAATAGAGATCTGTTGGTCTTAGCTTCTTAACTTGCAATAGGGCTAGGTGTATCTTCTCCTATTGGGGCTAGACAAGGCAACCCAATTAAGTGAAGGAGCTCCAAAAGCAAGCAATAGAGTCAGAGACAGTCCTTGCTCCATTTGTTAGAGGGTTCACATGAAGACCAACCTGCACACCTGTTACACATGGCCTAGGTCTGTTTCAAACATGCACTTTGGTTGGTGGTTCATTCTCTGTGAGCACATGTTAGTTGATTCTGTAGGTTTTCTTGTGGTGTCCTTGACCCCTCTGGCTCACTCAATCCATCCTTGCCCCCTCTGACACAGGATTCCCTAAGATTTACTTAATGTTTGGCTGTGGGACACTACATGAGTTTCAATCAGTTGCTGGGTGAAGCCTCTCAGAGGACAATACAATTTTTCATCAACTATGAGAAAGATGATATAAATGAACATTGAGTGGCTACAGTCTTCACCCTTAACTACTAACATTATCCATGTTATACATGTGCTGTGGCAACACTGTGCTATGGAAATTACATGATTAGCAGAGGGGGGAGGAAGGGATGGAGGCAGAAGAAGACAGAAGAAGAGAAGTAGGAGGAGAAAACAAAATGATGGGAGGAAGGAAGTTAGAGTATTAAATCATATGCTCCATTTTTTTAAATAAATTACTAAAAAATTATATGATATGTCCAGGTATGATTAAGTCCCCAAGTCAGTGGTTTGGGTATACATTCTAATAGGAATTGAGAACAGAAAAGATTTCTCATATGAGCCTGAGCCTAAAATATAAAGATCTGTGCCTAATATTTCAAAACTGGCTTTTCTCTAAAAATTTGCCTCTCTTAAAGATTGGTACAGTTTCCTGAACCACTGATTTGACATTCACACTATACATCATTGCTGGGATCATTAATTAGCTATGATGTAGTGTACTTCCCCTCATCTAAACTATACATTTTTATTTTCCTTCAAGACACTGACATAGGTTTATGTAACTTGTGCTTTAATTGTTTAACTCTACATTAATAAACCTTCCTTGGGACTTTTCTTGGCTCATAATCAATACCATCCTCTCAGTATTGCTAAAGTTCTATAAATATAGAAAAATCTTGCCAATGTATATATTTGGTAACAAGGTTATGCACCATAGATTTTATAAATTTGTATATTATTTGAAGCATGTTTTCAATTTCAATTTCCAGTTCATTAAAGAGAGATGGTATTTCTGCACAACACGTTCACCAGACTAAAATGCCAGTTGCTTAGCTGCCATCTTGTGGCAAATGACACTCACTGTTTAAAAAAAGAAGGAAGGAAGGAAGGAAGGAAGGAAGGAAGGAAGGAAGGAAGGAAGGAAGGAAGAAAGAAAGAAAGAAAGAAAGAAAGAAAGAAAGAAAGAAAGAAAGAAAGAAAGAAAGAAAGAAAAGAATTCACACATATGAATCATGATATTCATTTTATTTCTCCCTTAAAGGATGATTCTGTATGTTTTTCACAAGTTAGGTGAATGTTTATCAATGTGAGAATTTAATATTACCCTATTTTAATGCAATCTGGAAGAAATGGCTCAGTATGACTATCTCTAGCGTTAGAGTTGCAGGACTGTCTAGTTCCTTCTGGAAGAACACAAATTAAAGACAATAAAATGAAGTCCACCTTCACATTTCTTCCCTTGAGCTCATTCACTCTTTCCTAAAGCTGATGAAATGCATGTTGAAATCTTCCTAATTTGTCTACAGAACAGCTTGTCTCTCACTTCTCATACTTCACTTTCCCTTGAGCATGCTTACTTAATCAAGCCTTAAGATTAAGATTCATATTGAGGCCTGAAAGGTAACTCTGGCTGGAGAATGCATGAAGGGAAATTTCCCTTTGAAAACAGTTCTGTTTGCCTATGTTGCTGTGCAACCAATAAAGGCAGTTCCTGTAAGTTTACTATGTACATATTCTGACTACCTAGGTCTGTATCTCTAATCTTGCATTACCCCTTTACCAGCTGTTTGCACTACAGCTTAAAATTTTCATGACATCTTCCATTCAAACTGAAAATGATAAACATAGAAACATATAAGTTGTAGTGTTTGTGAGGATACTCAGTGATTTAACAGGAATTTTTTGGTAGTGCTAAATATAGTATAAGTGTATAACACATACACACATCAAGAAAAATAACAAAACCTATGGGCTAATACAAGTTACTATTTGCTATTCTTTTTTTCTCTGTAATGTTGAATCACTCTCATGATGTTTGAGTCTCAGTTCTCAATCTTTCTGCCTTTTCGAAATGGATTTAGTAAATGTTTATTGAGTCCTTAGTATGTGATACACATAATCCTAGGTACTGAAACTACCAAAATAAGAAGACAATCTGTTTTGCATATCATGCAGTTCATTCACAGAAGGTATTAGATGATAAAAGGTACATTTGTAAATGGCATAATTTTAGAAATTCAAAGTGTCTTGTGATAATGTTCTGGGGAGATATGAACAAACATCTATTCTTCCCAGATAGGGGAGTGAGGACAGATTAATGATAGTACCAAAGTCCTACTTGGCAAACAACTGAATTCTATTGGAATTACTTAGAGGAGCAAAAATGACTGAAAAACAGCTAGTTCTATCACCAAGCATGGGTGAGTGCTCCTGAAAGCTGGAAACCTGGTGCCCACTGTGGAATCTATAGACAGCTTCACAAGTTAAAGAGGGTCTCTTACAGACAGTTCAGCTAGTATTTGTTTCTTCCAGGCATTTTGACTTCTCTGTAAGCATCTTTCTTCAGTACTTCATTTTGCTTATGCATGCTTGAGGAAAAAAGGATCTAATGAAGCTAGTTTTGTGGATTTCCTGAAGATCTTGAGTGACTTATTTCCAGAGCTTAATGAGCTTCATAGAAGATAAAATGTTTCCATTCCCATTAGAACATTGTCTTAAGGGGTTTCCCTCAAGAACAGATTGATCTCAAAGGAAATTGATACACAACACATAAAGTAACAGAAACTGTAAGCATTTATAGACAGAAGTTGCATTTACAAAGGTAGAAGTATTAAAAAGAGGTAGTAGTTCTGTAGATATCTGCCAGAAAAAAAAAAAGAGGTAGTAGGACATGAGAGATATTAGGGAATAATAAAATCACATCTCTGTTTTATTTTTAATGGCCCTGTGTTGTTTCATCTTAAGAGCTAAAAAAAATTCTGTCCAAAGAAGAAATTATATTTACAAACAGAAACAAATGAAATGACTGCAAGAAACTGAAAGGAAATAATTCAAGACATTGGTAAGAACCCTAAGAGACCCAATCACAGACCACAGAAATAAATAATAGAAAACAGTCATTACCTCATATTAAGGCATTTTTACACATCAAAAGAAGCAATAGGATAAATGACAACTTATTAATGAAAGAAAATATTTTCAATTAGTACATCTGACAAAGAAATGAAATTTAGAATATAAGAGAAACTTAAGAACATAAGCTAATATCCACATAGAAGTGAATACATTGCATGTTTGTCTTTCTGGGTTGAGATACATCACTTGAAATGTTTTTTTTTCTAGATTATTCATTTGCCTGTAAATGTGATAATGTCATATTTTTTATGGTTGAATGTAACTTTAAATTTTCTTTTTATCTGATGTCAAAGTTTACTACAGACCTATAGAAACAAACTCAGCATGACATTAGCAAAAAGAAAACCATATGCATGAACAGAACAGAATAGAGATTCTACAAGTCATTCCATGCCTCTATAGCCACCTGATTTTTGACAAAGATGCTGTCTTAGTATTCTATCGCTTTGAAGAAACCATGGTAACTCATTAAAAAAAGCATTTCACTGGGGCATGTTTAGAGTTTCATAGATTCAGTCCAGTATCAGTATGGCAGGAGACATGGCAGCATATAGGCTGGCAGTGCTGGAGAGGTAGCTGAGAATTCTACATCTGAATCCACAATCAGCAGAAAGAAACACTGGACTTGGTTTGAACATTTGAAATCACAAAGCCCACCCTCCAGTGGCTCACTTCCTCCAACAAAGCCACATCTACTCCAATAAGGTCATACCTCTTAATCCTCTGAGGACTGACTTCAGGTTATCAGGCTAGGATGCAAGTATTTTAACCAGCTGAGTTATCTCACTAGATAAAATAAGCAACCAAACAACCCATCAACAAAAATAATGTAAAATGGATCATGGACTTCACTGAAAAACTTGAAATTCTAAAACTACAAGAAGAAAAGAAAAGCATGAGAAAAATATATCAAGACATGGGTGTAAACAAGGAATTTCTGAAAAGGACTTCAATAATAAGGAAAATAATTGCAATAATTTATAGATATATAACATCCTTAATCATCAGGGAAATGTAAATCAAAACAACCCTGAGATTCCACCTCACACCAGGCAGAATGGCTAAGATAAAAAACTCAGGTGACAGCAAATGCTGGCTCCACTGAGGATGTGGAGAAAGAGGAACACTCCTTCATTGTTGGTGGGATTGCAAGCTTGTACAACCACTCTGGAAATCAGTCTGGCGGTTCCTCAGAAAATTGGACATAGTACTACCGGAGGATCCAGCAATACCTCTCCTGGGCATATATCTAGAAGATGTCCCAATCGGTAAGAAGGACACATGCTCCACTATGTTCATAGCAGCCTTATTTATAATAGCCAGAAGCTGGAAAGAACCCAGATGCCCCTCAACAGAGGAATGGCTACAAAAAAATGTGGTACATTTACACAATGGAGTACTACTCAGCTATTAAAAAGAATGAATTTATGAAATTCCTAGCCAAATGGATGGACCTGGAGGGCATCATCCTGAGTGAAGTAACACAATCACAGAGGAACTCACACAATATGTACTCACTGATAAGTGGATATTAGTCCAGAAACTTAGGATACCCAAGATATAAGATACAATTTGCTAAACGCATGAAACTCAAGAAGAACGAAGACCAAAGTGTGGACACTTTGCCCCTTCTTAGAATTGGAAACAAAACACCCATGGAAGGAAATACAGAGATAAAGTTTGAAGCTGAGACAAAAGGATGGACCATCTAGAGACTGCCATATCCACGGATCCATCCCATAATCAGCCTCCAAACGCTGACACCATTGCATACACTAGCAAGGTTTTGCTGAAAGGACCCAGATATAGCTGTCTCTTGTGAGACTATGCCAGGGCCTAGCAAACACAGAAGTGGATGCTCACAGTCAGCTATTGGATGGATCACAGGGCCCCCAATGGAGGAGCTAGAGAAAGTACCCAAGGAGCTAAAGGGAACTGCAACCCTATAGGTGGAACAACAATATGAACTAACCAGTACCCCGGAGCTCCTGTCTCTAGCTGCATATGTATCAAAAGATGGCCTAGTCGGCCATCACTGGAAAGAGAGGCCCATTGGACATGCAAACTTTATATGCCCCAGTATAGGGGAAGGCCAGGGCCAAAAAGGGGGAGTGGGTGGGTAGGGGATTGGGGGGGGTGGGTATGGGGGACTTTTGGGATAGCATTGGAAATATTAATGAAGAAAATACCTAATAAAAATTTTTAAAAAAAAGAAATGGTTCTTTAGCAAAATAATCATAGGAGGTAGAGAGAATAAGGGATATGGGAGGGGGAAGAGAGAGGAGGGAAAAAAGAGGGCAGGTTTAGGTATGGGAATAAACAGAATGGAAGTCCAGTGGGCCAGGAGAATGAATAGAAATATGTAGCAGTATTAGTTGGGAATTGGGGGGAACTACTAGAAAGTCTCAGATGCCAGGAAAGCAAGAAGCTCTCAGGAACTAATGAGGTGGCTTTAGCTGAAATACCCAACAAAGCAGAAATAGAACTTGAAGAGACCACCTCCAGTAGAAAGACATGGCCCCCAGTAGAGGGATGAGGTCACCCACCTCATCTCAAAATTTTTAACCCAGAATTTTTCCTGACTAAATGAAATGCAGGGACAAAAAATGGAGCAAAGACTGAGGGAAAGGCCATCCAGAGACTGTCCCACCTGGGGATCCATCCCATATACAGTCACCAAAGCCAGACACTATTGCAGATGCCAAGAAGTACTTGCTGGTATAGCTGTCTCCTGAGGGAGTCTCCCAGAGCCTGACCAATACAGATGCAGATGCTCTCGCCCAACCATAGGGCTGAGCACAGGGATCCCAATGGAAGAGTTAGGGGAAGGACTGAAGGAGTTGAAAGGCATTACAACCCCATAGGAAGAATAACAATATCAACTAACCAGACCCCTCAGAGCTCCCAGGAACTAAATCACCAATCAAAGACTATACATGGGTAGGCTACATATCTAGCAGAGGATTGCTTTACCTGGCATCAATGGGAGGGGCGGCCCTTGGTCCTGTGGAGGCTCTTTGCCCTAGAATAGGGAGATGCTAAAGGAGTGAAGTGAGGTAGGAGTGGGTGAGTAGATAAGGGAGCACCCTCTTAGAAGCAAAGGGGAGGGGTAATGGGATGGGGGCTTTGTGGAGGGGAGACCAGGAAGGGACACAACATTTGAAATGTGAATAAATAAAATAATCAATTAATAAAATAAAATAATTGAAAAAAATCCATTCTTTGGAGCAACTCCAGTATGTGGTCTGGAAATCAACAGTTGAGCTCACAGGAGTCAGCAGCAATAGCTTGATCCATTTGCAAACACTTCACAGAAATACCAGCAGTCCAGTTCAGATAGTGTCAGGTTAGCAGCAAGGGTGCCATAACCTAGCAGAGACAGCCAGGCCTCAGCGGTATCAGCACAAGTCAGCAGGAGGAATCAGCAGGAAGGCCAGGAGAATTTCTCTCTGTCTGCCTTTCTCAGTGAAGCAAATATCAGCGAAGAAGCCGGACCAACAAGCATCAAGTATCCTCTATGTGTCTTTTGAAAGCATGTATCCTGACTTAGAATGTGCATCTGTCTCTGCTGACAACACTCTGGTTATTATGAATAAAGCAGTAAAGAACATGGTTGAGTAAGTGTCTTTGGAAGAATGGACCATCCGTTGGGTATATGCCTTAGAGTGATATAACTGAATCTTGAGGTAGATTGATTCCCGTCTTTCTGGTGAACTGCCATACTGATTTTCATAATGGCTGTACAAGTTTGTACTGCTACCAATACTGGATAAATGGTCCCCTTGCCCCACATTCTCTCAAGCATGGCCAGCCATGGGCTTTATTGATCCTAGCCATTCTGACACATGTAAGATGAATACTTAAAGTAGTTTGAGTTCAAATTTGCCTAATGACTAATGATGTTGAGCATTTCTTTGCTTCTCAGTTTACTCTACTGAGAATTCTCTGTTTATACCTGTACTCCGTACTCCATTTTAATAGGATTATTTGTTTTCTTAATATCTAGTTTGTGGAGTTTATCTATTTTGGAAATTAGCCTCCCCATCAGTTATATAGTTGAGAAAAAAAGACTTTTCTCTTTTTGTAAACAGCTTCCTTTGTCCAACTGCAGAAACTTTTCAATTTCATGAGGTTCCACTTATTAACCGATGATTTAATAACTGCTCGTACTAATGGTATTCTGTTCAGAAAGTCTTCTCCTAAGCCACCAATGAGTTCAAGGTGCTTCTCCACTACTCTATCAAGTTCAGTGTATATGGTTTTATGTTGAGGTTTTGATCTACTTGGATTTGAGTTTTGTGTAGTATGATATAAATATGTATCTATTTGCACTCTTCAACATGCAGACATCCAATTAGACTAGCAGCATTGTTTGAAGATGTTTTATTTTCCAGTGTGTGTTTCTGGCATTTTTAAGAAAAATCAGATGTCCATGGGTGTGTAGATTTATGTGTGGAACTTCACTTCAATTCCATTGATGAACCTATTTTTATTAAATAGCTTTACAGTATAACTTTTAATTGGAGAACTTCAGGAGTTCTTTTATTATTCAGGATGTGTTAGCTATCTTTTTTTTTTCATATGAAGCTGATAATTGCCCTTCAAAATCTGTGAATTGTATTGGAAATTTTCTTGGGGGTTGCACTAAATCTGCAATTGCTTTTGGTATGACAGCCATTTTTAGTATGTTCATCCTACCAATCCACAATCATGGGAGAACTTTCCATCTTCTGGTATCTTCTTCAATTAATTTCTTCAATGACTTGATATTTTATATTGAGGCTACTGTGAAAGATGTTGTTTCCCTGTTTTGTTTTCAGTGCCTTTGTCATTTGTAAATAGGAAGGCTACTTATTTTTGTTAGTTAATTTTGTATAAAGCTACTTTGCTGAAAGTGTTTATCAGCTCTAGGAGTTTCCTGATGGAATTTTTAAAGTCACCTATGTATATTATCATCTATCTACAACTAAAGATACTTTGACTTCTTTTTCATATTTTATCCCTTTGATCTCCCTTAGTTGCCTTATTACTAATTGCTTTAGGGAAGACTTCAAACACTATATTGAATAGAAATGGAGAGAGTAGACAACTTGGTTTTGTGGAAAGGCTTTGACTTTCTCTCCATTTAATTTGATGTTGTCTATGGGCTTGCTGGAAACTGATTTTACTATGTTGAGGTATGTCCCTTGTATCCCTAACCTCTCCAGAACTTTTATCATAAACGGGTGTTGAGTTTTGTCAAAGGCTTTTTCAACATCTAATGAGATGACCATGTGGTTTTTGTCTTTAAGTTTGTTTATATCACGGATTTTATTTACTGATTTGTGTATGTTAAACATCCCTGCATTTCTGAAATGAAGCTTATTTGATCACAGTGAAAGATATTTTTGATGTGTTCTTGGGTTCAGTTTGCAAGTATTTTATTGAGTATTTTTGCATGTATATTCATAAAGGAAGTTGGTCTGTAATTCTCTTTATCTGTTGGGTCTTTATGTGGTTTGGGGTATTCAGGAAACTATGACCTTGTAAAATGAATTGGGCAATGTTCTTTCTGTTTCTATTTTTGCTGAATAATTAGAAATATTGGCACAAATTCTTTGAAATTCTGGTAGAATTCTGCATTAAAACTATTTGGCACTGGGCTTTAAAATTATTCTTTTAATGAAGAAACAAGTATGAGATGACAAGAGTCCTTCACCAATAAGAGCTCTGTACATGCCGGGCGGTGGTGGCGCACGCCTTTAATCCCAGCACTTGGGAGGCAGAGGCAGGCGGATTTCTGAGTTCGAGGCCAGCCTGGTCTACAAAGTGAGTTCCAGGACAGCCAGGGCTATACAGAGAAACCCTGTCTCGAAAAACCAAAAAAAAAAAAAAAAAAGAGCTCTGTACATATACTTGAGCCCAATGAAATTTCTATTTATAATGAACTTTTGCCTAAAGTGTTAACACATGTAAAATACACAAATAAATGGAATGTGTTTTTATATTTCTGTATATCCAAATTCTGTGTGTTAATTATGTATACTCATGGAATACAGAACATATGTACATAGGAAAAATCACAGTGAATCAAATTAATTTTTACATTTATTGTTATTTAAATTATAAAGATTTTTAAAATTGAAATGTAATCTTACATAAAAGGGATCATGAAAAGTAACTAAAGTCCTTCACAAATAAGAGGTGCATTTATACCCTTGAATTCCATAAGATTACTATTTATAACAAATCCTCCCTTTTACTTTTACCTGTTGATCTCCAATGGAATAACTGAATTTTTTCCAATGCCTTAACTCTTCTATCACTAAACTTGTGAAATTGCTTCTCCCAACCTTCAACACTGACTCTTACTTTGATTTTCCTTATAAACCTCTTTGCCATGAGCAGATCTTCCTACACTTTTCATGTGCCAAGTTTCTGGATATATATTTTGAGAGCATTCTTCCATGATATTTTCTGTTTTCTGCCATAGATACAGGAGCTAAAAGATGAAAAACAGGGATCCATCTGTGTGCTTCAGATTCTGAGAAGGAAATAATCTAATCAAAGGAATAGAACTTGCCAGAAAGAAAGAACTAAAGAATGAATAATCTCCAAGGAAATACAATGACCACTGTATGGTAGAATCAAGTTGTTGACAAAGTGAGGGATTATTTTAACAAAAGAAAAAAAAAAAAACCCTGCTTCTCGACAAGTGTACACAGTATAACCTCAGAGAACACAGTATTCAGATCAAGTTGGCAGACAGCACAAGGAACAGTGCAGTAGCTAATAACAAGTCTTCAGTCCTAAGAATGTAGCCCAAGGTTGCCAGACAAGAATAACACAAAATGGTCATCCCCCTCTGATGCTGGAACTTACAAATAAGAGTAGTTTTAGAGACAATTTAAAGACACAGTCACATGAGCATGGTAATACATAGGAGGGGGAAAAAACTAGAATCAAGCATCCTTTCCATTAAATCCCTATAGCTTGTGTTACAGCACCACTCATTTGTCCTGAATCAAAAGAAATGCATGCTATTCAGTTGACAGGAGATAGAAAGCAAAGATTTCAAGTACAAAGTTACCCATGAATTGTATACTTGATGCAGAGAAGAGTTTAGAGCATGTAATCATTGGCTGATCTCTCTCTTCACTGACTGCTCTCCTTGGAAAAGGTCAGAAGTTTTAGATGTAGGACTTTAACAACTGAAGTGAGGCAAGAATATCACTTCTCAGCACTAAACATTTCCCATTTGATAATGTCTTTGGTTTCCAGTCAAGGAAACTAATGTCTCTGTAGAAAAGCAAGGAAAGGGCATGTGTGCACAGGAACTCAAGCAGGTCACTGGACACATTGCTGGCCAAACTGCTAACTGCATAATAAAATAGTTCAGAGTAACATCACTGAGAAATTGCATTTTTATGTTCCTATCTTCTCCAACTCAAGAGACTGTGGGTATACTAAAACCAACATATGCCCTCAAACTAAAAGCAAAGGCAGAGATGTTAGCTTTCAAAGACACAAATTAATGTTTATACTTACCTACTCTCAAAGTTCTGTTGCTTCAGTCAAGCAAGAAAAGCTAGTCCTAATATTAGTAGAGCTTTACAGCTTAAGATTAAAAGACAAATGTATGTTTAAAATGCATGAGTCACTGGGGTTTCAGACCAAGGGAAATCATTCTGTTTTTTAGAAAATAGAATGCCTCCCTTGATCTTTAGGAAAAGGACTAAATTTTACTGTAAAATGTTGTTTATGTTTTTTTTATTACACCTAATTTGAAATCACTGGAATATATATATTCCAGTGATATATATATATTCCAGTGATATATATATATATATATATGGAATATATATATGTGTATATATATATATATATACACACACATACATGTGTGTGTGGGTGGGTGTGTGTGTGGGTGTAAGACAAACAGAAACAGAGACAGAGACAGAGACAGAGAGACAGAGAATGAGAGAAAGAAAGTGCATACATCATGGACATTCTCCATTTCCCTACAATTGTGGATGTTTGGCACAGAAACAGTGAAAGCACAAAGTAGGCTTGAAAGGATGAATGGCAAATGTTTGCTACATGATTGCTACCGAAATTTGAAAACTCTTTCTTTTGATCATTTTCTAGGGTCAATGATTTCAAAGACTCATTGCTTATTGGCTATTTCTTGAAAAGGTTCATTCAGCGTATAAAGGCTGCTTCCTTGGCTTCAGCAATGTATTTCTTGCTTACTTGTTCTGAAAACACCAGTAAATTGATACTGAAGGCTTCTAGACAGATGACACACAGTAATGTAAATTCATTCCAGCCCACACTCACGAACACTGTTAGGAAATCCTATTACCTGCTTCAATTTCTATTCCCCTGAGGCACTCCAAACCTTACCTGCTCCCTTCAGAACACCTAATCAGGGCCAGCTACATTGCAGGGCCTAAGAAAAAAATCTAAACTCAAGAGCCACTGTTTTTAAGGGGATAATT
Organism: Mus caroli; assembly: GCF_978045245.1. Lineage (NCBI taxonomy): Eukaryota > Metazoa > Chordata > Mammalia > Rodentia > Muridae > Mus > Mus caroli. The sequence goes on from NW_028227260.1 coordinate 137,596,073, forward strand.
TTCTCTCTTTCCAGTCTCTGACTCAACTTAACAATTTTCTTCATTTTTTATCTGTACTTATTCTGGCTGACAATTGAAATAGTATGTTTTCATGACATAGAAGGTTATATTTTACTGTACCTATACATTGTAGAATGGCTAAATAAGCCCATTAATATATTCACGACTTTATGTTTACTGAGTGGTGAGAACACTGAAATCTATTCTCATGGTAATCATTGAGTATATATCAATAAGTAGAGTCACCATGTGGTGTTATAGATTTCCTGAACTCATTCCTCATGTGTAAATGAAATATGTCTGCTTTACCCAACATCTCTCCAAACCTCAGTCCATCTGGTTCCTGGCAGCCAGCATTCTACATTCTACTTCTTTTTTAAATTCCACATACAAAAATGATCAGGCTATATTTCTCTTCTCATGCCTACCTTATTTCACTATGTATAATGTCCTTCAGCTTCATTCACACTGTTGCAAATTAAAGAATTATTTTTTAAGTCTAAAAAGAAATACACTGTATAAACAGACATATTATACTCATCCATTCAACCAACCATTAATAGACACTGATTTTTTTTTACATTTTCATTAAATTACTTCTTTTCTTGCTTCTCTGTTTCATTTCTTAAATGTTGTCAAAATTAATACTTCATTAGTTATACACTTTGCAAATATTTCTCCTAATGACTAGATGCTTTCTTTTGTTATATAGAAGCTTTTGAGTTTGATACAGTCCCCATTGTCAGATAGAAACTTACAGGCAATATTTTTCTCCTTTGACCATGTGGTTCCTATGCACATAGCAAATCAAAAACTAAAATGCAGCTCTCACCTTTAAAAGAATAACAGTTAGTTTATTCTGGAGCCAAATTTTAATGATCATGTACCAGGCACATAGATTTAGGTTACCACAAATTCCATGTTCCATAGTGGAAACGGTTTTGTGAAGTTTTTATGGTTTTAGCGAACAAAGAAAGTCATTAATCAGTACAAGTTTAAAATATATTGTGAGTACAACAGGCAGGCAGGTACAGTAAAAGGGGAGAAGTTAATTCTAATGTCAGCTAAGAACACTCTAAGTTTGGGGGTGGTGGTAGGAGCTTGTGCTCTGCTAAGTTCATAGACTCTTAGTTCTGATACAGAGGACAAGGAATTCAGGAAACTAAAGTTAGCTCAGAAGAGGTAATCAGCCTCAACACTTGCAACATTCCAATGTTTTCACATCGATACAGTTCTAATCCATCAGCCTTTGCAAGCAAGTTTTTTTTTTTTTCCAGGAATTCGCAATAACAATTCCAATGATCAAGCTCAGATCATCCAGCTTAAGGGCAGGTACCACTTTCATAAGCCTTAAAGTAATCTTACATAGTATTTAAAAAGTGCAATTCATTATTTTGCATATATGTGCATATGCATAGATTTCCCCTGAGCTCTTTGTTAGAGTGTTCCACTTTCTTGTTACATGTATTCAGGATTCCTGTTGAAATGAAGATCAGTTGTTATGTGCAGGTTTATTTTAGGGTATTTATTCTATTACATTGTTTGCAATGTCTCTTTTATGCCACCATTATACTGTTTTGAGTACCATAACTTTGTAATAGGTTTTGAAATAAGAAAATGTGTGCCCTTTAGCTTGATCCACTTTTCTTCAATTCTTTTGGTTATTTAGGGTTGTTTGAGATTACATATTGTATTAGTTTGGATGAGGATGGTCCCCATAGCTCCTATATTTGACTATTTTGTCCCCAATTGATGGAACTGTTTGGGAAGGATTGGGTGGTGTTGCTTAATTGGACAAAATATGTCACGTTGGGGTGATTTTTGATGTTTTAAGGATTCCTGTCATCCCCAGTGATTTTTCTCTGCCTCCTACTCAAACATTAAGATGTGATCTCTCAGATATTCTTGCTGCCATGCCTTTGCTCCATCATAATGAACTTTAAGCCTCTGAAACCATAAACCCAATTAAATGCTTTCTTTTATAAGTTGCCTCAGTTATGTTATATTTCACAGCAATAGAAACATAACCAAAAAAAATTAAAAAAAAATAATAAAAAAAAAATAAAAAAAAATAAAAAAAATAAATAAATAAAAAAAAAACAAAACAAAAAAGCCGGGCGTGGTGGCGCACTCCTTTAATCCCAGCACTCGGGAGGCAGAGGCAGGCGGATTTCTGAGTTCAAGGCCAGCCTGGTCTACAAAGTGAGTTCCAGGACAGCCAGGGCTAAACAGAGAGACCCTGACTCAAAAAAAAAAAAAAAAACCAAGAAACATAACCAAGACACATTATTTTTTAAAATTATTTTCTATTTCTGAAAAAATCACCAATGAGATTGTATAGACAGTTCATTGAATTTGATGATTATGTTGGGGAAAATGCATGTAAATTTTAACATTAAGACAACCAACCTACAACAAAATATATTTTCAGTTTTGTGTATACATATTCATCCTTATTAAATCCCTTCAGTAATGAATTATATTTGTTAGTGTGTGAGTGTTCTTCTTGCTTCTTTGGTTCATTTTATTTCTAGGGTTTTTTTTTTTTTCTTTGTAATGATCTTAATAAAAGAAGTCATTTTCTGCATTTCCTATTTAGATTGTTCCTTATTAGCCTCAAGTACCAATACTAATTTTAAATGTTGATTTTAAATCCTCTAAATTTGAGAATCTGTTTATTAATAATAATGTGTTTATGAAGTTTTCGAGTTTTCAATATACAAAACCATGTTATATTCAAAACCTAATTTTATTGCTTACTTTCCAATTTGAACAGCTTTTATTTTTGATTTCTCTTTGTTGTGTAATTGTGTTGATTATTATCATTATTCTAGAACTATGTTAAATGTACACAGCAAAAATTTTATCAGTGCCTTGTACTTGATCTTTGAAGAAAAATTTTCAATTTTTTCAGCTTTAGACTTTTTACATATGAGTTTTTGTTTATGTGTTTCTCGTGGTGAGGCATTGTTGAGTTTTGTCAATTTTTTCTGCTGCACTTGAAATGTTCATATATTTTCCCTATATTCTGATTTATATTTTCCCTATATTCTGATTGTTACTCCACTACATTGATTTACATCCATGGGATACAAACCATTAGAATGCTGTGTAAAATGTGACTACATGCTATATGACTTTTAATGTGCTAGTTACTGGCTGCTAGTAAATTAAGATGGCTTGTCATAAGCTAAGGACTCTTGCATCAGGAATATTGGTGTATGGATTACTTCTATTAGTATCTCTGTCTGGCCTTGCTATCAGTGTAATATAGGCTTTGTATAATAAGATCTCAAATAGTCTCTCCATTTCCATTGTAGTAGTTTTATAAGAATGCCCCTCATTTGAAAGTTTGGTTCCCACTGAGTAGAACTGTTTGGGAAAGACTGGGGAAAGTGTCCACTAGGAATGGGTTTGGTGTTTCAAAAGCTTATGCCAGGCCAGCTCTCTTTTCCTGTTCCCTGAAGATCAGGATGCAAAGCTCTCAGCCTCATGTCTGCCTTTCTCCCACCATGCTTCCTGCCATGATGATGATGAACTAATCTTCTGAAACTGTAGGCAAGGCCCCAATTAAATATTTCTTTTATAAGCATAACCTTGGTCCCGGTGTCTCTTCACAACAATAGAATAGTAACTAAGACACTATAGTTTGTAAGACTTTAGAAGAGGGACTGGAGATGGCTCAGCAATTAAGAACATTTACTCTCTTGCAGAGGATATGAGTTCTGGTCCCAGCTGCACAACCACATGTAACTCCAGCCCCAGAAGGATTCAACACCTTATTCTGGACTCCTTCACAGACATGCCTTTAGGCCACCCTAATCTAGACCAGCCCTTACTGAAACTCCCTTCTGAGTTATTCTACAAGGTATCAAGCTGAAAATCAAAATTAACCATCAAAATGTGTTACCCAATAACAGGCTTGCACCACTGCTCAAGTGGACACATCTTGGTTGATCAATCTGTAGTGTGGCACACAGGGTCTAAAGTTAAGACTATGCTTTCCCAGCCACCTGTATTGTACCTTCAAGTACTACAAGTTCTAGACAACAGGAAGAAAGCATCTAACCCAGTTCTTGCAACCAGAGCATCTGATATCTTCATCAGTAGACTTAGCATCTAATTCTGGTAGGCATCTATGAATATAGGCAATAGAATATAGGCAATTATCTAGAACTAAAAACTTTGGTGTCTGCCCTATTGTATTGCTCTTAGATGAGAATTTCTCTTTTAGTTGTGATATACTGGAAGAATTTACATCCTAACCTAACTTCTTTTTGATATTTGTTTACTTTTCCTTTATTTTTAATTTTTATTGGGGCAGCACTCCCTATTACACAGGCTAGCATTGAACTGTCAATATTGCATCCAACCTCACCCCACTCTGTATTATAGGCATGCACTACTACACTCAGCTCTATCCTAATTTCTGTGAATCTTTTTGGGGGTGGTGCAATGAACTTTATTGATGGCATTCAAGAGAATAAGGAGGGCTCCCTAGGCCCCTCCTGTTATTATGAGGGTCTGGGATGGAAATTGTAAAGGAGATGCTCAGTGTTGGGGGCTGAGTTGGGACAGGGACTCCTCAGCAACCAAGGGCCTCTCTCTTTCTCTCAATGTCCTTGGTGGGGTGGGTGGTCCAGGGTTTCTTACTCCTTGGAGGCCACATAGGCCATGAGGTCCACCACCCTGTTGCTGTAGCTGTATTCATTGTCATACCAGAAAATGAGCTTCACAAAGTTCTCATTGAGAGCAATGCCAGCCTCAGCATCAAAGGTGCAAGAGTGGGAGTTGCTGTTGAAGTCACAGGTGGTCCTCAATGTAGCCCAGGATGCCCTTTAGTGAGCCTTCAGATGCCTGCTTCACCACCTTCTTGATGTCTTCATACTTGGCATGTTTCTCCAGGTGGCATATCGATCCACAATGGATACATTGGTGGTAGGAACACAAAAGGCCATGCTAGTAAGCTTCCTGTTCAGCTGTGGGATGACCTTGCCCACAGCCTTGGCAGCACCAGTGGATGCAGAGATAATGTTCTGGACATCCCCATGACCATCACTCCACAGCTTTCCACAAGGGTGCTCCACAGTCTTCTGAGTGGCAGTGATGGCATGAATCATGGTCATGAGCCCTTCCACAATGGCAGAGTTGTCAAGGATGACCTTGGCCAGGGGGGCTAAGCAGTTAGTGGTGCAGGATGCATTGCTGACAATCTTGAGTTGTCATATTTCTTGTGGTTCACACACATAACAAACATGGGGGCATCATCAGAAGGGACAGAGATCACCCTTTTGACCCCACTCTTCAAGTGGGCCCCTGCCTTCTCCATGGTTGTGAAGACAACAGTAGACTCCACAACATACTCAGCACCAGCATCACCCCATTTGATGTTAGTGGGATCTTGCTCCTGGAAGAGGATGATGGGCTTTCCGTTGATGACAAGTTTCCCATTCTCAGCCTTGACTGTGCCATTGAATTTGCCATGTGTAGAGTCATACTAAAACATGTAGAACATGCAGTTGAGGTCAATGAAGGGGTCGTTGATGGCAACAATCTCCACTTTTCCCTGGTAACCAGGCACCCAATATGGCCAAATCCATTCACACCGATCTTCACTATCTTGTCAAAGCTGGCAATGCACAAGATCAGGCTGTCCCTACAACAGGAAGGAGCATAGAGCCTCTGAGTATCTTTTATCATATATTTATAAATGTAATTTTCAGAACAGTACATTTATAAAATAGATTCTGTGCATGGTAACCAATGTTTCAGCAGAAGAGAATTGAATTTTTAAAAAATTACATTGTATCCCATGTAAAATATATATATATATATATTTCCTAAAACTTGTTTCTCATAAGTTTGTGAGTAAGGTTTGTCCATCTGTCTGTCTCTGTACATTATTATGTGTCTTATGCCTTATGAAAATGTCCTATGTTGAATCACTACCATCATAGTTTTTTAAACATTGGATTAATCAGTACAGTGTGAAAATGGAGTTTATTTTCTATGGTAGGAATCAGCAGCAACTGGTTGAAGGATATCTGTTAAAAATCATTGTAAAGGGACGGCAGGGTGGCTTAGCATGTAAAGATGCTTGCCACCGATCCTGATGGACTAAGTTCCAGTTTCATCTGTAAGACCCAATGGTGGAAATAAATAACCAACACTTGAAAGTTGTTCTTTATCGACAAATGGGACCTGATAAAATTGCAAAGCTTCTGTAGGGCAAAAGATACTGTCAATAAGACAAAAAGGCCACCAACAGATTGGGAAAGGATTTTTACCAATCCTAAATCTGATAGGGGACTAATATCCAATATATACAAAGAGCTCAAGAAGCTGAACTCCAGAAGTTCAAATAACCCCATTAAAAAATGGGGTACAGAGCTAAACAAAGAATTCTAAACTGAGAAATACCAAAGGGCTGAGAAGCACTTGAAAAAATATTCAACATCCTTAATCATCAGGGAAATGCAAATCAAAACAACCCTGAGATTCCACCTCACACCAGTCAGAATGCCTAGGACCAAAAATTCAGGTGACAGCAGATGATGGCAAGGATGTGGAGAAAGAGGAATACTCCTCCATTGCTGGTGGGATTGCAAGCTGGTACAACCACTCTGGAAATCAGTCTGGCGGTTCCTCAGAAAACTGGACATAGTACTACCGGTAGATCCAGCAATACCTCTCCTGGGCATATACCCAGAAGATGTTCCAACTGGTAATAAGGACACATGCTCCATTATGTTCTTAGCAGCCCTATTTATAATAACCAGAAGCTGGAAAGAACCCAGATGTCCCTCAACAGAGGAATGAATACAGAAAATGTGGTACTTTTACACAATGGAGTACTACTCCACTATTAAAAACAATGAATTTATGAAATTCTTGGGCAAATGGATGTATCTGGAGGATATCATCCTGAGTGGGGTAACCCAATCACAAAAGAAGTCACTTGATACGCACTCACTGATAAGTGGATATTAGCCCAGAAACCTAGAATACCCACAATACAACTTCCAAAACACAAGAAAATCAAGAAGGAAGACCAACTCATGGATACTTCATTCCTCCCTAGAATAGGCAATAAAATATCCATGGAAGGAGTTGCAGAGACAAAGTTTGGAGCTAAGAGAAAAGAATGGACCATCTAGAGACTGCCCCGCACTGGGGTCCATCCCATAATCAGCCACCAAACTCAGACACTATCGCATAAGCCAGCAAGATTTTGCTGAAAGGACCCTGATATAGCTGTCTCCTGTGAGGCTTTGACAGTGTCTGGCAAATACAGAAGTGGATGCTCTCAGTCATCTATAGGATGGAACACAGGGCCCACAATGTAGGAGCTAGAGAAAGTACCCAAGAGCTGAAGGGGTCTACAACCCTATAGGTGAAACAACAATATGAACTAATCAGTACCCCCAGAGCTCGTGTCTCTAGCTGCATATGTAGCAGAAGATTGCCTAGTCAGCCATCACTGGGAAGAGAGGCCCCTTGGTCTAGCAAAGTTTATATGCCCCAGTACAGGGGAACGCCAGGGCCAAGAAGGGAGAGTGAGTGGGTAGTGGAGCAGGGCAGGGGTAGGGTATAAGGAACCTTTGGAATAGCATTTGAAATGTAAATGAAGAAAATATCTAATAAACAACAACAACAACAACAAAAAGATCTGCTGCAGGAAATTTTCTTAATTAGTGATTGATGGGGGAGGACTCAGGCCATTTTGGGTGGTACATTTCCTAGGCAGGTGGTCTTGGGTTCTGTAAAAAAGCAGACTAAACAAGCCTTGGTAAGCCAGACAGTAAGCAGCATTCTTCTATGGACTCTGCATCAGCTACTGCCTGCAGGTTTCTGCCCTTTTTGAGTTCCTGTCCTGATGCGCTTCCATTATGAACAGCAATATGGAAATGTAAGCCAAATAAACCCTTTCCTCCCCAAAAAAGAAAAAAAAAAAAAGAAAGAAAGTTGTTCTTTGACCTCCTCCACATGCTGTGGCACATTTGTGTAAACACACACACACACAAATAAAATGTAGTTAAAACATTGTTGAATTCTTTCTGACCTTTTTGACTAGAAAAACAAATTCATTTAGAAAATAGAGTAAGTTGAAGTCTGAGTTATAGATATTTTATAAACGTTTTCAACTTGTGAATTTTTAGCAACATATTCCTGAAGTTTTTATCTGAGTGGACAGTCATCTATTCTTTCCAGTAATCATTATAGCAACTGGAGAGGTCCCTTTGTCTGGACCATTTTACATTGCAACAAAGAGTGGAGGACACTTGATTTTGTTGCACATTCTTGCCAGTACCTAATATTGTCAATGTTTTGTATTTTGCTATTCTAATCTGTTTGAAGTGGTCTTTCACTTCAATTTACACTTATCTAATGACATAATATTGAACAATTTTATTTATGTGCTCTCTGAATATCTTTTCTGGTAAAGTGTCCCCAACATTAGCCCATTTTTGTAACTTTCTAATTCGAAGTGGCTTTAAGTGTTTGAGAAGTGTTTATTTACATTTGTTCAATTCCTAATGGTATTACTTGGAGTTTTTATTGTTAAGTGATATTTCAGTTATGATTTGTGTGTGTGTGTGTGTGTGTGTGTGTGTGTGTGTGTGGTAGTAGTAGTAGTAGTAGTAGTAGTAGTAGTAGTAGTAGAGGATGCATGTGTCACAGACCATGTCATGTATGGAAGTCAGAGGACAACTTTCTAGAGTCAGTTCTTTCCTTCCACCTTTACTTCAGTTTTGGAGATCAAATTCAGATCAGTAGGTTTAGGCTATGAGTCCCTTTACCTGGTGAAACATCTTATTCATATATATTTTTAAATAGTCATCGCATATAACAGGATTAGCTACCAAGTGATTCCTCTTACCTTGTTTGTTTTCTCATTATTCTCTGGACTATTTCCATTGTTATACAGAAGCATTTTAGTTTTAAGTAATCCAATTTTTTCCAGTTTTGTGGTATTTATTTTAATTAATGACACTTTTATATTTTACAGTAGTACAAGGTCAAGCTTCCAGCATATTCACTGTTTGGTGGCAGCTCACTTCATAGTTCCTAGATAAATACTTTCTTGTTCTTGCAATCTTTTAAAAGTAGAATATAATTATATTATCCCTCCTCCCTTCAACCCCTTCCATGTCACCACTCTCTACCTCTCAAATTCATGGCCCTTTTGTCTTTATTATTGTGTGTGAGATTTTTCTCTTCTACATCACCATGTCTATTGGCATGACATTGTTCAGGTCTTATTTACATAGCCATATTGTTGAGGCAATTTTTGATTTTTAAAACTAAGATTTTGGAGTGCTCCTCAGAATGTCTTGAAGTATTTCCTATATGTTTCCTTTAGTGTTTTCAGGGTTGTGAGTGCTACATTAAGGCCTTTGAGTCATTTTCAGTTAGGTTTTATACAGTGAAAGATCGGGTCAAATTTTAGCCATCTATATGTGCCTATCATGTTTTACCAGCATCATTTAAGTCTATCCTTGCTATGTTATATGATTTGACACCTATTAGCTACAAAGGTATGTGTTCATTACTGCTTTATTTCCAGTTCTCTACTGTGCGGCAGACCTCAATCAATGGAATTTTCGTTTTCTTAGTGTTGACTCTCAGACTTTCTTTGTACACTTTATAGCAGTCCTTTATCAGAAATATCTTTTGCCAGTATTTTCCTTATGCCTGTAGTTTTTCTCATTGCCTTGCCAGTGTACTCTAGAGGATACTTGTTTTTTAAAACAAAACCAGGACATATCTATAAGTTAAAATATAATAATATAAGAGAATGTGAACACTAAGTAGGGTACTGGTGGAGCATGCCTTTAATCCCAGCACTCAGGTGACAGAGGCAGGTGAAACTTTGTGAGTTCTAAGACAGCCTGGTCTATTGAAGGAGTTCCAAGACAGCCAGAGCCACAGAGAGAAAATTTATATAGGAAAAAAAAATAAAATAAAAGACAAACAAATGCCCTAGAGGAGTTGCTGGTATGACTGCTGTATCACATGTGTGTCAGTAGGTGGCAGAGGAGAGGTTGTGTCTATGCTCAGTGTTCTGATCTATGAACATCTGAATGAGTGATTAGCAACCTAACATTCCCTGGGTGGTGGGGGAAACGAGCCTGACAAAACCACTGGTCTGGTGCCAGGAGGCCCAAACAGGGAGCTAGCCTGAGATGACCACCAGTCTAGTGCCACACAGACCTGTGGGGACAAACCATGCCCAAGATGACCCCTGCCCAATGTCACAATGCATGAGTGGGTCTTAGTACTCCTGAGACCACTCCTGAGGTGACCCCAAACACTCAGGGTCCCCTGGCAACAGTAAGAGGAGAAAGGAAGTTGTGGAGAAATTGAAGAAAAAGAGAACCTGAAGGATGTGGGCACAAAGAGGAGAGGTAGAACAGGGAACTGGAGGGTAGTGAAGAACACTCTGATGTGAATAGCTAGCAATGCCACTTGGGACCATGGTGGGGTCCTGACCTGTGCTGTCACTGGTGGCCAAGTCTGGGTATATGGTCCTACCACAATTGTGGTCTGTTACAACCAAAGGCCAGGAGGACATCCCTGGTCTGGGCTACTGCCCAGGAATATGTTGATATCTGAGAACTGTGGAGAACTGGCCCCACCCCTCACCAGGACATCGTAAGAGAGCTGTCCCTGGGGGCATGAAAGCAGAAGAGTTGACCCTGCCTCTAGCCAGCTGCAAGACTCAGGAGAGTGGCCCAACACATTGTGGGAGTTGTGGGTGAGCCGGCCTTGAGTGTTTAAACATGGGAGAGCTGTCCTATGCAGTGGGATTGATAAGGGAGAAATACTGTCTTTGCCCCCCCCTTTGCTCCTCACCCCTGGCCCCTTACTACCTGTGTCAGGTGAGAGAATTGGCCCTGGGGTCCTGAGAGCAGAGAGCTGTCCTCGTCCCTTACCAGTTGTAATACCCAAGAGAGCAGACCCTGCACCATGCCTGGGCAGTAAGGTCGAGATGACCCTGGTGGTGGGAACAAGCCAGCCCTAAGGATATGAGTGTGGGAGATTTGGCCCTGCCACTTGTCTGTAGTGCCTTGACATCAGCGAGGAAGGGATTCCCCCCACCCTTTGCCACCTATAGCAGGCAAGGAGAGCTGACCACCAGGTCCTCAGAACAGGAGAGCTGGCTCCACCCCTCTCTTACGGCAGCACTCAAAGAAGCAACCCCTGTACTTCTCCTGGGCAGCATATTATATATAGCTTGCCCTGGATGTGGCTGTTTCAGGTGAGCCAAACGTGAGGATGACTCCACCTCTTGTCTGTTGTCTGGTGGCATTGGTGAGGGGAGGTCTCCTCCCCTCCTTTTTGCCCTTGCCAATCACATCCTGAGAGCATATGTCCCTATCCCTCACCTATTGCAGCACTCAGGAAAGTAGACCCAGCACTAGACCTGACTATGGTGTGGGTGAGCCAGAATCAAGGGTGTGAGCATGGAAGAACTGGCCCCACAACTTGTCTGAGTGCAGCAGTATAGGCAAGAAAGAGAGACCCTCTCCTACCCTTGATCCTCACCACCTGCAGCAGACAGAAGTGTTGTCCTGGGAGCACAAGAGCAGGAGATCTGGCATCAGATGCAGTACTCAGGGGAGGAGGGCTTGAACCTCGCATAGGTAGAACAGTAGAACTAGCCCTTGTCATGGGATTGGTAAGGGCATTACTGCAGAAGAGCTGATGCTGCCTCTTGTCTGGTCCTCAGAGTAGCAGAAGCCTGACGCTTCACACCAGACCAATGCGTCATTGCAATGGATATTTGTAAGCAAAGAAGTGTGGAGAGAAGTGTATACTGTGGGACACACTGTGACACACTACAGCTTCCACAACAAGACTTTTTTCTCTGTTGTGTGCTCAGGGAGATTGCAAGAATGGAGGGCATGCATGAGGGGAGGTATAGATGCTGGATGGGGATGCTTAATGTGAAAGTCAAAAAGAATCAATAAAAAGCTGAAAAAATCAATCAATCAATCAATCGATCAATCAATCAATAAAGCATATATGAATAGTATACATTTGTTGTGTCTATTGGGTTAATGCACAGATAAGGTTAGAGCTATACCAAATTTGTCTTAGTCAAAGTTTCTATTCCTGCACAAACATCATGACCAAATATCAAATTGTGGAGGAAAGGGTTTATTCAGCTTGCATTTCCACATTGCTGATCATCACTAAAGGAAGTAGGGACTGGAACTCAAGCAGGTCAGGAAGCAGGAGCTGATGCAGAGGCCATGGAGGGATGTTCCTTACTGGCTTGCTTACCCTGGCTTGCTCAGCTTGCTGTCTTAGAGAACCAAGACTACCAGCCCAGAGATGGTACCACTGACTTATGTAGATGAATAATGTATTTTTCAGGGCTTTCCAGAGAAAGAAATTTATGAAATGATTAATATACCCCCTGAGAGAGAACAGTGAAAGTGTATTGCTGGATGTGTCAGCTGAAAGCAAACTGCTTCTGGTGAGGCTTACTTACAGTGATAGAGGAAAACATTTGCAAAATCATTAACTTCATACCACACACCAGAGGATGTGCTTAATTTTCTCAAACAATGAAACCACATCTTTTATAGCACCACAATTAGAGTCATCCCGTGGTTAATTTACAATAACTGACTCATATTGTCCAAGATCCATCTGTCTTTAGCACATACACTGAAATAAAAGTTACATTAGAATGTGACAGGAATCAGCACCCTTGCACATTTCATATTCTTCATGGTGGCACTAATCTCTGCAATCACCATAGGAATGCAGTGGCTCCCATACATAGTCTTTACATCATAACAGCCTTTACTCCATGGATCAGAGAGCCAGTGTGAGAACTCTGCCAGCAGCTGAGTATATCTTCTCTAATGATGCATTCTGAAGCCATAACCACAGCATGAGTTCAGGGACTCACGAGTCCACTGTGAGAACTTGACCTCCATAAACTTGAATTTGGATGGTAGATTACACTGAGACTTAAGGGCTTATGAAATTAGTTTCAGTTCAGAGCCAGCATTCAATAGTTTCCAAAAGGTCTGGTTATTTCCCTTTCCTCGATGCAGTTACCCTGGTAAAAGGCCATAGGTCACTTTAGAGAAGGCTGGAGAAAGACTAATAACACAAATTTTTGTCAATCTACTGAGATCCTTCCTGTAAGGGACCCATGCTTTCCTTCATTCAAATATTAGATCTAAATTGGTTCTATTCTAAGTTGCTTGGGGTTTGTAGTTGTTTTCAATGCTTCCAGTAAAATGAGAATTTAGTAAGACCATCATGATCATTGGCCTATGCCAATGATCTATACTACCTGAGTCCAATTACTTTTGTTGTTGCTTTGACTACACTCTCCACCATAGGTGCATGCTCACCTCAATTTTGACACTTAAAAGCTGCCCTTTGGTCAAAGACTTTTTAGGATGTAACTATTTCCACTGAATTTGGATTTGCTGGGTAAGTGACTTCTGTCTCTATTCAAAGGTCTAGACTGCCCACAACAGTGATTACAGGCTTCTAGAAGCATTTCATGGTAGTTTTCCTATTATGAAACTCTAATATTTTTTTCTGGACCCTCTTTCACAATGTTCCTCATAAGGGGTTGTAGATTTGTCCTATTGAGGGATAAACACTCAACAGCTGATTATTATTAGGCCATTGACCATCAATGAGTCTTTACATTGAACACCAGTTGCTACAATAAGAAGCTCCTGCGACAGAGACTAAAAAGAACATCAATAGGTAGACATAGATGTGAGTATTTAGAACACAGTTTGAAAAGATATCCATTTAGAAAAGTAATAATAGTAGGTTTCCACCTCAAATTTATGACATCCATAGCCACAAACTCTTGTCTAGGTTTACATAACCAGCTATGAGTTCCCTCCTATAAATCAGACCTCTAATTAAAAAGTGATTGATTATCACCATAAAAGTCATGTAACTGAAAGCACATCCAGCCTGACAAGTCATTATTGTAGCTTGAAGGATTCCTGGCTGGGTCAGACTGCTGAGGACTTGTCTCTCCCATCAATCTGCAGAGCACCTTTTGTCAATATGAAAACTAACCAATAAGAAGGAAGCACCTGGCTCAGTTCAAGCTTGATTTCTCCGTTTCCTATGATCAAAGTATATGAAGTCCTTAGTAATAAAGTGTTACAATCAAGTTACAATCAACAAGCAAGAACAATATCAATGGCCTCTACTGTCTGAGGAAGCCTCTGGGATCTTCTTTATTAACAATTCATGAAATTCTTAGGCAAATGGATGGAACTAGAAAATATCATCCTGAGTGAGGTAACCCAATCACAAAAGAACACACATGGTATATACTCACTGATCGTGGATATTAGCCCAGAAGCTCAGAATACCCAAGATACAATTCACAAACCACTTGAAGCTCAAAAAGAAGGAAGACCAAAGTGTGGGTGCTTCAGTCCTTCTTAGAAAGGAGAATAAAATATTCATGGGATCAAATACAGAGACAATGTGTAGAGCAGGGACTGAAGGAAAGGTCATCCAGAGACTGCCCCACCTGGGGATCCATCCCATATACAGACACCAAAGCCAGACACTATTGTGGATGCCAAGAAATGCTTGCTAATAGGAACCTGATATAGCTATCTCCTGAGAGGCTCTGCCAGAGCGAGCCTGACAAATACAGAGGCAGATGCTCACTGTCAACCATTGGACTGAGCGTGGAGTCCCCTAATGAAAGAGTTAGAGAAAGGACTGAAGGAGCTGAAGGGCATTACAACCCCATAGGAAGAACCACAATATCAACCATCCAGACTCCCCAAAGCTTCCAGGGACTAAACCACCAACCAAAGACTACACATGGAAGTACCCATGGCTCCAGCTACATATATAACAGAGGATGGCCTTGTCAGGCATCAATGAGAGGAGAGGTCCTTGGTCCTATGAAGGTTCTATAGATGTGCTAGTGTAGGGAAATTTGAGGGTGGGGAGGCAGGAGTTGGTGTGTGGGTGAGGGAACACCCTCATAGAAGCAGGAGGAAAGGGGATAAGGTAGGGGATTTTGTGGGAACCTGGAAAGAGGATAACATTTAAAATGTAAATAAAGAAAATATCCAATTAAAAAAATACAATTCATAGGGAGATTTACCACACTTAATACTGGGATTTTCAAATAATAACCTTTGACTTCTGGGAATCACATTTCCCATCTATTCAAGTCCTGTTCACACTACTTTTTTTTTTTTTTACTATTTTTTACTATTTTTAATCGTGTTATAAAGTAGTGAGTTTCTCCATGGCTTCTTCACTTGTTTAGTTTTGGCTACACCCTACCCTTTACTTCCTTCTCTTCCCAATCCCTGACCTGCTTTACATCTTACTAACTGTGGGCTGCCTTTCAGCCTACCAACAAGACAAACTACTACATTTTGCTCCAAGATAGATTATACGGAGTCTGAAAAACAGCAAATAATAAAGTTTCTGCTTAGTGAGCCACGTCAGTAAATTTTGCCTAATACAGTTTATATTCCTTCTACTATTATCTTATGACCTTATTCTCTATTTCCATATGCTTCTAGATTTCTGCTTGTACAGACTGAAAAGCACAAGTTCTGTTGCTGATTTGAGGGGTGGTGCACCTTCGCAATAGTTGTACTTTATACCTAACCTTAAGGGGACTGGTGAGACATATGTCTAGAGATACATAGGTCTAGAAACAAACTGGGTAGGGGGGGTGGTCCTGAAAAGTCTAAGTATTGTTTTACATGGCATCTGACTGGCAAAGGGTTTTTGCAGTGTCCCCAAACCATGCAAGGTGTACTTTCTGAGATGAGCAGGAGTGTATACCACTAGAGATGAGGAATTCGCTATGGCTTGAGAGTAAGGAGGCCACTTTCTCTAAGGATAAAGATCATTATCATTTCAGTGCTTGATACCCACAGTTTCTTTACGATCTTTATCCTTAGTTACTTCCAGATATCTAAATAAAGTTGCATTGAGCACCAGTGATTCAACATGAATTTGGGTTAGGGACCTAGATAATAGCATACCCCCTAGGGAGGCATTTTTTTTTTCTTTTTCAGAGAAGGGGGGAAATACCATTTCAAAGTTGTTATTTACAAACATTTCAAGCTGTTACAGCAACAAAAATGTGTCATAGTAAAGGTTTTTATAATGGGAATTATCACTCCAGTGGAATCTTTTGATAAACACAGATTCGTTGTTTTTAAGGGAAGGATTAGGACAGAATCTTGGCTTCAAAAGAGGCTTAAAGTGGTTTCAATCTTTTCAGGAAAATGGCAGTGCGCACAGCATTGCCTCTACACATTAAAATGTTGATCTTAGGTTCAGGAGAGTATGAGATTCCCAAAAGGAGGGGAATCAACACCTAGACCTTCCCCTAAGAAACTCCAAGTTCTTATTCTTAAGAACCTACTAAGCCATCCTCTACTACATATATAGCTAGAGCCATAAGTTCCACCATGTGTTTTCTTTGATTGGTGGTATAGTTCCAAGGAGCTGGGGGGTACTGGTTAGTTCATATTGATGTTCCTCCTATGGGGCTTCAGGCCCCTTCAGGTCCCTGGGTATTTCTCTGGCTCCTTCATTGGGGACCTTGTACTCCGTCCAATGGATGACTGTGAGCATCCACTTCTGTATTTGCCAGGCACTGGCAGAGCCTTGCAGAAGACAGCTATATCAGACTACTATCAGCAGGCTCTTGTTGGCATCTCCCTAGTGACTGGTGGTTGTTTATGGGGTGGATCCCCAAGTAGGGCAGTCTCTGGATGGTCGTTCCTTCAGGCTCTGCTCAGAACTTTGTCTCTGTAACTCCTTCCATTTGTATTTTGTTCCTTCTTCTTGAGTTTCATGTGTTTTGCAACTTGTATCTTGGGCATTCTAAGTTTCTGGGTTAATATCCACTTATCAGTGAGTGCATATCTAATGACTTCTTTTGTGATTAGGTTACCTCACTCAAGATGCTATCCTCCAAATCCATCCATTTACTTAAGAATTTTATTAAATTCAATTTTTAATAGCTGAGTAGTACTCCATTGTGTAAATGTACCACATTTTCTGTATCCATTCCTCTGTTGAGCGACTTCTGGGTTCTTTCCAGCTTCTGGCTAGTATAAATAAGGCTGCTATGAACATAGTGGAGCATGTGTCCTTACTACAAGTTGGAATATCTTCTGGGTATATGCCCAGGAGGGGTATTGCTGGATCTTCCGTTAGTATTATGTCCAATTTTCTAAGGAACCACCGAACTGATTTCCAGAGTGCTTGTACAAGCTTGCAATCCCACCAGCAATGGAGGAGTGTTCCTCTTTCTCCACATCCTTGCCAGCATCTGCTGTCACCTGAATTTTTGATCTTAGCCATTCTGACTGGTGTGAGGTGGAATCTCAAGGTTGTTTTGATTTGAACTTCTCTGATGATTAAAGATGTTGAACATTTTTTCAGGTGCTTCTCAGCCATTCGGTATTCTTCAGGTGAGAATTCTTTGTTTAGCTCTGAGCCCCATTTTTAATGGGGTTATTTGATTTTCTGGAGTCCAGCTTCTTGAGCTCTGTATATATTGGATAGATGGCCCCCATTTCTCTCACCAAGAAGAAACATCAGGGGCTATAGATATAACTCAGCAGGAAAGAACACTGTCTATTCTCCCAGGGAACTGGGTTTCAATCTCTAGCACCTACATGGTGGCTCATAACTGTCTGTAACTCCAGTCCCAGGGGATCCAACAACAAATTCTGTCTTCTCTGGGCACTAGTCATGCAAATGGTGTATAGATATCACGAAGGCAAAAACATCAAACCACATTTTTTTATAGGTCAACATTAGCCACATTACCCTTAATCTGGCAGTCTTCTGTATTTTGAGGATAAATTTAAAATTAATTCTGGTTGCTTAGAAGAGGTTTCTTGAAGAAAGGGTTTGAAAACTGGTATCTGGTATGGTATATCTCTCTGATGGATTTCGGCTCTTTCTTACTGGCTCCGTGGATGTGCTTAAAGAAATAAATGTTTTTAGCCAACATCAACTGTGGCATACATCAGTTGTAAAGTGTTTATGTTACAAGAGAAAGAAACGTCTTTCTTTTTCTTACATTCTTTTCAGATGTCTTATGCATACATCACTTCCAAGCTACTTAAGTGGGCAGGTGTAGCAATCTACGCCAAACTACAGAGCCATCTAATTTCCTGTGGATTGATTGCTAAAGATGTAGCATCAACAACTGTATAGACCTAACCAATAAAATGGTTGTATTTCCCAGCACTTTCCATCATTGAGCAATGGTAATCAGGCATGATATCATGGATTGATTAAAGCCCTGATGCTTTAGGACCTTATAGAAGAAAATAAATTCCTTATGTAAAAATAAAAATAAAAAAAAATAAATTCCTTATGTAAGAAAATTGTCCAGTAAAACAGATGGAAGTGCAGGGTCAAAATATTTAAAATATTAAACCACTATTACACAGGTTGATGAATGACATAATTGATATATAATAGATTAAAAGAAAAATGTGCATATATGTAGTATCTTATCTATAGTAATATTTATCATGTTGTTAGTGAAGATTAGATATGTGGCTCATTTTAAATAGTTAAAATTTTCAATAAGTACTGACTGTATAATAAGGAAAACATAGCAATTAGTTCTCATCTTAGAAAGAATTCTCTCATCCTGGAGTGGAGAAATTTTAAAAAGAAAAATATCTCTTCCCAAAGATGCTTTAACAGGTGTGTTTATGCAAGCAAGCTTGTCAATTCAGCTCCAAGGTACTGATGAGGTTTCAGTGATAGCTAATGCATTTCTGTTATGTTGCATAAATTATCAGTGCTAATACAGTTTATCTGGAAATCTCGAAAACAAGTAAATACATTTTAGTTTTCCTTCCTATCTTTTCTTACTCCATTCCCCCTGTGTGCTCCTTCAT
Source organism: Mus caroli (assembly GCF_978045245.1). Taxonomy (NCBI): domain Eukaryota; kingdom Metazoa; phylum Chordata; class Mammalia; order Rodentia; family Muridae; genus Mus; species Mus caroli. Next base: position 137,615,002 of record NW_028227260.1, read on the forward strand.
CTTGTCAAGTTTGTGGCTTCCTTTTGTTGAGAAGTGAGGTCACCAGAGAGTTAGGTACCCAGGTTCCGATCCCTGTGACAGAGTCAGACTAGAATAGGCTTATCTCCACACTTCACATTTTCTTCTTTGGAAGCAGGATTCAAACAGATTAGAATTTTTTTAAAATGATGCTATTTAATTGATTTGATTTAAGCCAACATGATGTGGAATTAATATTTCTTTCTCATAAAAAAATGTATTGTCAGCAAGCTGCAAGAGAGAAACATCTTTGATAACCCCAGGAAATCTATTACCAGAGAAAAACTTCAGATCAACATATTTATTCCTCAAAAGAAGTGTTTGAGACTCCTGTCTTGCTTTATGTACAACACACTGGTTATTCCATGTGGCTCTGTGAAGCTTAGTACAAAAGATGGAAGTACTGGAGAACAAGGGAGAAAGCCTTATCAAGCGACCTCCTCAATTTCCTTCTAAGCACAAGCACACCACCTGCCTAGAAACTCTTGACTCAGTTATGTTTGGAATAAAGGTTGAAAGACTTCACGAGTGTCTTTCAAATACTCGTTTGGTAATTTAGGACTGATATTTAAGGCACTAAATACTTCTCTGGTCTTTCCCATTTGATCTGTTTTAGAGATCAGTTAAGACTGCTCTGAGCCTCGCCTTATCATTATTATTATTATTATTTATTACTTTTATAGTTTTTACAGTCCAGCCATTGCCCCTCTTCTGGTCCCCCCTCCTACAGTTCCTCATCCCATTCCTCCTCTCCCTGTCTGCAAGAGGGTGTTTCTCCCCCTCCCGCCCCAGGCCTCCCCACTCCCTGGGAACTCAAGTCTTTCCAGGGTTAGGTGTGTCTTCTCTCACTGAGGCCAGACCAGACAGTCCTCTGCTCTATATGTGTCAAGGGGACCTTGAACCAGCTCTTGTATGCTGCCTGGTTGGTGTGAACCTCCCTTTCTTACTTGTGTCATGATGGAAAATACCTTAGTCCTTGGGAGAATGAGATGGGATAACTCACCTGTCACAGCACCAGTCACACATTGCTCCCTTCATAGGGGAAATCTTGATAAATGGCCAAATGGAAATAATATAATTTTTCATATCATCTTAATAAGTGACGTGGTATTTACATTTTCAAGAAGGAAAGAGGGTATTTTTAGCCATAAATATACCATCAGTCAGAACTCACATAGTCCTGCATTATCTGTTCAGGTCACAATTCTCAGAATAACTAGAAAACAATGGCCCTCATGGTTCACCACTGGCCTCCTATGGAAGCAGAAGCCAGTCTTTACTACTACTACTACTACTACTATTATTATTATTATTATTATTGGCATTATTATTTTATATTTTATTTCATTTGTGTAACTGAAGTGCTCAGCCGCATGTATATATGTGCACCATGTGCAAAACTGGAGCCCATGAAGACTGGAAGAGGGTTTTAGTCCCCTGCAACTTGAGTTACATACCCTTGTTAGGTATCATGTGTGTGCTGATCATTGAACCTGGATCTCTGGAAGAGCCAATGCTCTTAACTATGGAGCGATGCATCTCTCCAGCCCCTGAAAGCAGTCTTTAAAAATCTCAAACAGGATGAAGAGAAGTCTCAGGGGGTGGGAAGGATTTAATAGTTATGATTGTGGTAGAGAAAATAACATGAACTGAATGTTGACAAGAAATAGTCTACATTCAAAAGCCCACGATTCACTGCTGTGCCTAACAGCTTGCTTGGTTGACACCGAGTTTGTCATTTGAACCCCCAGGAGGTATCAGAATTCATTTCCGACATATGCTTTTCATATGCCTGTTTCATATTGACCTGAATGAGTAATCATGTAGGCTGAAACTGAGAATTATGAATGGGGATTTGCTGGAGGAGACTGACTAAGAGAAGGCAGCAGTCTAAACCTGGAGAGAGTTAAAAAATAAGAAGCACACATGGTCTCCCAGTAATGATTTTATTTTTATGAGATTTTGTGTAAAATTACTTAAAACACAAAGTCATAACTGATTACATATTTAGCTATTTGTTTTTACTAAAAATTAACATGAATACATGAAATCAGGGTTTTCCAAGGAAGGGGTATGAGAGGATTCTTCAACTTAAAAAGCCTGGAATCTGGCAGAAATGTTACATTCCCAGAACTTTGAATCTACCTCATAGGTCAGCATCAATCCAGGAAGGTCTTAGGTGACCTGGTATAATATGGGACAGGCAGAGAATGACATCTTTAACTTCTGAATTAATATTTATTGTGAAGTTTGAGTAAACTTTAGGTAACACAGCTTCAGGTGTTATATTCCTCTAATGTAAGAGATGTACTCGTGTTAAGAATGAGCTCTGTGGACCTGGGCTTGATTTAAATCACCTTCACAGACTCTTATACATTCTGGAACTGTGCCCAGAAATGCAGATTCAAACTACCCCCCAGGGAGTCTTTGTTCTGACAAGTTCCTTGTTGGACACCAAACTTGCCATTTGCTGGGTCTGTTTGCCCCCAAGAAGGCATCAAACTTCCAGTCTGACATAACCTTTTCCCATGCCAGTTTGCACTTTATTACAAAGTTAAAGAATTAAAGAATCCTCTCTTTTTCAGGGTCAAAGAGATATTTTGGGACGAAGCCCAGAACAAAAGCATGAATAATTAAACTCAAGTCACCATTGAATATATCAAAGCACCATGTTCAAAAGGTTAAAAATTTAAAAAGTGACCTTTACATAGTGTCATAATACAGTGTTTTGTTGTTGTATTCAAAAATCATCAGAAGATAATAGAATAAACAAGAGTCAAAATGGATGAAAAATTTTCAAAGTGTATATTCAGTTTTGTGGATACTAAAATACTTTTCATTGCAGTTCTGTTTTACTAAATAGTGTACTTTCTATAACTGCAAGAATAAGCTAAGACAGATGTGTGATTTAATCTACATTCTAGATCTGCTCAGTGTGTAGCTGTATAATAAGTACAAAAGCTATTCTCGAGTGAAATGGAAAAGGAACACAACTTACATTTTCTTTAAAAGGAGAAACTATATACCTAGAGACTGAATAAGCCACTACCAACCTATGGCATATATAGAAGAGTATATCATGCTAAACTTAGTGCTCACCTCTCATGCTATATCATATGGTTGGATAGTGTAAGAAGTTTAAATTGGCCTTTGTTCAAGAAAAAAAGAAATCTGATGAAAATGAACAAAAAAAACTCCACTAAGAAATGCCAGCATTTTCCAGGGAGAAGTCTGAGATGTCAAATCACCACTCATAATTTGTTGTTAATTATAAGTTGGGATAATTCCCCCAGATACTTCTAGATTATAGATATAGCTCACATAAGACAATCTCATGCCAAAGGACCAGCAAAAGAAGGCACTATTACTGAAAGCTGGTGGAGTATAAAGATTTACAGTTCTACTTGACTTCTTGTTCTGGGGGGGGGGGGAGTAAGTAAAGATTAGATAAAGCAAAGAACTGTATTATACTGATGCCACTTAAAGATCATTTGTGTGGGCCTCCAAACCAATGGCTAGGTTGATTACATGCATCCCACTAACATATTTAAGACACAAAGGTGTCCATTTCTCTAAGAGAACTGCCTTTTCTGCAAGACATAGTCTCTCTCTTGCCTTGGAGCCAAGTAATGGGAACTCTAAACACACTGCGGAGCTTCTGTTGGAAGCGGTTTCCAACAAAACAATACAGGAAAGGATTAACACAGCTGTTGGTGAATCCCAGGAGGATGGCAAAAGGAAGTGCCAGGTCAATGACTGCTATAACTTCACAGCTATTAATGATACCCATCCAGGTCAGAGCATCCAAGAAGGTCAGAACATGGAAGGGAAGCCAGCAAATGATGAATGCCAACACAACAGCAGCTGCCATCTTCAGGACTTGGTCACGGGTAATTCTGTTCTTCCCATAACTATTAGTCTTCAGCAGATGTTTTCTGATTCCAAAGTAACACGTTGCTATGAATATTAAAGGAATAATAAAGCCAAGAATATTTTTCATTAAGGCAATCCCAGCAGACCACTGAGCATACTTCTCGGGTGGGAAAGCCATAATACAAGCATTCACACCTAAGTATTCAATGGTTCTGACATCCCGGAAATAAAATGTTGGCAATGAGGATAGACAAGCCATACACCAAACAAGGGGAACTACATAAGATGCTTGCCAGGGATTCCTTCTTTGAGACAGAAAAGGGTAGATGACTGATTGGTACCTATCAACACTCATGCAGGTAATAAAAAAAATGCTTGCAAACATGTTCAGAGTCAGAAAAGAACCAAACACTTTGCACATCACAGGTCCAAAAAGCCAGTCATATCTATAAGAGTAATAGGTTGCCCAGAGAGGGAGGGTAGCCAAAAGGAGTAAGTCAGCCAAGGCCAGATTGAAGATGTAAATGCTGGACACCTTTTTAGGGCCCTTTTGACAACAAAACAGTGAGACCACAACAATATTAACAGCAAACCCAATCACAAAAATCATGTAGTAGAGAACAGGAATTGCTTCCAAATGCTTATCTGATGGTTTGTGTGAGCAATTAAAGGCGGAGTCATTGGTGCCAGTTGCGTTGAGATTATCAAAAGGACGGCTGCCGGTAATGTTTCTGCTGGTGGCAGCAAAACTGAAGTTGTCCTTCATATTGAACTGCAGCAACTCCAAATTCTTACACCTTTTCTGGGGGAGAAAAAGAAAAGGCTTAATGCACACCCAAAGCCTAAGGGGTATTTGAGTCATAAGCATCTTGAAAATCTGTCAAAGGCCAAAATAACCTAAGTGGTTGTAGAAAACAAAACATCACCATGCCTGGCTGGCATTACTGGCTGGAATTACTAATACATCTAGAGGGGAGAAAAACAACATTTCCTCAGTAGCATCAGACTGAAAATTCTGAACAAAACATTTCATGTTTTTTTCCTTCTCTCACGTCTTTGAAAAGTCAAGAGACAAATTAATAGTTTAAAAGTTAATCAGGGTAGGAGTCATGAGACAAATAAGGAGCCCAAAGACAATGTGATAGTTCAAAACAACAAGGCTAGTTTTCCATCTGTGTGCTTTCTAGAAATCTCACTGCTGCCCGCTGCTTCATAGAGAAATGCTTTCTTGAAGTAACTTATTATATATACAAATTGTTGCAGCTATGGAAAATATAAGTAACATAAGCCATAGGGAAAAATAGGTAAGTGTACTGAGAGCTGGAAAAAATATGCAGAAGGTGCATATTAGGATAGAGAGTCAGGGTTGGGTTTTGCTAATTAAAAACAATGTATTTATTTTCCCTTTGCTTTAACAATAACAAAAAGATATAGATGGATTTCTTAAAGCTTTTACGTAAAAATTTTAATAGTCAGTGCCAGTTTTCAATATGGATATTTGAATCTGATCTGTTTCATAAGAAACATCTATTTTCAGTTTAAATAGAAGATAAAGAAAACAAAAACACCAAACCCGAGTCAGGGGCAGACAGAGATGGGTTCGGAGGCTCAATTAAATCAGAATTAGACATTAGTGATTAATTATGATATAGTCTTACTGCTTTTTCTTTGCTATCTTTTCAGTTTAACAGAACTGAATAGTCATTACTTTCCAGCAATAACAACAGCATTCAGGTGGGAAGGCTGCTGTTTTCTTTAAACTAGCAACATTACTTTGAAACAAAAGAAAACTAAAGATAAACACACAGAGAGCAAAACTATTACACCAGATCATTTCAAAGTACATACAATCACATATTCAATTTAAAATGTAACCTCCAGAGAACTTCCTCAGAAACGGCAAAGTACCATTTCTGTCAAAGGCCCATTCTTTTCTATGACCTTCCAAATTAACATGCAAGAATCAAAAATAAATCCCACTACAGACTTACTAGTTGCCAGTGTTTAAAGCAGTTATCATAAATCAGCTTACTCAGCTCCCGCATGCACTCCTGCAAGAGAAATGGCAGTTCAAGGATTAAGGCATTCTGCAAAATGCAGTTAAAATACAGGAAAAAGAAAACATTCACACACGCACACACAGAAACGTTTTTATTGCTGTATGTTCGCCTTCCCTTGTCAAGCATGTGTAAATTGTTCTGACTTACCTTAAAATGCAGGCTGAGGAAAGCTTTCAGTTCTGAGCTCCCTCCATCGCCAGCCTCTGAGATGCAACTGCACCAGATCTCTGGTTTCCTTCTTATATATTCGCTCTGTCCACTGGGGAGCCTTCAACCTACAGAATTCTGGAGCTGACTTATGAACACTTGCCAGCTTTCCAGAGGGCTTTTCTTCTGGCTGCAAAACATTAATCTGAAGTTCTCATGTCTCCAATCATAACAGCTCATTCAAATAAATCTCAAACAAAAAAAAAATAATAAAGTTTCCACAAATGTGTTAGAGATTTTTAAACTCCGTGGCTTTCTTTAAGAGAAGAATATCATTTTTAGCAGAATTTTCTCTTTCTCTTTTTCTGATCCTGACACTCTAAAGTAAGTTAAGGACTAGGAAGACTAGAGAGTTGATTCTAGTAGCAGGCTTTGTTCACAAGCATCTTTTACAGCTTTTAGCAGATTTTGAATTTTTACTCCTATTTACTAAAGAATGGTAGCAATTCTACTTGAGGTCTACAACTTTTAAATTTTTACCTTGCTTTGAACCATTTTGGTTGGTTGCTCTGCTGCTAGAAGGTTGGGAATAAGAAGGATAAAATTTTGTTGTGACAAAAAAAAATCAACATCTAGTGCCTTTTTTTCATGTGACTGTAACAACTGTAGCTCAAATATACAGCAGACAAGGTAGAAAATGATTAGGCTGCTATTGTAGATTGCTGCTGTTACTGCTGCTGCTATGGTTATGACTGTTTTTCCTTTTCTGTGGAAGAATGATCACCCTCATACCATCCAGCAACAGCAAGAAAAAAATGGATACAGTCCATAAGAGGTGATGGCATTGTACAGTACCAGCTGATAGCAAATGCTTCGCACCTAACACTGTGCTATGTTACTGTGTGCACAATAGATCAACAGAGAGCGCCATAGCAAAAAGTAAGGAATGGCCTCTGAAGGGCTTCACAATCTAATTTCTGCCACATGTCAGTTCTCTGAGTGGAGTCACATGACTTTCCTTCTTCGTGTCATCCGAGAAATGGGGATACTAATTACTCATATCATGAAGTTATTAAAAAGTAAATGAACTATCCTATTTAGAGTACTTAAAATGATGCCTAACACACAGCACATGCCCTTAAAAACTATTAATATTATTGCCGATTTACTGATCAGGAAACAAAGGGTGACAGAATTTAAATAAATTCTCTATGGTCTTGCAGGTATGAGGACATGTGAATTTCAACAAAAGTAAACTTTTGCGAGGGCTCATATTTTTTTCATCTCTACCCTGCTAGCTGATTCTTTTGTCTCACCATTCTCTGAGCAAAAGGAATACATATGGCATTTGCAGACAATAGTCACTGCTGACAGTTAATAAGCTATTGCAAAAACGCCAAAGAAGAAAGTTGGAAGGATTGCTATGCAAGGGAAAGTGTTCTTAAATATATTAGCAAAATGGAGATCAGAGAAGAGAAATATGGAATTGTGAAATTTTCTGCAGTTCATGTCGATAACCAGGTAATCCACAACACCAAAAAGAGGTGTGCAATTACAAGGATTCCCATGGATCCTGGAAGGAGGGCATGGTGCATTGGTAGTACCATAGTGAGCATTAATGTATCCCAAGCTGCAAGCAGAGGAATATATATCTTTGTCCTTAGTATTTAGGTACATAAGTATAAAGTTCAGTAGAACAAGGAAAGAGAAGTGATACATAAGAGGACAAAATTACAAATGTCTCAAGAAGCAGCAGACAGCTTGTGATATCTGTCTGTCCACTGATATTAAAGTAAATCCTATAACACATGAGCATATAGAACAAGTAAGTGTTGCTTCACATTGCCTGAAAATTTCAGTAAGCTCCAAAGGCTTGAGGACACCATTGTAGCACTTGTTTTGATTAAATGAACTTGAACATTGGCAAAATGCACCTAATATACATATACACCAGTTTGTAAAAATCTCAAAATATTTCTGCCTCATGCTCTAGACAGATCCAGGTAGAATCTCTGTTTAAATAATGGAAACCTGATGTCTAGGAAACAAAAGACTGGGCACATATGTTTATCGGCAGGAGATTTGAAAGGAGAATGAGTTTCATTCTTTGCTTAAGCCTGGTTTCTGCCTTCATTTTAAATGTTTATTTTTGCCACATCCAGGGAATTTTCCAGGCCAGAGCTTCTGAGTGGTCACAATGGATTAGGTTCCTATCCTGGTCTAGTTCAAGCTCCTCTTTGTGCCCACTTGCAAAGAAATGATCATGCAGTGAGCTATAAACTTTAGAGAGGAAAAAAATCCCTGCAGGCTGCCCTCCAAGAGACCCAGCCTTGAACACTCCTTAGAAACAGGGGACCTTGTCTAGAGCTTTCATTCTTAACTAGAGTAGATTTTGAGGTAAACAAACTTTAAAGATTCACACACTTCCCGTAAGATTAAAAAGACCTTTACTTTGTTTCTTCATAATTTTAAAATAAAAAAGTTCACAGGCCAAAGAGAAAATTTGTAACTTCAAGGAATTAGGGGGGTAGGAGAAAGGAGAAATAGCAATAATATTGACACCACTCAAAGCAAAAAAAGAAAAAAATACAGCACATTATTGATTCAGCAATGAACTCCCAGTTAAGCCAACAATGTAAATACACTTGAGAGTCAAATAAATGTCAGTCATGGGAAGCAATACAACACAAGAAAAAAACACTCTCCTGGGGACTGGATAAAGTTTTTTATTTTTAACTTGAAGATTGACTTTAAAAGCTTTGGGTCATTTGAATAAATTATGTAGCTCTTAAGAACAAATTAATCTAAGCTAGCAGATTTAATAGTAAATCACATTAATTTTTCTGAGAACCTATTCTTTCCTGTAAGATTACTTAACAGTAGGTTTGAAAGGACCAAAGGTTTTTGTTTAAGATTTATTTATTTTTACTTTATGTGCATGAGTGTTTTGCCTTTGTAGATTAAGTGCACTATGTGCATGCAGTGCCTGCAGAGGTCAGAAGAGGGCATCAGATCCCCTGGAACCAGAGTTAACAAAGGTTTATGAGCTGCCATGTGGATGCTGAGAACAAAACCAGGGTCTTCTGCAAGAGCAGCAAGTGCTCCTAACCACTAAACCATCTCTCTAGCCCAAGAACCAGGGTTTAAAAAATTCTTGGGAGTTTTCTCTCCAATAATGCTTTCATTATTATACAAAGTTTATGAGAAAAATTAGTCCCCTTTTCTACTTTTCTCCCTAGACAGAGTATGCTTCCAAGGAGGGAAAAAATGGATATATAAAGTGTGCTCAGTATAGAGGTAAGGATTAGAGGAGCTGTTTTGTATAAATATTTCAGATATTTTCCCCTATCCCAGGCATCTCTGCATTCCCATCTAGACCAATATTCTTTCTACTTCTCCCAGATTTAACATATTCTCTCACTCATACACATATGCTAAGAAACACACTTCATACTAGTCTTCCTTCAATTCGTGTATTCATATTCTAACTGCCACTTCTCCATATCTTAAGGGGGCAGAAAGCAAGGGAGTTAGCATAGTGCTTATAATCAGCATGTCTTTCCTCACATATTATGTTTGTGCCTCTATTTGGTTTCCAACACAACCGGAACAGGGATATTACAATGAAATCAGGGGGAAAACAGAAGGTCCTCTATTCAAAACTAGATAATGGGAAAAAAAGATTGGTGTCTCATGACCATAATCCCAACATTCAGAAGTCTGAGGCAGGAGGATTGCTGTTAGTCTGTTGTGGACTTCAGTTACAATATGAGTTTTGGATCAGACAAAACAACTTTTAAAAGCTATCACATATGCTGTTTGTATCTGGTTTGTATTTATTTTGGATGCCTTATCCATCAGAACTGACTGCCTCCTCTTGTTCTTTATGTTTGTTTATATTATTCTCTTGTAAGAATATACTAGAGTTTAGTAATTCCTTTCTGTACAGAGGTTTGTTTTATTGTGCTTACATACATATTTTTGAGTAGTTGGTTTCTCTGTGTGGAAATGATAGATCTCATAGGGTATTTAGAATGTTAGCAGTTAGTACAGGAGGCCTTCTGTAGAGAGCTATGGTCTCACTGGTCCCATCTGTTAACCCACTGTCAACTTCCCTCCCCAGATCTTTTTCTAGTTTGCATTTATTTCCGTTTGAAGGCTATGTATCATTTCATACACATTTACTTGTTGGTTGATTGTTTTGCAGTAGGGCTGTATGTATTAGAGCCTTTATACTATTGTTCTTCTCAATGTGTTGAAAGTATTTTCGCTTCAACTGTTACAGCTTCATGTTTTTATACTCAGTGTGCAAGTTTTATCTTTATATATTCTAACCTGGTTTTTAAATGTATCCACATATCAATAATTATAAAATATATACCCTTTTAAAACCTCATAGTTAAATTGACCATTTTGTAAAAAGCAGACTAAAGGTAAATTGACAGACATAAGATATTACTTGCTCTGAATCTGCCTAGGCTTCACAAAAAGATTGAGTGAGAGGGTTATTAAAGCAGTTATCAAGGTGGAGACTACGTGATGAGACGAATGGCTGGCTGGCTTAATGTATCTCTGAGACCAGTTGCCTCCAGCTGAATTTAGTGTCAAAATCAAAAGGAAAAGCTCTATTTATCTTCTCCTGAAAGGTACCTGCAGACCTAAGTGTTAGATTCCAATCAAGATCTCACAGAAGGCACCCTCTTTCCATCAAATGACATCTCATATGCTATATAATTATACTGGTGGCAAAGTAAACTAATTAATTAAAACTGTCTATCTTCTTTGCTTACATTAGCTGAATTGACATTTTCTATAATCCATTTAGGAGAGAACTAAATTGATTAGCTTAACTATAATACCCAAATGGCCAATTGATTAAGTTAGCCAAACCAACCAGTTGTTTTGACAATATTTTAATAGCACTGTCAAGTAGTAGGGATGATTAAATTTTGTCAGAGAGGATCTCTCAAAGTGCAGTGGAACAACAAATCATTTCACTTAGTTTAGTCCTTGGGTTTGAGGCCCAGAAAACTAACTTTCTCAACTGAGACCCCTGGTTTGTTCACTGGTATTAAACTTCTCACAAAACTGGTACCTTACAGCTAATTTATTATTTTACTATTGAGATATACCACTCTCTCAAGGACCCTAAGGTCAACCTGCCAGCCAAAAATGAGCAAATGAATAATATCCTGTTTCCAAATGTGTCTCATTTTTAGAACCAACATGTGCTGGAGTTTAAAATAATAGTTTGCATATTTAGTGTTTAGTATTCAGACTATACAGTCTGGGAAAACTAGCCACAAATACAGGCATTCTTCGATGAAAATAGTCATACTTCACACACACCCCTGACACACACACACACACCCCTAACTGAAACAGCTAGGAATGATGGCACAAGCCTGTAATTCCAGCATGCAGTAGGCTGAAGCAGGAGGATCTCAAATTCAAAGCCTGTCTCATCTACAGAACATTACCCTGAAGCACCGTTTCTATATTTTTCCCAGTAAGGGAAATCTGATAGCTCAGTTTACTCTCTGTTGCTGTAATAAATGCAATCACAAAAGCCCAAGGTGTAGATCAAAGGGATTGTACACTTCACAGTTATTCACCAACAGAAGTCAAGGTAGGAACCTGGAAAGAGGAACCAAAGCAGAGACCAGCAAGGAACTGGAGGAACACTGCATACTGGCTTGCTTCCCATAGTTTGCTCAGCTACTTTTCTTATACATCCCTGGCCCAACTGCCAGTCCACCATCCACAGTGGACTAGGCAATTAGCAATTAAATAAAGTTCCACTATATGCCCACAGACAATCTGATACAAACAGTTCTTCAGTTCAAGGTTCCCTCTTGCAGATAAGTCCAGGTTTCAGTCAAGTTTACAGCTGAAGCTAATTTTAGAATCTGCTTTGGTGACTATAAAATCATACCAGGCAATCTGGTAACCAACAGCATATCTCACCTGAGCTCTGGGAAATTTTGCGTCAAATATCTTCCCACAAATAACAATGATGAGCACGCCAAGCCATTTTCTCAACCAGTTTTGCCTTTTTCAGCTCTGTTGGGCAGCCACCTCATTGTATTTATCCATTATTTTAAATGGTATTGTTATCAATAAAGTCTATTGATATAGTCAAGTTCCTATTCTATGATAGCTACCAGTCATTCAAACTCTACTCTGATCAACTAGACAAATCCACAAATTTAGAGAGAGGAGAGAGCAGTCTCTCACCAAAAAGAGAGAAAGGGCAGCAAAATAATGTTCTCTTCAAGACAGACCATCAAGTCATATAAAATATTGACAAATATGTTGATTCTTACTTTATGATATTCATGTTATTAAATATGCCAGATGCATATACTTTTTTTAATTTTTAATTTTTTTATTACGTATTTTCCTCAATTACATTTCCAATGCTATCCCAAAAGTCCCCCATACCCTCCCCCCCTCTTCCCTACCCACCCATTCCCATTTTAGAATCAACATATGTTTAAAATAACATCTTATGTTATTATTTTGTACCAGTAATATCACAGCAGAGATACAATGTACATCACGATTTAATAGCTACTTGACATATTGGAATACATCTGTTAAAGACTCCTGCAGGGTAGCCAAGGTTTGTAAAGCTTGGGGCATTAGGACAATAAAATATCTTTAATTAGGTTTCCGTTATTCTTCAAATGTCTTTATACCCCAGAAAGAATAAAACTTTGTGAAAATAAAAAAAAAATTGACAAATAAATAAAAAATGTTTATTTGCCTGTAAGGAGTTTGGTTGCCCTCACCTCTCCTTTAGGCTATTTAGGGATAGAGCTGCACATCTTTGAATGTGTTTTGTTAAGGGAACACAAAACAATTTAGGATTAGATGGGAAACAAAGATGTAGGTGGTCCTAAGATTTTTACCCAAGGAAATGCGAATAGGAGGGTTATCAAGAGGAATTATGTTTATGTAAGAGAAATGTGGATTCAATAAAATCTGTAAAATCTATAAGCAAAAGCAGAATTTATAATACATATAATAGGCAACCTAACCATGAATAAAATTCACATATTTAGATATCTACAAATTGATGGCAATATTTATAATGATCTTGTAACATATTGCTATATATTAACACCCCTGTTTTATACTGGTTTTATTGTATACTGTCTATGTAATTTAAACTGTTCTCTTTAGTTGTTATTTAGTTTTAACTTGACACATAGTTCACATGTTATATATTCACCTATTCAAAATGTGTAGTTCAAAGGGGCTAACAATCTGGTTCAATGGTTAAAGGCACTGACTTCCAAGCTGATGACCTACGTTTGAATCTATGCAAGTTTTTCTCTAACCTCCACATGTGTGTGTTTACCTACCTCCTACAACACAACACACACACAAATGTAATAAAAATTCAATTTAAAATATAAAATTTAGAGTCCCACCTCCATGCAGGATCTCTATCCTTATGCTACCCACAGGTGCATAACTATCCTTGGGGTGCAGGGTACAGAATCACCAGCTATGGGGTGGGTGGTAAAAAAGTAAACCACTATGTCTTGCAGCTTAAGGAATGTTGTGGCTGTGTTATCATGAGGTGCAAGGGTTGTTCTTTCAAGGGAAAGGGTTGCTTTCAAATCAGCTGCTTCCAATCTTGTCTCACCAATGTGAGTAACTCTGGGCAGGAGATCCATTAGAGTAGATCTAGACCTCATGAATCTGCCACTGCAAACAAACAAACAAACAAAAATGGACCAGAACAGCAAGTCAATGGCAGACCGAAGCAACTGACCCAATATTCTGACTTTCCAGAAAGTGTACAGAGCCTGAAGTTAAATAAAGAAACCAATACTACTAAAGAAGTTCCTAGTAACTCATTGGAGAGACTTTGGGAGCTCCAAGAAGTCCTGCATTCCTCCTTTAATAAGGTCAGACCCAGTTCCAGGACATCTCAGATGAGCTTGCAATCCCAGAAGTGGTCACCTGAATGAGCAAGAGCTGGATATGGTCTTCTTGGGTGTTAGACACTGTGGCCTCAGGGAAGAAGAATTTAAGACCTACTCAACAAACAGAATCAAGATAGAGATGCCAGGGTGAGTCTTGAAGAGTTCTACTTTGGCCTATTCCTTCATGAACCAGTTTCTCTTCTAAAAAGAAGGGCCTTGGTTTTATTACTAGGCCACATAGGAAAATAGCTGATATACCACCACCATACAATTTCCCTGTACTTTGGTCTATGCCTCTAATACACTGAGGACATTAGAAGCTTCACCTTTTTCAAGCAGAATATTGTTGCAAGGGCCTAGGAGTACATTCAGAATGCAGGGAGAACTTGAAGAGCACAGGCTCCACCATGGGCCTTTTTAGCAGTCCTGGACTCTTACAATGAACTTCTGACAAAGAATGTCTTCCAGAAACAGCAGAACAGGTGCACATATGAATTCACAGAGGCCGAGACAAAATGTACAAGACCTTCGAAAGTTGATTCAAACAAAATCCCAGCACTGAGAAGGGAAAGTAGACAGAAAGTCCCACCCCAAACCAAGAAGCTGTTCACAATTGATAACCACTTGAAAAGGAAATATCATTGAACTCCAGTGAAGTGTCACTGTATATATAAACGACACTCAACACCCCTAATTAGTAGGAAGAAGTCTAAGACTAACATCACTCCTTTCCTGACCACTCACTTTATTCAGAGATCTCTTTCCTTTTCTCTCTATCCTTTTTTTCTCTCTTATCTAGTGTTAGGATGTTGAAAGGATGGAAGAAAAAGGGTGGAGAAGGGTGGAAAAAAGGAGAACCCACAAAGTAGCTTAAAGACAAGCTACAAGCATGTAAGGGATAATAATAATAATAATAATAATAATAATAATAATAATACATCATAAGATAAAAAACAAACAAATTGAAATAGGAAAAAACGAAAGAAAAAAGTCAAAAAAGGGCATAGGAGACACACTCCTTCACACATTCAGGAATGTCATAAAATACAAAACTGGAAGCTGTAACATATACATATGTGTGTATATACATGTGTATATATGTATACGTGTGTGTCCAAGACCTGTGTGATACAAATACATATAATATCATATGTATGTATTATTATATACTTATACACAATAAAAATAAGCCCTGAGATGGCATTGTAAGACAGGAAACCTCCAAAGATGCCATTGAGTTCATTTTCTGTTTCTTTTTTTTTTTTTTTTTTTTTTTTTTTTTTTTTTTTGTGCCATTCTTTTTTTTTTTTTTTTTTTCCTTCTCTTTTTTTTTTTTTTTTTTTTTAATATTTTTATTACATAATTTCCTCAATTACATTTCCAATACTATCCCAAAAGTCCCCCATAGCGCCCCCCACTTCCCTACCCACCCATTCCCATTCTTTTGGCCCTGGCATTCCCCTATATTGGGGCATATAAAGTTTGCAAGTCCAATGGGCCTCTCTTTCCATTGATGGCCGACTAGGCCATCTTTCGATACATATGCAGCTAGAGACAAGAGCTCCAGGGTTCCGGTTAGTACATCATGTTGTTCCAACAATAGGGTTGCAGATCGCTTTAGCTCCTTGGGTACTTTCTCTAGCTTCTCCATTGGGAGCCCTGTGATACATCCAATAGCTGACTGTGAACATCCACTCCTGTGTTTGCTAGGCCCCGGCATCGTCTCACAAGAGACAGCTATATTTGGGCATTTTCTGTTTCTTAAAAGTACTTTGTTTGTGATACTCACTTGGAGAAAAGGAAATTTTCATTTCTTTTTTTTTTTTTAAACTTTTTTTTATTTATTTTTTTTTTAATATTTTTATTACATATTTTCCTCAATTACGTTTCCAATGCTATCCCAAAAGACCCCCATAGCACCCCCCACTTCCCTACCCACCCATTCCCATTCTTTTGGCCCTGGCATTCCCCTATATTGGGGCATATAAAGTTTGCAAGTCCAATGGGCCTCTCTTTCCATTGATGGCTGACTAGGCCATCTTTCGATACATATGCAGCTAGAGACAAGAGCTCCGGGGTTCTGGTTAGTATATCATGTTGTTCCAACAATAGGGTTGCAGATCCCTTTAGCTCCTTGGGTACTTTCTCTAGCTTCTCCATTGGGAGCCCTGTGATACATCCAATAGCTGACTGTGAACATCCACTCCTGTGTTTGCTAGGCCCCAGCATCGTCTCACAAGAGACAGCTATATTTGGGTCCTTTCAGCAAAATCTTGCTAGTGTATGCAATGGTGTCAGCGTTTAGAAGTTGATTATGGGATGGATCCCTGGATACGGCAGTCTCTAAATGGTCCATCCTTTCATCACCGCTACGAACTTTGTCTCTGTAACTCCTTCCCTGGGTGTTTTGTTCCCAATTCTAAGAAGGTGCACAGTGTCCACACTTTGGTCTTCATTCTTCTTGAGTTTCATGCGTTTAGCAAATTGTATCTTAAATCTTGGGTATCCTAAGTTTTGGGCTAATATCCACTTATCAATGAATACATATTGTGTGAGTTCTTTTGTGATTGTGTTACTTCACTCAAGATGATGCCCTCCAGGTCCATCCATTTGGCTAGGAATTTCATAAATTCATTCTTTTTAATAGCTGAGTAGTACTCCATTGTGTAAATGTACCATAATTTCTGTATCCATTCCTCTGTTGAGGGACATCTGGGTTCTTTCCAGCTTCTGGCTATTATAAATAGGGCTGCTATGAACATAGTGGAACATGTGTCCTTTTTACCGGTTGGGACATCTTCTGGATATATGCCCAGGAGAGGTATTGCTGGATCCTCCGGTAGTACTATGTCCAATTTTCTGAGGAACCGCCAGACTGATTTCCAGAGTGGTTGTACAAGCTTGCAATCCCACCAACAATGGAGGAGTGTTCCTCTTTCTCCACATCCTCGCCAGCAACTGCTGTCACCTGAATTTTTGATCTTAGCCATTCTGACTGGTGTGAGGTGGAATCTCAGGGTTGTTTTGATTTGCATTTCCCTGATGATTAAGGATGTTGAACATGTTTTCAGGTGTTTCTCTGCCATTCGGTATTCCTCAGGTGAGAATTCTTTGTTCAGTTCTGAGCCCCATTTTTTAATGGGGTTATTTGACTTTCTGGAGTCCACCTTCTTGAGTTCTTTATATATATTGGATATTAGTCCCTTATCTGATTTAGGATAGGTGAAGATCCTTTCCCAATCTGTTGGTGGTTTTTTTGTCTTATTGATGGTGTCTTTAGCCTTGCAGGAGCTTTGTAGTTTCATGAGGTCCCACTTGTCAATTCTCGATCTTACAGCACAAGCCATTACTGTTCTATTCAGGAATTTTTCCCCTGTGCCCATATCTTCAAGGCTTTTCCCCACTTTCTCCTCTATAAGTTTCAGTGTCTCTGGTTTTATGTGAAGTTCCTTGATCCACTTAGACTTGACCTTAGTACAAGGAGATAGGAATGGATCGATTCGCATTCTTCTACATGTTAACAACCAGTTGTGCCAGCACCATTTGTTGAAAATGCTGTCTTTCTTCCACTGGATGTTTTTAGCTCCCTTGTCGAAGATCAAGTGACCGTAGGTGTGTGGGTTCATTTCTGGGTCTTCAATTCTATTCCATTGGTCTATTTGTCTGTCACTATACCAGTACCATGCAGTTTTTATCACAATTGCTCTGTAGTAGAGCTTTAGGTCCGGCATGGTGATTCCACCAGAGGTTCTTTTATCCTTGAGAAGAGTTTTTGCTATCCTAGGTTTTTTGTTATTCCAGATGAATTTGCAGATTGCACTTTCTAATTCGTTGAAGAATTGATTTGGAATTTTGATGGGGATTGCATTGAATCTGTAGATTGCTTTTGGCAAGATAGCCATTTTTACAATGTTGATCCTGCCAATCCATGAGCATGGGAGATCTTTCCATCTTCTGAGATCTTCTATAATTTCTTTCTTCAGAGACTTGAAGTTTTTATCATACAGATCTTTCACTTCCTTAGTTAGAGTCACGCCAAGATATTTTATATTATTTGTGACTATTGAGAAGGGTGTTGTTTCCCTAATTTCTTTCTCAGCCTGTTTATTCTTTGTGTAGAGAAAGGCCATTGATTTGTTTGAGTTAATTTTATATCCAGCTACTTCACCGAAGCTGTTTATCAGGCTTAGGAGTTCTCTGGTGGAATTTTTAGGGTCACTTATATATACTATCATATCATCTGCAAAGAGTGATATTTTGACTTCATCTTTTCCAATTTGTATCCCTTTGATCTCCTTTTGTTGTCGAATTGCTCTGGCTAGGACTTCAAGTACAATGTTGAATAGGTATGGAGAAAGTGGACAGCCTTGTCTAGTCCCTGATTTTAGAGGGATTGCTTCAAGCTTCTGACCATTTACTTTGATGTTGGCTACTGGTTTGCTGTAGATTGCTTTTATCATGTTTAGGTATGGGCCTTGAATTCCTGATCTTTCCAAGACTTTTATCATGAATGGGTGTTGGATCTTGTCAAATGCTTTTTCCGCATCTAACGAGATGACCATGTGGTTTTTGTCTTTGAGTTTGTTTATATACTGGATTACGTTGATGGATTTCCGTATATTGAACCATCCCTGCATCCCTGGGATGAAACCTACTTGGTCAGTATGGATGATTGTTTTGATGTGTTCTTGGATTCGGTTAGCAAGAATTTTATTGAGGATTTTTGCATCAATATTCATAAGGGATATTGGTCTGAAGTTTTCTATCTTTGTTGGGTCTTTTTGTGGTTTAGGTATCAGAGTAATTGTGGCTTCATAGAATGAGTTGGGTAGAGTACCTTCTGTTTCTATTTTGTGGAATAGTTTGTGAAGAACTGGGATTAGATCTTCTTTGAAGGTCTGATAGAACTCTGCACTAAACCCATCTGGTCCTGGGCTTTTTTTGGTTGGGAGACTATTAATGACTGCTTCTATTTCTTTGGGGGATATAGGGCTGTTTAGATCATTAACCTGATCTTGATTCAACTTTGGTACCTGGTATCTGTCTAGGTTCTTCTCCATTTCATCCAGGTTCTCCAGTTTTGTTGAGTATAGCCTTTGGTAGAAGGATCTGATGGTGTTTTGGATGTCTTCAGGATCTGTTGTTATGTCTCCTTTTTCATTTCTGATTTTGTTAATTAGGATGCTTTCCCTGTGCCCTCTAGTGAGTCTGGCTTAGGGTTTATCTATCTTGTTGATTTTCTCAAAGAACCAGCTCCTTGATTGGTTGATTCTTTGAATAGTTTTTCTTGTTTCCACTTGGTTGATTTCACCCCTGAGTTTGATTATTTCCTGCCGTCTACTCCTCTTGGGTGAATTTGCTTCCTTTTGTTCTAGTGCTTTTAGGTGTGTTGTCAAGCTGCTAATGTGTGCTCTCTCTAGTTTCCTTTTGGAGGCACTCAGAGCTATGAGTTTTCCTCTTAGAATTGCTTTCATTGCGTCCCATAAGTTTGGGTATGTTGTGGCTTCATTTTCATTGAACTCTAAAAAGTCCTTAATTTCTTTCTTTATTCCTTCCTTGACCAAGGTATCATTGAGAAGAGTGTTGTTCAGTTTCCACGTGAAGGTTGGCTTTCTATTATTTATTTTGTTATTGAAGATCAGCTTTAGTCCATGGTGATCTGATAGGATGCATGGGACAATTTCAATGTTTTTGTATCTGTTGAGTCCTGTTTTGTGCCCAATTACGTGGTCAATTTTGGAGAAGGTACCATGAGGTGCTGAGAAGAAGGTGTATCCTTTTGTTTTAGGGTAAAATGTTCTGTAGATATCTGCCAGATCCATTTGATCCATAACTTCTGTTAGTTTCACTGTGTCCCTGTTTAGTTTCTGTTTCCATGATCTGTCCATTGGTGAAAGTGGTGTGTTGAAGTCTCCCACTATTATTGTATGAGGTGCAATGTGTGCTTTGAGATTTACTAAAGTTTCTTTAATGAATGAGGCTGCCTTTGTATTTGGAGCATAGATATTCAGGATTGATAGTTCCTCTTGGAGGATTTTACCTTTGATGAGTATGAAGTGTCCCTCCCTGTCTTTTTTGATGACTTTGGGTTGGAAGTCAATCTTATCTGATATTAGAATGGCTACTCCAGCTTGTTTCTTCAGACCATTTGCTTGGAAAATTGTTTTCCAGCCTTTCATTCTGAGGTAGTGTCTATCTTTTTCTCTGAGATGAGTTTCTTGTAAGCAGCAAAATGTTGGGTCTTGTTTGTGTAGCCAGTTTGTTAGTCTATGTCTTTTTATCGGGGAGTTGAGTCCATTGATATTAAGAGATATTAAGGAAAAGTAATTGTTGTTTCCTGTTATTTTTGTTGTTAAAGTTGGCATTCTGTTCTTGTGGCTGTCTTCTTTTAGGTTTGTTGAGGGATTACCTTCTTGTTGTTTCTAGGGCGTGGTTCCTGTCCTTGTATTGGTTTTTTTCTGTTATTATCCTTTGAAGGGCTGGATTCGTGGAAAGATAATGTGTGAATTTGGTTTTGTCGTGGAATACTTTGGTTTCTCCATCTATGTTAATTGAGAGTTTGGCTGGGTATAGTAGCCTGGGCTGGAATTTGTGTTCTTTTAGTGTCTGTATAACATCTGTCCAGGATCTTCTGGCTTTCATAGTCTCTGGTGAAAAATCTGGTGTAATTCTGATAGGCTTGCCTTTATATGTTACTTGGCCTTTTTCTCTTACTGCTTTTAGTATTCTATCTTTATTTAGTGCATTTGTTGTTCTGATTATAATGTGTCGGGAGGTATTTCTTTTCTGGTCCAGCCTATTTGGAGTTCTGTAGGCTTCTTGTATGTTCATGGGCATCTCTTTCTTTAGATTTGGGAAGTTTTCTTCTATAATTTTGTTGAAGATGTTTGCTGGTCCTTTGAGTTGAAAATCTTCATTCTCATCCACTCCTATTATCCGTAGGTTTGGTCTTCTCATTGTGTCCTGTATTTTTTGGATGTTTTGAGTTAGGATCTTTTTGCATTTTCCATTTTCCTTGATTGTTGTGCCCATGTTCTCTATGGAATCTTCTGCACCTGAGATTCTCTCTTCCATCTCTTGTATTCTGTTGCTGATGCTTGCATCTATGGTTCCAGATTTCTTTCCTAGGGTTTCTATCTCCAGTGTTGCCTCATTTTGGGTTTTCTTTATTGTGTCTACTTCCCTTTTTAGATCTAGTATGGTTTTGTTCATTTCCATCATCTGATTGGATGTGTTTTCCTGTTTCTCTTTAAGGACTTCTACCAGTTTGGTTGTGTTTTCCTGTTTTTCTTTAAGGACTTGTAACTCTTTAGCCATGTTCTCCTGTAGTTCTTTAAAGTCCTTCTTGATGTCCTCTACCATCATCATGAGATATGCTTTTAAATCCAGGTCTAGTTTTTCAGGTGTGTTGGGGTGCCCTGGACTGGGCGAAGTGGGAGTGCTGGGTCCTGATGATGGTGAGTGGTCTTGGTTTCTGTTAGTAAGATTCTTACCTTTACCTCTCGCCATCTGGTAATCTCTGGAGTTGTTATAGTTGTCTCTGTTCAGAGGTTGTTCTTCTGGGGATTCTGAGTATCCTCTGTCAGCAGACCTGGGAGACAGGCTCTCTCCTCTGAGTTTCAGTGGTTAGAGCACTCCCTGCTGACAAGCTTTCCTCTTAAAGGGAAGGTGTACAGATATCTGGGGTTTGGACCTCCTCCTGGCCGAAGAAGAAGGCGGAAAACAGGACCTTTCCCCAATGCTGTGTTGCTTTGGCAGGTCACAGAAGCTGTAGGCTTCTGTGGTACACACTCTCAGCTGTGCAGACTAAGTTCCTAAGTTCAGTGGAGTCCTGGATCGAAGATGTGCTCCCTGCTCCTGAGGCAGAGGGCTCCTGTGCAGGGCAGACCACTGTCTTCCAGCTAGGAGGGTGCTGGATGTCTGTGGCCCCAAAAGGGTGCTGCCTCAGCAGCTCTGTGGCTCCCGCCTGTCCCAGAAGCTGTCTGCCTCTGTGGTCCTCACTCTAACCTGTAGACTAAGTTCGGCGGAGTCCCGGAGCCAAGATGGCGCTCTCTGCAGGGCAGGTCTCTGTCCTCCGGCTGGGAGGGTGCCGGAAGTCTGCGGCCCCAAAAGGGTGCTGCCTCAGCGGCTCTGTGGCTCCCGCCTGTCCCAGAAGCTGTCTGCCTCTGTGGTCCTCACTCTGACCTGTACAGACTAAGTTCGGCGGAGTCCCGGAGCCAAGATGGCGCTCCCTGCAGGGCAGGTCACTGTCCTCCGACTGGGAGGGTGCCGGATGTCTGCGGCCCCTAAAGGGTGCTGCCTCAGCAGCTCTGTGGCTCCCGCCTGTCCCAGAAGCCGTCTGCCCCCGTGGTCCCCACTCTGACCTGTACAGACTAAGCTTGGCGGAGTCCCGGAGCCAAGATGGCGCTCCCTGCAGGGCAGGTCACTGTCCTCCGACTGGGAGGGTGCCGGATGTCTGCGGCCCCAAAAGGGTGCTGCCTCAGCGGCTCTGTGGCTCCCGCCTGTCCCAGAAGCTGTCTGCCTCTGTGGTCCTCACTCTAACCTGTAGACTAAGTTCGGCGGAGTCCCGGAGCCAAGATGGCGCTCTCTGCAGGGCAGGTCTCTGTCCTCCGGCTGGGAGGGTGCCGGAAGTCTCGAAATTTTCATTTCCAAATGGTTATGTATATGGTTGTTTCTGAGATATGGAAAGAGGCATGTGTTTCCCTCTACTTTCAGCTCTAGGACTCCATCTGGTGCAGACCCATGCAGACCCTGTGCTTGATGCCTCAGTCTCTACCTTCTTATGAGCTTTGCACATGTTGATTTAGAGGGCCCTGTTTCCTTGGTGTCCTCCATCCCCTTTCTGCCTCCTCTTCCACAGGATTCCCTGAGCCCTGAGGAATTTGATGAAGACATCTGTTTAGGACTAAGTGTTCATAAAAGGTATCTCTTACTCTTTGTATATGTCTGGCTATGGGTCTGTATGTGTTCCCATATGCTGCATGAGGAAAGTTTTATGAGAACGAGAGAGAGAGAGAGAGAGAATATAATGTTGGATGGTAGGAAAATGGGGGGATCTGGGAGAATTTGGGAGATAGTAAAGAACATGATAAAAATACATTTTATGAAAAAAATACACTGGCAGAAACTGAACTCCAATCAAGGGCAAGTAGAGTTGCTAGAGTAGAAAGAAGGACAAAACAAGGCAGGTCCTAGAGAAATTTGCACTTCAGACTGTTGCCCTGTCTCTTTGCTCCAGGTACTTAACTTCTTTTCCAGAAGTTGTGTCTTCCCCAAGACGGAAAAGACAGTTCATTTGAGTTACTGAGGCACTTGCAAAGACTGAGATCTTAGTACAAAGGATGAGGGGCAGGAAGTTACTTGAAAATCTCAAGGTAATTAAAATGCACAATTCAGTGAGTTTTAGTATTTACTGACTTGTACAACGATCAGTAAAGAATAATTCTAGAACACTTTCCTCACTTCTAAAAGAAAGTTGATACCCATTAGCAGTAACTCTTACCCAATCCTCTCTGAGTTCGATTCTTTTGTTTTAAGCTTTAAGTTGTGAGTTATAACCTGTAAATTTCAAAGGAGATTGCCTAATAGAAAAGGTAACAAATAAATACAAATGAACAACCTCCAAGACACAATGTGGTGTTACAGTTTGCAACACAGCTTTCTCAACTTTCAGTGCCAGGAATCTGTGGTCCCACAAATTGCAATAAACTAAGCTACTCATTCAGTGAACATTTCCTACTGCTGGCATGAAAATTACTCCTCCTAATGGTATACATTTCTGTTATTTACTAAACCCTCAGTCAGGTTTCTTTGGCATGAATGCAAAAAGTAAACCTCATGTAAACTATCTCTAGAGTAGGCTGCATCTTAACATCCCCCAGAGTTTTTGTAGAGAGGGGTCACTTTTCATTTCCATAAACATGAAATACTCAGGTTAATGTTTGAGTTTGCTGATGCTGAAAAATGTGAACAAAATGTAGAAGACATTAAACTCCAAGTCGAGAACTTGACAGAGTTCACAGAGACTTTGCAGCAATCATGAGTGATGTCTGTCATCTCTATCTTTTAAGTGAAGAAAAATGCAATAATTGAAGCAGAAAAAGGTTGTAAAGTCCCCTAGGTCTGGAAAGATGGCTCAATGATTAAGAGCACTGGCTGCTCTTACAGAGAACCTGGATTCAATTCTCAGTACCCACCTGGCAGCATACAACCGTCTATAACTCTAGTCCTAGGGGATCAGATGCCTTCTTCTGGCCTCTGTGTGCACTGAATGAATGTGGTTAACAGACACGCATTCAGGAACTCAGACATATGAACTAAAAAATAAGTAAATAAAATCTCAAAAAAACCCACCATTTAACTCAATAATGCAGAAACTAGTAAGTAGCCAAAATGCTGAGAATATGTGATGGTAGAGTGCTCAGCCTCAAATAGGACAGTACATATATATCATGTCTCTCATTATATATATATATATATATATATATATATATATATATATAACCAGAGAATGTGGGTTTTCAGCCAACAAAAAAATCTACACAGGGTCTGGTCTGGTTGTAAAACCCATGAACTCACTGAAGTTGTAGTTATTTACACAAGACACATGCAAGATTAGGTCTACCAACATTTATCACAAATGATGGAAGGGCTTATGTGGCCTCACCCTTCCCTGAGGGACTAACTGGCAGTTAACAGTTGATGGGAAAGGGTGTGCCATTTCTTAAGTTGCTCTTGCTCCAATCAATAACTTCTACCCAAGCTAGGAGAACAAAGTCTAAATTCAACACCTCACATACAGAAGGAATGCATGAGTGTATGAAGTGACCTTACGAATGAAGGGTTCCAGCAAGAGAGGAGAGAGGATGATATGGGGGGGTGGGGGATGGGAAAGTGACTAAAATTCACTATTTACATGTAGGAAACTCTCAAACACTAAAATTTTAAGTTGCCAATATTCAAGCACCTAGTAAGTTATAGCAAAGGGGCTAAAAACCCCCTAAAAACACGAGAAGAATTGATTAACCTGATTGGTGCATGAGGTATTTCAAAGCATTCTGGATCTTTCTGGGTAAAATCCAATCTGAAAGATTATCTCAGAAAATGGGAGTAATTTCTAAATGCAGTATGTTGAAAGCAAAGGTTGGCCAAGTAAGGTGATATTAGCTGTTGATCTCAGCAATTGGGAGGCAGAGGCAGGTGATGGTTCAAAGCCAGCCTTAACCACACAGCAAGTTCTAGGACAGATATGTAGAGAAACTTTCTCAAAAAGAGGCAGGGGAGAAAGAAGGAAAGAAAGAGAGAAAGAGAGGAAGAGAGAAAGAAAAGAAGGAAGGAAGGAAGGAAGGAAGGAAGGAAGGAAGGAAGGAAGGAAGGAAGGAAGGAAGGAAGGAAAGAAAGAAAGAAAGAAAGAAAGAAAGAAAGAAAGAAAGAAAGAAAGAAAGAAAGAAAGAAAAAGAAAAAAAGCTAATGTCCTAAGTAAAATGTCATTGAAAAACAAAATGTTTATATTTCAAAGGTAAATGTCCATGGCTAAAATGAAGTCAATAAATTATTAAAACACGCTTGAATTAGAGTGGCTAATGTATTCATTACAAATTTTAATTTCTGTACAAATCCCTTTGGAGTACTAAGACAATCTTTTAAAGAAATATTAAATGGTCTAATCATAAAATAAGAGAACAACTTAATCTATACATTCAAAATAAGTTCACCTTTAAGTTTCAGGATTTCAAAAACTTGGTTTTCCTTTGAATTATTTTCAGTCCTAGGGCTTCAATCCAGGGCTTTGTGTGCTACTGCTCAGTTGCAACCCCAGCCTCCTCTTAGAGTTTATTTCAATTGTTCTGAGAATTTTGAAGCAACTCTATGTAAGGATAAGGAACAGCACCAATGTCAAATGTGAACTCCACTGTGTATCCAGCTGGGCAATTGAGTGTTACTGCCTACTGTGCAAGACAGCAAAGTTGGAAGGAAGAACAGTATAGGAGAGAGAGAAAGAAAATTTGTACTCATTGCTGCAATGGTTACAGAATAAATTGTCTTTATGTACACACACTGTTTGATTTTAACGTTGATATAATTACTGCATTCATACATGCTTGTGTCATACTGCAATTCATTCTTTAAAAAATATATGAGGCTGAAGAGATTGTTCAAAGCTTATTACTTCAAAGCTTATTACTAGTGGAAGTGATTACTTCCACTCAGAGGATCTCCGTTCAGTTCCCAGTACCAGAATGGCAGGCAGCTCAAGACCATCTATAACTCCAGTTCCAGGGAGCCTCATGCCCTTCACTAGACTCTGCAAGCACCAGGCATACATGCAATTTACTGACATCCATGCAAGTAAAATATTACACACACACACAACTTTAAATCTATATATTTATATATGTCAGTATATCATATATAAAATAAGAGAAAATGAACCAAAGTAATAAGCTACTATATATCTCTGAGTAAGTTCTGTTTTGTCTTTAGAGTTCCATTTTTCTTTTTTCTCCTTTCCAATGGATTCTTCTTTCTTATAAAGTAAATCTTCTGACAAGCTAATTGCTTGTTCAATAATTTAATTATCACTATTCTGAGTTTGTGTTCATGTTCAAGCATAAGAGATAGAGGTGAAAATCTCTCTCTCTCTCTCTCTCTATCTCTCTCTCTCTCTCTCTCTCTCTCTCTCTCTCTCTCTCTCTCTCTCTGAAGCATGCTATATTAAGAGAAAAATTGAGCTTCGTGAAAGAAAAGCATAAA
The DNA here is from genome assembly GCF_978045245.1 of Mus caroli. NCBI lineage: Eukaryota > Metazoa > Chordata > Mammalia > Rodentia > Muridae > Mus > Mus caroli. Next base: position 137,641,793 of record NW_028227260.1, read on the forward strand.
GAAACACTGAAGGAATACTGATTTTGCCAGTCATCTGAGCCAAATATGGTCAATACTGGACAAGCCTTCATTGCACCCATGTGGGATGCTGTTGACATTATCCATGTCTTTGAAGCCTGAGGTTTGTTCAAGCATGCGTTCTTTCAACAATCTTATTCTCAAGGCCTACCACATACTAGGTCTTGAATCAAGTACTGACAAAGTAGAGATAAAATTTTCCCTTTAATATCCATGAGCTTAGAGGGTAATATATTTCAAAGAACAAAATTTTCATAACAATTTCCTTCTCATTTTGGCATTGTAGATATGAGAAGGTCTTAGGGGTGTTATTAGGACACGAAAGTTAATGGAGAGGAAACAATACAGGGTTCACCTCTGGAGTGTTTTCAACTAGTAAAGGGAGACTGAAAGCAGACTCATTCTGAATCTGCAGTAGACTGCTGGCTATTGACAGGCTTGTGCTGGGAAAATATTCTACTTTATTTCTACAGGGTCTCTCTCTCTCTCTCTCTCTCTCTCTCTCTCTCTCTCTCTCTCTCTCTCTCTCTCTCTCTCTTACCTATTGTTTGTCTTCATCTCCCTCCCTCTATTTCATCTTTCAACAAGCCTTTGCAACATTTGTCCTTGTTACTGTTTTTGTAGATCTTATGGGACAGATTGAAATAACAAATGTGTTTTCCACATATTCAAACTGTGGGTATACCATGGTCATCATTGGTCTCAAGGACCAAGGACCAGACAGTTCAAATGATTAGATAAACAGCACATGGATCATGTGGACAGATCAAGGAAATAATGTGGCCAGTTGTCATAGGATAACCTAGAGGGAAGAATGCAAGTGTATTGTGGTTTAGAGAAACCTAGCATTTATTACTACTACAAATGGACCTATGGTGCCAACTCCTTATGTGTTCACAAATTAAAAATAAAATGAATAAAGTGTGTTTTGAAATGTATCAAATTTACCTTAAAAGATCTTGAATGAATCTATCTATGTTTTCATTGACATTATTTAGTCACATACCACAGTGATTTAAAACATAAGTCCTCACCTAACTTAAGGTAGATATTTTTGTGATTAAACATCATGACCAAAAGAAACTTGGGAATGAAAGTGGTTATTTATAGACTGAATCACAGTCAGTTGAGGGAAGCCAAGGCAGGAACTTAGAGACAAGAGCTATTGAGGAGGGCATGACAGAGTGTTGCTTACTGGCTTGCTTATCGTGGTTTGCACAGCCTGCTTGCTTATAGAACTCAGGATCACGAGTCCAGAGGTGTCCCTGTTAACAATGAGCTGGGCCTTTCCTCATCAATCACTGGTTAAGAATATGCCCTACAGGCTTGCCAATGGAACACAATCCAGAGACCAAGCACCCAAGCATCTACAACTAACAGATTCTCAACAAAGGTTTTAAGAACACACACTGCAGAAAGAATGATCTTTTCAGTAAATGAAATCTGGAAAATGGTATAGCCACACTCAGAAGAATGAAGCTAGATCTCTGTATGTCACCAAACATGAATTAAACACCTGAATCCAAGAACTAAAACCATGAAAGTACTATATGAAAATCTAGGGGAAATGCTTTGGGGAAAGACCCCAAAAGCATAGGAAATAATAGCAAAAGTAGACAAATGAGACTACATAGGACTAAAAAGCTTCTGGACTGCAAAGGAAACAACTGAGTAGACAATCAACAGAAATAGAGAAAATGTTTGCAAACTATACACCTACCTGACAAGGTCTAAAATTCTTCAAATTCAATATTAAAAAGGAAAATCAAAATGGACAACAGCTCCAAATACACATTATTCAAAAGAAGACTTGCGTGTGAATAGCAGATATATGAAAAAAATATTCAACCACCACAAATCAGCAGGAAAAGGGAAATAAAAAACAAGATGAGAGAGTACCTCACCACCTCAGTAAGAATGTGGTCATTAGCTCAAGAAGAATGAAGACCAAAGTGTGGACACTTTGTCCCTTGGAATTGGGAACAAAACGCCCATGAAAGGAATTGCAGAGACAAGGTTTGGAGCTGAGACAAAAGGATGGACCATCTAGAGACTACCATATCCGGGAATCCATCCCATAATCAGCTTCCAAACGCTGACACCATTGCATACACTAGCAAGATTTTGCTGAAAGGACCCAGATACAGCTGTCTCTTGTGAGACTATGCCGGGGCCTAGCAAACACAGAAATGAATGCTCACAGTCAGCTATTGGATGGATCACAGGTTCCCCAATGGAGGAGCAATAGAAAGTAACCAAGGAGCTGAAGGGATCTGCAACCCTATAGGTGAAACAACGGTATGAACTAACCAGTACCCCCCCAGAGCTCGTGTCTCTAGCTGCATATATATCAGAAGATGGCCTGGTCCGCCATCAGTGGAAAGAGAGGCCCATTGGTCGTGCAGACTTTATATGCCTCAGTACAGGGGAATGCCAGGGCCAAGAAGTGGGAGTGGGTGGGAGGAGAGTGGGTGGGGGAGCATGTGGGGGACTTTTGGGATAGCATTGGAAATGTAAATGAAATAAATACCTATTTGAATATATATATATATATATATATATATATATATATATATATATATATATATGAATATCAAGAGGATTTAAAAAAAAGAAAAGAAAATGGGATCAGGGGTGTTAACAAGGATGTGGAAAACTGGGAGCCCTTTACACGCTGTTGTTAGGAATATTGTGTTGCACAAGCTATTATGGAAAACTATAGATGTTACTTTAAAAATAATAAATATAGCTACCAAATTCAGTAATTCCATTACTGGGTGTATATCCAGAGGAAATAAAATCAGAATTTCAAAGAGTCGTCTGCACTAGAGTACTCATTCAGCACCATTCAATAGTCATGAAATGAAAACACGGTAAAGCACACCATTCACAACAGTCAAGAATGGATGACATATATACACTGGGTCATGTTTAAATCAGGTGAAACTTATAGCCATCTTAAACATTTATCACTTCTTTATGATGAAAATGTTCAAAGTCTTTCTTTTGCATGTCTTTAAAAGTACAGTCATTATTGTTATCTACAGTTACAGTGTAATAGCACACCAGAACTTATTGCACAATCTATTTGTACCTTACTGCCCACTTATCAGTCTTTCCCCACTGTCTCACTCTCCCAGGATTCTGCTATCCATCTTGCTACTCTGAACATCTGTGAGATCAATCTTTGTAGGTTTTCACATTAACAAGGCCATGTGATTCTTGTCCTTCTCCATCTGGTTTATTTCATTTAACATAATTATCTCCAGTTCACCCATATAATTAAAAACGAGACACTAAATCCTTTTGGTGACTGAGCAAGTATGTCATGATATATATGTTGTTTTTCTGCGGGGTTGCTAACCCCTTCAGCTTCTTCAGTTCTTCCCCTAACTCCTCAATTGGGATCCCAGTGCTCAGACCGAAGGTTGGCTGCTTGCGTCTGCATTTGTATTTGTCAGGCTCTGGCACAGCCTTTCAGCAGACAGCTATATCAGCCTCCTGTCAGCAAGCACTTTTTGGCATCAACGATAGCATCTGTGTTTGGTGTCTTCAGATGGGATGGATCCCCAGGTGGGCAGTCTATAGATGGCCTTCCCTTCAGTCTCTCCTTCACTCTTTGTACCTGCATTTCCCTTTGACAGGACCAATTCTGAATTCATATTTTTGAGAAGTTAGACTCCAGAGAACCAAATAACCCTATTAAAAATGGGTTATAAAGCTAAACAAAGAATTCTCAAGTAAGGAATCTTGAATGGCTGTAAAGCATATAAAGAAATGTTCAACATTCTTAGTTATCAGAGAAATGCAAATTAAAACAACCCTGAGATTCTACCTCACACCAGTCAGAATGGATAAGATCAAAAATTCAGGTGACAGCAAATGCTGATGAGGGTGTGGAGAAAGAGGGACACTCCTCCATTGCTGATGGGATTGCAAGCTGGTACAACCACTATGAAAATCAATCTGGCGGTTCCTCAGAAAATTGAACATAGTACTACCTGAGGACACAGCTATACCAATCCTGGGCATATACCCAGAAGATGCTCCAACATAGAACAAGGACACATGCTCCACTATGTTCATAGCAGCCTTATTTATAATAGCCAGAAGCTAGAAAGGACCCAGATGTCCTTCAATAGAGGAATGGATGCAGAAATTGTAATACATTTACACAATGGAGTACTACTCAGCTATTAAAAACAATGACTTCATGAAATTCTTAGGCAAATGGATGGAACTAGAAAATATCATCTTGAGTTAGGTAACCCAGTCACACACACACAAAAACATACATGGTATGCACTCACTGATAAGTGGATATTAGCCTCAAAGCACAGAATATCCAAAATATAATTCATAGACCATATGAAACCAAAGAAGAAGGAAGACCAAAGTGTGGAAGCTTCAGTATACTCAAAAGGGGGAGAAATAATGATGGAAGGTAGAGGGATGGAGGAATATGGGAGAGAGGGGGGGAAGGGAAAATTTGAGCAGGATTGGGTATGGGAGGAGATGGGGGGAAGAACTACAGAGGGTTAGGAAATTAACAGAGTTATATAGCACTGGGGGATGGGAAACTAGGGGTAGCCATTAGAAAGTCACAGATGCCAGGGACCCAAGAGATTCCCAGGACCCAAAAGGGATGACATTATCCAAAATACCCAACAAAGGGGAGAGAGTACCTGTAGAGACCACGTTTAGAGGTTAGGCCCCTGCTGAGGGAAGAAAAGATTTTTATGGGTGTAAAATTGAGAGTCATGAAATCTCTGGTGAGGTAGAGGTTAAAAGTCAATGATTTAACAAAAAATGTACAAAACTACAAGTAGCTATCTTTTAAAATTAACAATTAGAAAGTGAAAATAAATGAGAAAACATTTGGGGAAAGAACAAAAACAAAGTCACAACAGTAAATGAAATAGAACCAAGATATCCATCCTAGCCAACATACAGACAAAGATCATAAGCCTGTTTCTGTCTGCACAACGTGTTTGCTTTTAAGGAGTTGAGGGATCTCTCCAAGATTTCTAGAGCTGCACCTAAGTCAGATTCAGTCCTGGAGAGAATAGCTGTGGATTTCCTAGGTATGAGTTGAACCTAGTCTTTGTAATACCACCCTGAGAGATGAGCCCAACTTCACAGGCGCTGATCTTACTGGGTGAGAGGTCAAGCTAGAGCCTCATACGCTGATCTCCTGAGGTGAGGGGGGGGATTGAAGCATCTCATAGATTGACCTCAACACCGGGTATATTAGGATTAAAATTTTAAAGGTAGACATTATAGTTGCCTTATTGAAATTTATATACAAATTCAATTGTGTTACTTGAGATATTAGTAATACTAACAATAACTGACTGTGTTAACAAGAGGAACAATTTCATGGATATGGCCTATGAGAGACTAAAAGGCATGGCCTGTGCATCATTGTGTATCATTTAAGCTTTATAGTACATACACATTTGAGGTACAAATTTGAATGAGTATCACTTTATAGAAAATTGTCAATTGGACCAAAATCACTCAATCTGGTCTTCTTGTCTCAAGAAGTGACATCTTTAGTGTCCACACTTCACCATCTTGGGTGAGTTTGTCTGGACTTATTGTCCTTTATGGATATTTTGCTGTGATAATTATTCATCACCATGTGCTTTCCATTCCTTTGTTTTAAGACATCAAAGGCTCCTGTGATCTTGACTCGCAAAGATCCCGGAATTACGGATTTCTCTTCAGACTGCTTTAGCCCATTATTTTATTTTCCATAAATACAGACAAACTTTTATTTCCTGTGTCTTAAAACGGTTTTCTCTATGTGTTCGTTCTTGAGAAATGTTCTATGTTAAAATGACAAACCTGTTCTCCTCCTTCTATGGCAACCATCCCTGACACAGAGATTTCTCTTCAGAAGCCACAGTACACACTGATAGCATTGTAGAGTTCAGAATACTAAGGAAAGGGGTAGTAGGAGGCTTATGGATGAGCAATTTGTTGTATTGGTTCTAAAGATCCACTTTTCTTCATCATAACAGCAACAGCACAAATACTTTAATTTTTTAAATGCTGTCAAATTTTCTACCCCAATCCTTACAAAACAGAGTAACGGGCACAGAAACATCTTGATCTTTATGTGGAAACTGAAAATCAAAAGTAATTGAGTGAGTTGGTCAAGATCTGATGCCCAGTAAACATCATAACTGTGCAGTAAGCATTTAACCTACTGAGCCATCTCTTCTCCCACTCTTCCCCCCAACCTTAATTTAGAGATTTTGTACACCTCATATAAAAGGCTGAAAGATCAAGGTGAACTAGATAATGTGTAGCAGGCCTGAAATTTGAAGACAGATTTGTCTGAACATAAAAGTCATCATCTTTTCAATAAATGAAAAGGATAAATGAATACAGAAAACATACTGTCTAATAATCAAATAACTATCCATTAAAGATTGCTTTTTTTAGTTTTCAACTACATAGTTGAAAGTTACAGACCAAACTGATAGTGTTTTACTCATCAATGATGGAATGAGTAACTGCTACACCTTGGAAAAAAACTATGTGACCTTGCTTAACTCGGTTACTCTACTGGTAATAATCGATATTAGAATGAAAATTCGACAGAAGCAAACCAACAAACAAGTGCATGAGGAAAGCCACTGTAGCATAACATATAATAGCAAAAACTGGAGAAATGGTTTGGCAGTTAAAAGCATTTGCTGTTCTTGCAGAAGAACCAAGTTTAGTTCCAAGCACCACACCCAGCGGTCACACTGATTCATATGTGGTCACGTGCATGCATACAGGCCAAACATGGATATATATAAATAAATATTTAAAATTAGTTAGAAAATTATTAATTGTCAATATTACATTATAAATTCAACAAAATAGGACTCCTGATAAACTGTCAAAATTGGTAGAAATGTATAAATATTTAGTTACAAAAGTTGGGACTACTAAGCAACCATTTGGAAAGATAAGAGTAAATCAAATTGGACCACTAATTTAAAATTTGTAAGAAAAGACAATCTAGATGAGTCAAAAACTAAAATATTAATAGGAAAACACTAAGCAAACACCTTCTTAAGTATAATGCAAAAATGTTGTCATTCAAAAGACTTAATTTTTTAAAATTCTGCGTGGCAATAAAATACTTAAAGGAAAATAAATAACAGGCTGGATGATAATAGTGGCACGTGCATTTAATTCCAGCACTCAGGAGGCAAACAGATGGATTATCATGAATTCGAGGCCAGCCTGGATTACAGTGAGTTGCAGACCAAAGTTAAATAGGTCCTGTCTCAGAGAGAGAGAGAAAGAGAGAGAAAATAATAATTAATAGTAGTAATAGTAATAATAATAATAATAAAAAGATGAAGAATACAATAAAAGAATAGTTTGGGAAAATGAGCATAGCTAATGCATATGACAGTTTTCTCCAAGAATAATTATGTATAAGAATGCCACAATGAAATCTATTGCTTATACAGGAGCTGGAAGGAGGCCCCAGGCACATATGTAGCAGATGTGCAGCTCAGTCTCCATGGCTGCCTGTCTGGCTTCATTGGGAGAAGGTGGGCCTAATCCTACAGAGACTTGATGTGCCAGTGTAGGGCACACATAGGAGGATCTACCCTCTCAGAGGAGAAGGAGAGGGAGGAGGAGGAAAGGACTCTGTGAGGCAGGACCAGGAGGGAAGCATAATTTAAACATATTTAAACATAGTTTAAATCATAAAAACAAAACAAAAAAATCAATTGCTTTGTAAACAACATGTTTTAAAATTAGTAACTAATTTGAAAATACAATTAGTAGAAATAAGCTCTTAAAACAAATGTCCAAAAATCAATAATAATAATAATAATAATAACAACAACAACATAAAGGAAATGTTAAGAATAATGTTAAAACAAAACTTAGGAGTGATAATAAAATTATTTATTATGATAATAAAATTCAAAGAAAAAAATTTAAGTCAATTAAATATAAAATGATCAGATTCACTTCTTATTGGCATACAAATCAAAACTATAATAAGATACCACTTGTCAGCCACCACACTGATAAAGGTCTTTTAAATGTTCAATAATATAATTTATTGGTAAAAAAATTGGAAAAATATTTGGAAATGGGCACTGAAAGACATTGTTGGTGAGAAGGTAAATTGATGAAAATTGGTTTTAATACAGAAGCTTTGCTGGGCTATGGTGATATGCACCTTTAAGCACAACATTCAGGAGGCAAAGGCAGGCATAAGGCATATCTCTGAGTTTGAGGCTAGTCTGGTCTACAGAATGAGTTCCAGGATAGTCATGGCTACACAGAGAAACCCTGCCTCAAATAGGCTACACAGAGAAACCCTGCCTCAAATAGGCTACACAGAGAAACCCTGCCTCAAATACTAGAAGGAGGAGGAGGAGGAGGAGGAGGAGGAGGAGGAGGAGGAGGAGGAGGGGAGGGAGAGGGAGAGGGAGAGGGAGAGGGAGAGGGAGAGGGAGAGGGAGAGGGAGAGGGAGAGGGAGAGGGAGAGGGAGAGGGAGAGGGAGAGGGAGAGGGAGAGGGAGAGGGAGAGGGAGAGGGAGAGGGAGAGGGAGAGGGAGAGGGAGAGGGAGAGGGAGAGGGAGAGGGAGAGGGAGAGGGAGAGGGAGAGGGAGAGGGAGAGGGAGAGGGAGAGGGAGAGGGAGAGGGAGAGGGAGAGGGAGAGGGAGAAGAAATCATAGTAGATAAACAGAGAGACCAAAAAGGGGAGGGAGGGAGGGAGGGAGGGGAAGGGAGAGAGATACAGAGAGACAAAAAGAAGAAGACATGGAGCCTTTTACAGGGATATTAGAAGACATGGAGACTTTTACAGGATTATTAGAAGACTGGATATAGCTGAGGAAAGAATCTTTGAATTTGTGGATACCACAACAGAAACTTCCTAGACTGAGACGTAATGACAAATACCCAAGGAACAAAAGAGCAAACATCAAAAAGGAAATGGGAAAGAAAGAAACAGCAGAGCTGGAGAGATAAGATGGTTCAGCAGTTAAGAGTGTTTGCTGCTATCACAGAGGACCCAATTTGGTTACCAGTACCCACATCAGCTGTCTCACAATTACCTGTAGCTTCAGTTCCAGGGGAACCCAATCCCTACTTCTGGCTTTGATGCCCACTGTATGCATATGGTATACTTGCATAGACACACAAACATACATATGAATAAATAAGAAAATAATTTAGAAAAAAGAAACACAGAAATACAGGAACACAATAAAGTCGAAAATTTTTCCTAAATTAATGTCAGATCCAAAAAGCTCATAGAACATTAAACAGAATATATGGTTCCAAACAGAACTACAACGATATTCTACAAACTTCAAAAGATAAAATAGTAATAAAGGCAAATTCTTGAAAGACACAGTGAAAAGGAAAACATGCTGCCTATAGAAGGATTCAAATAAGAACTCCATCATTTAATCCTAGCACTCAAGCAGCAGAAGGAGGACTGTGACTCCATGACAGCCTGGGCCATGTAGTGAGACCCTGTCTCAAAAACAAACAAAAGACATTTTGTCAATAGCTCAGCAAATATGGAACAACACAAAAGTAGTTGAAGAATGGAAACAGGAAAAAAAAAGTTTGTCTAGAATTCTGTATCTTGAAAAACCATCTTCAAAAACAAATGAGGAGTCTGAGAAAATGGATTTATTAGTAAAGTGCTTGTCACATAAGAAAAATGAGTGTGAGATACAATTTGCTAAACGCATGAAACTCAAGAAGAATGAAGACCAAAGTGTGGACACTATGCCCATTCTTAGAATTGGGAACAAAACACCCATGGAAGGAGTTACAGAGAAAATTTGGAGCTGTGATGAAAGAATGGACCATCTAGAGACTGCCATATCCAGGGATCCATCCCATAATCAGCTTCCAAACACTGACACCATTGCGTACACTAGCAAGATTTTGCTGAAAGGACCCAGATATAGCTGTCTCTTGTGAGACTATGCCGGGGCCTAGCAAACACAGAAGTGGATGCTCACAGTCAGCTATTGGATGGATCACAGGGCTCCCAATGGAGAAGCTAGAGAAAGTACCCAAGGAGTTAAAGGGATCTGCAACCCTATAGGGGGAACAACATGATGAACTAACCAGTACCCCGGAGCTCTTGTCTCTAGCATATGTATCGAAAGATGGCCTAGTCGGCCATCACTGGAAAGAGAGGCCCATTGGACTTGCAAACTTTATATGCCCCAATACAGGGGAATGCCAGGGCCAAAAGAATGGGAATGGGTGGGTAGGGAAGTTGGGGGGGGGGTATGGGGGACTTTTGGGATAGCATTGGAAATGTAATTGAGGAAAGTACGTAGTAAAAAAATATTAAAAATTAAAAAAAATAAAATTACATTAAAACAATAAAAAAAAAAAGAAAAATGAGTGTGACTCCCGAGAGTCTATGTAAAAGTTAGAAATATAACCACACTTTCTTATAATCCCAGTCCTGGGGATGCAGAAGCAGGAGTATTCCTAAGGTTTGCTATCGACATTATCTAGCCAATCAGCAAGCCCGGGGTTCAGTGAGATATGCTCTCTCAACTAATAAAGTGGAAAACAATGAAGGGAGATACCCAACATCAGTTTCTGCCCACCACATGCACATGCATCCACACACATGCATACCTCCACACACTCTCAAAAGCAAAAACAAAATAAAGACTTTAAACATGCAAAGGTGGAAGGAAGTTTTTGGGCAGAAGGTTTGCCGTGAAAGTAGTATTTTGGATATAAAGAAAATGGTGAGCTACAGAAAGAAAGTAAGAGATATGGGACAGGACTAAATGACAGGAAGCGTGCTTATTGTTATTATTATTATTATTATTGTTAACATCTTCAAAGCTTTGTAAAATAATAAAATATATTTGATTGTCTATGTCTACTTACATGAATGTGAAATGAGTAACAACAGTGATGGGAGAGGAATTCTGAATGTTCTGTTACTACAGGAAACCTCCATTACTCAAAAGCAGTACAGTATTCTGTATAACTGGACCTGGACAGCCATGCTTGTAATTCTAGCTTTAGGGTGGCTGAGGCAGGTGGGTCATGAATTCAAGACATGCCTGAAGTACATATCAAGACCCTGTCTCAAAACAAAAATGAATCGGGGTGGGTTGTCTACAAATATTTTGAAAATTCTGGAGCAATCACTAAAACCTCGTTGTTTTTCATTTTATTTTATTTTAAAAAGCAATGACAAATGTGCTAAGAAGGGTAAGCAAATAGCAATCCTATAAAATACCTGAAACCACAAAATCAAAAAAGGAATGGAAAACAAATAAGGAAGGAGGGCAAAGAATATTGTTAAGAATATGGTAGATAATCATTCAACTCTGTCAGTATTCATGTATCATAATAATACACTCATTGAAATACATAATTCAATAGTCCACGTATCATATTAATTTATATTATTTGCTTATTTATTCATTTATTTATTTGTTATTGTGGGGCGTGTGTGTGTGTGTGTGTGTGTGTGTGTGTGTGTGTGTGTGTGTGATGCATAATGAGTGTATGTGGCCACAACATCGTGCCACAGTGGGCGCATGGTGGTCAGAGAACAACTTTATGAAGTTGTTTTTCTTCTTCAATCTTGCCATGGGTTCTGGGGGTCAAATACAGGTCACCATCAGACTTGCAGGGTACAACCACTTTCGCCTAGGGAGGTGTCTCACTGGCCTCACAATAATTTTTAAAATTGCTATAAAATACACATAAAATAAACTTTACCATTTGAAGTAATGCATGGTGCTGACAAATCCATGTATTATGTGTATTATGCTGCAAGTCTTCATACAGAAATGCCTTCCAAAGAATTAGCACCCCTCTGAAGGAAACTTGAAACAATAACAAACTCGAAGGAGCAGCAGTCCCAGAGAGAAGAAATCTGAAGATTGTTTTTCAGCCTCATTATAATGATTTGTCATGTTGACATGTAAGGCACTGCATGAACATGGAAACAATTAATTTTTAATCATGTTTAAGACATGACATTCCTTACCATTCCCTCTTTTTCACATTAACACTCCAACAGTGTCAGAATAGTCATCCTGATGAAACCATCAAAATTCTCAGCCTACACTCCAAAATTTTGTGGCTACTAAACTCCAGCAATTCCCAATGGACAACATAATTGCAATTATGTAAAGAGTTCACGTAGAGAAAATGCATTACAATTAGGGAACTGTCTTATGCAAGATTTTCCAGGCAACTTGGCCAGTACATTAAACAATGTACCTTTTAAATGGCACTTTCCCAGGAAAGAAAATTAAAACAAAGATGAACAAATATGTAAGCTCTGCACTATGTTATTATAATTTTTGATTGTGTTTAGAATATACACACATCCCTGGCAGATTAAGGACAAGAAAAACAGCACTGAGGGACTTACATACTTACCCATATGTGGAATATTCCAAACTATGTATCATTTCAACATATTCTGGCAGGTTATCTAACAAGACTGCAACGTTTTAAAGCAGTCAAACTGCCAAGTCTCATAGTGTGGGATCCAGATGTGGAAGGTATTTGGAAGTGTGTGTTTTCTTCTAAGCAAATCCAGGATACGTCCACGTTAAAGAATTCCAGCCTCTCAGAACCTAAAGTATACATTAGTAACTGTGACAGCTATGCATTGTTGGTGGCTCTGAAACAAAAATGATCCTATCTCTCACTTGCCATGGGCCAAAACTTTCTTGGCAGAAAGTTATTTTTAAATACAAGTCAAAAGTCCATGGAATTTCTTTATAAAAACTAGTGATGGTTAAACTTTTACATTCTCCAACATGCATGCTACACACATGCACACACATACAGAGAGAGAAAGAGAGAGAGAGAGAGAGAGAGAACATCGATTCCTCTAACCTCCTTTTCCCCTTATGAGAAGCAGAGAGGAACACTCTCAGATTTCAGGGCTAGAAATAAAAGCTGCCTTACCACTGTGTGTATCTGGTTAAGTATTAGAAAGAAAGGGGGTGAACTGATTGGTTTCTTTAGCATATTTTTTTTTATTTTTTGAGATTATAATGTAATTATATTTCTCCTTTTCTTCCTCTAAATCCTTCCATACACCACCCTCTGTTCTACTTCAAATTTGAGGTCATATTTTCATCATTATTGCATACATACACATGTATTTGTATATAGATATACATTTCTAACATAGCCTGTTGACTCCTTATAATGTTACTTATATGTATGTCTTCAGTGACCAGTTATTGGAATTTGTGTCTGATTGATCATCAAGACAGGGACTGTTACTAGCTATAGAGAAAAAAGACATTTCAGGGCACATAAATCCTGTCTGGTATACATTGTCGGAGATGCTTCTTCAAATCTACCATAAATGATGCATTAAAGATATCAGATATAAAAAAAAAGCTGCCTTACCATGCTTTTACTTTACTCTCAGTATTATACTGGAAGGTAACACTCCAGGGTGTAAGTCACAAGTTATTCCCTAACTTTGGGCTTCAGTCTCCTCATAAATAAGATGATATAAATTCACTGGGCAGCTTCCTGGATCCTGTCTTGTTTAAGCATAGTTAAATAATAATAATCGTAGAAATATATTTTTACATGAGGGATAGAGATATTGAAAGAACCATCCATGTGTTTTAAAGACTATATTAAAAGAGCTTCTTTTGCCCTGTTACATTTGTTAAGGCGTCTTACAGGCCAAAGATTCTTCTTGGAGTCTATGCATTGGTTTGGTAAACTAATAAATACTTCAGGACTTTTTTACAACACTGAAAAAGAGCAGCACACTGGGTAAACATTTCAGTCCTTCAATTATGCTACAAAATTTAGATGAAAAACTAAGACTTTTAGATTTACAGTGCTAGGCATTAAAACCATTTATTAACAAGAATGTCTCCACATTCCTAAGAAATAGAGCGTTAGTGTAAGGGAAGCTAAAAGTGCTAGCTCCACTTTACATGAATCAATGTATCTTGATCCCTTTTGAATAGATCAGAATGGATCAATTACTCCTGAACAAGTTGCACTTATACCCTGAAAATAATGAGAAGCAGGACATAAAACACATTGTTAGGAAGCATCAAAATTTACAAATCATACTCATTATGATAAACAATAAAATAGACTTGAAGAAAGAAAGATAAGATTCAGATCCCACACCTATCAATTATTGGTTGTAATATTCTGGATCAAGTAACGCACTCATTTGTTTCAATTTTCTAATTAATTCAATCAAGATAATAATACCTCATTCTTAATGCTGAGGTTTCTGAAATACTAAAAACAGTTAAGATAGAAAAACTCTTGTAAAAAAATTAGTCTCTATCTTTCATTTTTGAGATTTTGCAATCTAGTCAGCTGGGGAATGTTTTGTGTTTCTCTTCTGATTAGCTATATCCTCAAATCTAATCCCTTCTGGGCAGTACATGGCCCAGATTGACATTAAGGGAGAAATCCACAATTGTCCATTACACCACTTCTTCCATCTGAGAAGAATGTATGCTATTTCATTTGCAATCAAAATGATGATTCTTGGCCCTAAAGCAATGTAAAATCTCATCATTCAGAACACAAACAATTATGAAAGAAACCCAAGAATGGACATGGCATTGATCCTAATGACTCAACCGATCAGCTGCGCCAAAAGAAACCAGATCTGATGCCTAGAACCAAAATTAAAATGTACAGACTGTGTGTGTGAGAACAGCTGCCTTCCCTTCAGCATCAACTTCTGTTGTGGCAAAGGATGTATTTATAGACCTGGATTCTATAGTTTGATTTAGAAATGTAGATCCACGGTTTTGGAAATTTGGAAAAAGGTAAATTGTGAATCCTGAGTGTCAGAAGTATATACTTTTTCCACAGGAGAACAGAACCCATCTCAAAAAATTTTCCTATTTCAGAGACTTACAGGACAATGTCTAAAACTCAGTGGAAGAGGCTAAGGTTTATTTCCAGAATTAAACATAAGGATAATGAGAAGATTTTAAAGTGAACAAAACACAGAAGTTATTCAACAATTAGCCTTTTTCCCTCTGTGACACTTCCATAGTTTTATGAAGAGAATGTTAAAGGGCTGGCTGCAGGGATCTGGATGGTTCACAAAGAGGACAGCATCAGTTATATTGACAATTGAGAGCAGTCTGCATGATCTGTCCCTAGACACTTTTAAGTAATAGAGCCCTGAGTGATCAATAACTGTTACTGATTACAGTTGGAGAATTATTAGTATATGAGAATCTATTGGTTCTAGAGATATACAAAACATCATTTTAACGCATTATGTAACATTTAGAAACGAACTGTGAAATAGGAAATAGTAAAAATGAGGTGGTACTTACCTTACATTAAAACTATAAATTCAGAATTTTTTCAGAATCACTGGGCCACTAATCTTAGGATCCTCTATAAAGACTCAAATTCTCTTTTTATCCCCTTGTGTGCTGCCTCCTTCTCCTCCTCTTACTCTTTCTCATTTTGTGATCAAATCTCATTTATACTAGTATAAAGTATGCCCTCAAACTTAATATTTAGCTGAAGATGACCTTGAACTCTTGATTATTCTGCCACCACCTCTCAAGTGCTGGGATTATAAGTGTATTTTTCATAGCACCTAGCTTATAATTTTGATATTCAACACAGTTATATTATTGTATCACTCAACAGATTCCATATTTTATTTTTAATTCTTTAATCTTTTTTTTTTTTACAGTGCAGTCTTTATCCCTTTATCCTGGTCCACCCTCTGGCTGTTTCTCATCCAATACCTCCTCTCCTCCCTCCCCCATCTCCAGGAGGTTGCCCCCACCCTCCACCCCACCTAATAGACCTCCCCACTCCCTGGAGCCTCAAGTCTCTTGAGGGTTAGGTGCATCTTCTCTGAGTTCAGACCTGGCAGTCCTCTGCTGTATATGTGTTGGGGGCCTCATATCAGCTGCTGTATGCTGCCTGGTTGGTGGCTCAGTGTCTGAGAGATCTCCGGAGTCCAGGTTAGTTGAGACTGCTGGTCCTCCTATAGGGTCACCCTCCTCCTTATCTTCTTCCAGCTTTTCCCTAGTTCAACCACAGGGGTCACCAGCTTCTATCCATTAGTTAGGTGTAAATATCTGCATCTGACTTTCAGCTGCTTTTTGGGCCTCTCAGAGTGCTGCCACGTCCCTTTTTGTGAGTGCTCCTTAGCCTCAGTAATAGTGTCAGGCCTTGGGACCTCCCCCTTGAGCTGGATCCCACTTTGGGTCTGTCACTGGACCTTCTTTTCCTCAGGCTTCTCTCCATTTCCATCCCTGAACTTCTTTCAGACAGGAACAATTACAGGTCAGAGGTGTGACTGCAGGATGCCCCCCTTCTCCCTCACTTGATGGCCTGTCTTCCTGCTGGAGGTGAGCTCTATAAGTCCCCTACTGTCAGGCATTTCATCTAAGGTCCCTCCATTTGAGTCCTGAGAGTCTCTCACCTCCCAAGTCTCTGGTACATTCTGGAGAGTCCCTCCACCTCCTACCTCCTGAGCTTGCCTATTTTGATTCTTTCTGCTGGCCCTCAGGGCTTCTCTCCTGTTCCCCAACCCATACCTAATCATGTTCCCCTCTTCCCCTCTCTGTCCCCCTTTCCAACCAGGTTTCTCCCTCCCTCTGCCACCCGTGATTGTTTTCTCCTCCCTCCCAAGTGAGTGGGGGCATCCTCACTTGGGCCCTTCAGTTTGTTAACCTTCTTGAGTTCTGTTAAATTGTTCACCTGTCACTCAGAAGTCACTCATTTAAGCCCACATTTTAGCTCTAGCCACAGATTTTGTTCCCAACACATGTTTGCCTTTCAATTAGTTAATGTGGAGTCCAGGAACCAGAACCTAAGAGACACACACACTGACGAACCTGACCACCCCACTACAAATACTACTTTCCTACTATTTTCTTTCTTCTTGTGTGTTTTAGGTTTTGTTGGTTGGCTTTTTGCTTCTTTTTGAGGAGCTGTCTTACAATGTTGCTCGCACATGTCTGGACCTCACTATTAATCCAAATATTCACAATCCTCCTGCCTTAGCCTCCTGCTGGTAGTGCAGGGGTGCACTACCACTCTTGGCTCAGTTTTCTTTTTTTTATTTTTAATTTAATTTTTTTTTTGTTTATTCACTTAACATTCTGATCGCTGTCCCTCTCCTAGTACCTCTCACACATTTCATCTCCCCTCCCCTTCTCCTCTGAGAGGGTGCACCCTGGGTATCCCCCAACCTAGCACATCAAGTCTCTGCAGGAGTAGGCCAATCCTCTCCCACTGAGGCTAAACAAGGCAGCCCAGTTGGGAAGACTTATTCCATATACAGGAAACAGCTTTAGGGATAGCCCCAACTCCAGTTGTTGAGGGACCCACATAAAGACTGAGATGCAAATGTGCTACATATGTTGGGGAGGGGGACTAGGTCCAGCGAGATAATGAGCTCAAGGTTAGCCTGGACTATATGAAATCTCTCTCAAAAAAAATAAAAAGTAAACAAATGGCTGTTGGAAACTAATGCACTTTACCCTGTCCTAGATTTTTCAAATCTATCCAAGAATTTTTGCTCAGACACTGAGTATAAAGGTTGTGTGTGTGTGTGTGTGTGTGTGCCTGTGTGTACATACCTCTTTTATTGAAGTTTGAATTAGGTATTTTTGTTGCCATGATAAACTACTATGACTAAAAGCAACTTACATAAAGATCTTACAGGAAAAGTTTTCAATTGTTCATGTTTGAGTCTGTTGTTAGATGTAATTTGAAAATACCCTACTTTATATATGTTAAAATGATTTCCTTTAATTTTTTGAATATTTTAACTAATTTTGTACCAGATACTTAAAAATTGTACCTGTTTATAGATATTTCACAATATTTCTTGACTTTTTAAATCATGAAAGGGTACTGAGTTTAGGCAAATGTCTTCTGTATGAATTGAGAGGGTCACATTATTTGATTTAATTTTGACTGAGTGGTTTTCATACACTTAAACTCCAGGAGTAAACCCAACAAATATATTGGTCACAGTGTATAATCATTAAATATTTTGTAGAATTCTATTAATAGCATATATTTTTATTCTATTAATAGCATTTTTAAAATTTTTCCATTGGTGCTTATAAAGAATATTACCCTGGGGTTTTCTGTTGCTGTTGTTTCTTTTGCTTTGGTTGTTTCCTGTGTTATCTATGTGACTTGGTTATCCAGATAACTGACCTCAGAGAATAACTCATGAAAAATTTCCCCCTCCCTTCATGTATTGTTTATTAAATATTTACTTTATTAATATTTCAAATGTTGTCCCTTTTCCCTGGTTTCCCCTCTGGAAACCACCTATCTCATCCCTCGTCCCCCTGCTCACCAACCCACTCATTCCTGCTTCCTAGCCCTGGTATTCCCCTATACCCGGGCTTAGAGCCATCACAGAACCAAGAGTCTCTCCTCCCATTGATGACACACTAGACCATCCTCTGCTACATATGCAACTGGAGCCATGAGTATCACTCTTTGGTTGGTGGTTTAGTCCCTAGGAGCTCTGAGGGTACTGGTTGGTTCATATTGTTGTTCCTCCTTTGGGGCTGCAAACCTCTTCAGCTCCTTGGGTCCTTTCTCTAGCTCTGTCACTAGAGACCCTGTGCTGAGTCCAATGGCAGGCTGTGAACATCCACTTTTGTATTTGTCATCTGCTGGTCAGCAAACACTTCTTGGCATCCACAATAGTGTCTGGGTTTGATGATTATATATGGGATGGATCCCCAGGTAGGGCAGTCTCTGGATGGTCCTTCCTTCAGTCTCTGCTCCACACTTTTTCTCTGTAACTCTTTCCATGGGTATTTTGTTCCCCCTTCTAAGACAGATGTGGTACATTTACACATTTACTACTCAGCAATTAAAAACAATAAATTTATGAAATTCTTAGGCAAATGGATGGAACTAGAAAATATCATCCTGATGAAGTAACCCAATCACAAAAGAACATACATGGTATCCACTCACTGATAAGTGGATATTAGCCCAGAAGCTCAGTATACCCAAGATATAATTCACAGACCACATGAAACTCAAGAAGAAGGAAGACCAAAGTGTGGATACTTCGATCCTTCTTAGAAGGGGGGAACAAAATACCCATGGAAAACTTATTTTTCTAACAACTTGAAATATACTGTTGGGTTATTTGAGATCTCTTTTTTGTTGTTATTTATTTATTTATTTATTTTAAACTCCAGGTTTTATTCCCTTCCCGGTCCACCCTCTGACTGTTCCACATCCCATACTTCCTTCCCGCCCCCTGTTACCACGAGAATGTCCCTACCTCCCACTCCCACCCCACCAGACCTCTAAACTCCCTGGAGCCTCCAGTCTCTTGAGGGTTAGGTGCATCTTCTCTGACTAAACCCAGACCCGGCAGTCCTCTGCTGTATGGGTGTTGGGGGCCTCATATCAGCTGGTGTGTGCTGCCTGTTTGGTGGTCCAATGTTTGAGAGATCTCAGAGGTCCAGGTTAATTGAGACTGTTGGTCCTCCTACAGGGTTGCCCTCCTCCTCAGCTTCTTCCAGCTTTTCCCTAATTCAGCCACAGGGGTCAGCAGCTTCTGTGCATTGGTTGGGTGCAAATATCTGCATCTGACTCTTTCAGTTGCACTGGTGTCCATATCTCTAAACTTATCTCTTACACCTCCTTTTGCTGTACCTGAAGGGTTCTGGTAATCTATAGCTTATTGTTTTCATTGGTTTCCATAACTTTTTAAAATTTACTCCATGATTTATTCAATTACTCACAAATAATTCAGAACTATATAAGTGAATATTCATTTTTTATAGATTTTGTAGTTATTCTTGCTATGTCAAGTTTTAGTCGCTTATGATCTGATAATACACAAGAAGTGATTTCTTTCTGTTAAGACCTGTTTGTATACTTTGGATACAAATATCAGTACCTTCATTTACAAGTTAAAGTTACACCAACTTCAATCTGTCTCTTTGGTGCAGCTAGGTATCCATGTCTGTTTAGACATCCCTCTCTTCATGAAGTGCAAAAAGTCCTTTCTGCATGCACCCAGAGCTGCTGTGAGTTTTCAGGGGCAGCAGCCTTGTTCCACTGCAGGCTTTCACTACCTCTGGCTCTCACAACTGTTTCTGCTACTTCTTCTTTGGTGATCCTTCAATCTTGTGGTAGGAGGTATGCTATAGATGTCATATTTAGGGATGGGCACTCTGAACTCTTTTATTCTCTGTACCTTGAGCAGTTCTGGGTCTCTGCACTAATTACCATATAGTTCAGAAAGAAGTTTCTCTGGTGAGGATTGAGATATGTAACACTTTATAGGTATAAATATAAGAACTAAGGGCAATTTACAATGATGTCAAGTTAGCAGATTAATAATATTAGTTTCTTACCTAGGACCTAACCAAGGTCAGGTTTTTTTTTGGTTTTGTTTTATAGCTCATTAAAAGTAGCAGGAACAGGTTACATTTGTGGAGTGAGTTTTAAATACAATTGCAAAGAAGTTGACTACTCCCATAACATTTGTGCCACAATTGACCAGCAGGTATATCTTGCCAGGCCAGCCATTACTATAGTGCAGTGTTCACAGCTAAGAAAGACTGTTCATGACAGTTCTTACCTAAAAGAGTACACAGAACCCACAGCATTATGGAAGTTAAAAAAGAATGAAGCTTCCAGGTCAATGGCAGCTACATCTCTTGATGTCCTATGACTCAAGTATGTGGTATCTTCAAAAATGGGGTCTTACTGTCAAGTTCTGGAGGATAACCAAGGGCAGTGACAATAGTCTGTAAAGTCTGAAGGGTTTATGGAACACCAGTGACCATCACCTTGAAAAGTAGATCTGGCAAAGGGATTTTTATTTGGTAGCCTATAGTGTATATATGAGGCACCATGTACCTATTATAAGGCAACTCCATTTAAATTCCTTTTACGTATGTATGTACACGTGCTTTGGGAAACTTCTATAGTATGGTGGTCTATATAGCATTTTCAAAGATCTATCATTTCCCCTTGTGACTGCTATTTTTCAAATTTCAGGGCCCTGGTCATTTGTTTAGACCACTCGATATCCAGCATAATGTAGAAGAATACAAATTTTGGAGATATGTTCCTATCATTAGTTTTTACCATCAAATTGAGACAATCTGGTACAATAAAAAGGGTGCATCATTTGAGTTTTTGTCCCAGCATTACTACTACCTCTATGAGAACTCACTAAATCTAGTTGGATATGTTTTGATGTTGTAAGATCTAAGTTTTTTTAGAACAAATAACTTTAGGAAAGTATCTTCCATGTCTCAAGCATTTGAATGCTTGGTCCCAAGTTGGTAGTATTGTTGGGAAGGCATAGGCCTTGTTGGAGGAAGTGTATATCTAGAGGCAAGCTTTGAGCATTTAAAGGCACACCATGTCTAATTCACTCACTCTGCTTTGTGCTTGTGGTTCAAGATGTGAGGCCTCAGCTTTTACTGCAGCCACCATTACTGGTGCTGCTCTTCCAACCTGGACACTAACCCTCTGGAATCATAAACCATAATATGTTCTAACTCTCTAAAGATTGCTCCATTCTACACTAAAGACTCTGATTACCTAGATACCAGGTGCAAAACAGGAAACACACACTTATTTTCTGGTGGTGATCTGCTGAGTGCTGTAGTAGAGATGTGGGCAAAGGAAGCTAGCTCTGCCCTGAGAAATTCAATAAAGGCTTCACAAAGCACATGTAGTTTGTGCCTTAATAACTACATTTACAACTCAGTGGATTATGGAAAGGAATTCTGAGCAGTAGTAGAAATAGCTACACAAATACAGACAGAAGGATGACAAGAACCTTCAGTATGAAGAAAAGTAGTTTTTTTTTTTTAATTTGGTGTCATTGGATCAAGGAAGAAAAAAATGGAACAATAAATGTTTCCTTTTGAATTAAAAAAGATAACAATAGGTAGGTGTACTGGCTAGTTTTGTGTCAACTTTACACAAGCTGAAGTTATCACAGAGAAAGGAGCTTCAGTTGGGGAAATGCCTCCACGAGATACAGCTGTAAGGAATTTTCTCAATTAGTGATCAAGAAGGAGGTCCCCTTGTGGGTGGTGCCATCTCTGGGCTGGTAGTCTTGGTTCTATAAGAGAACAGGCTGAGCAAGCCAGGGAAAGCAAGCCAGTAAGTAACATCCCTCCATGGCCTCTGCATCAGCTCCTGCTTCCTGACCTGCTTGAGTTCCAGTCCTGACTTCCTTTGGTGATGTGGAAATTTAAGCTGAATAAACCCTTTCCTCCCCAATTTGCTTCTTGGTCATGATGTTTGTGCAAGAATAGAAACCCTGACTAAGACAGTAGGGTAAAGTTCAAGTCTCCTCATATTGCAAGGAATTTTGTATGTTAAGCAATAATTTAAAAATTCTTCAAACGTGTTTCAACTAATACTATCTTGAATAGCTTTTAATTTAAAAATCTGTAAAACTGAATTCCCAGAATACTAGCAAGTATGAGATTCTGGGTGAGAATCTGTGTAAAACTCAGAGTCTCAATTTAAGAATATGTTATATGAATCCCATAGAGGAAAACAGAATTCATAGTTGATCTCAGAATTTGTTTTATTTATTTTCATTCTAGCCATTGCCCTCCCTCTTGTCCCCAGTCCTCACCCTATTCCTCCTCCCCCTTGCCTCCAAGAGGATGTCCCTACACACACCAGGCCTCCCCCTTCCCTGGGGCCTCAGGACCTCAAGTCTCTGAAAGATTAGGCACATTTTCTCCCACTGAGGCCAAAGTAGGCAGTACTCTGCTATATATGTGCCAGGGACCCCTAACCAGCCCATGTACGCTACCTGGTTGGTGGCTCACTCTGAGAGATCCCTGGGGTCTGGATTAGTTGAGACTGCTGGTCTTCCTATGGAGTCACCCTACCCTTCAGTTTCTTCAGTCATTCCCCTAATTCAACCATAAGGGTCCCCAACTTTAGTCCAATGGTTGGGTGTGATTACCTGTGTTTGTCTCAGTTAGCTACTGGCAGAGGATCTCAGAGGGCAGCCATGCCAGGCTCCTATCTGTATGCACATCAGTAATAGTGTCAGGGCCTTCCCTTGAGCTGAATCCCAATTTGAGCCTGTCACTGGACCTCCTTTCCCTCAGTCTCTTCTCCATTTTTGTCCCTGCATTTCTTTTAGACAGGAACAATTCTGGGTCAGAAATTTTGACTGTGGGTTGATAACCCAGTCCCTTCACTTGAGGCCCTGTCTATCTACTAGAGGTGGACTCTCAAGACTCAATAGGGGTGACCTAAGCCAAAACGCCCAATAATGAGGAGAGGAAACTTAAAGATTCCAGAAATTTTATTTTTAAACATCACATTTTATGCAAAGGAATGGCACTGAAAAAACTGTGTCAGGTAACTCTGGCTACCATGCTTTGACTGACATAACAGAGAGAATCTGCTTATACACAATACAGAACTTTTTCTAAGGAATATCCTACTACACTAAGATATTTGAACATGTTTTTTTCCTTGTTAGAGCCATATATAGAATGATGCTCAAGATCTTGGAAGACACACTCCACTAATGGAACTTACTTTGCCCTTCTAAGCATGAAGTTAACTTGGAAATCAGCAAATTATACACATTTGTTAAGATCAAAGAGGGCTGCCACAACCTTGTACATGTAAGACAAGAACTATACTACTGAGCTACATAATAGCCCCATTATGGTTTCCTTACAATGAGAACATTAACAATGTTTTCTTCATATGTTTCAAAATACAAGTTTGGAAGTACTTATGAGCTCTAAAAAGGGGATAAAAACTGAACATTGTTGTTTCTATTGACATTTAACATTTGTGCAAGCACTGTGTTGCTTTCTCATTTAAAAGATCACAGTTTTCATCAAATCCTTACCAATTTACAAGGTAGATTGGAATCTTTCGATGTAATTCTTGGTGGGTCTTAGCCAAGAGCTTAAACATTTTGATTGCTCTAGGAAGTGTGAAAAACAGTAGAAACACTATGAGATCTCAGGCTTCACTTCCGTTTATACCTCTTTAATTTTTTAACATGTTTTCTGGGGTTTTGTGGTAGAGGTGGTTTGGATTGATCTGATAATTCTGAAGTTATTTGGGTCTTTTCTCTCTGGCTCTTGTTTTTTCGACTCTGTGATATGCCAACACTTGTTCCATTAACATCCACTTTCTGTTCCAAATTCCAGTCAAGTAAACACCCATACATTTGGTCTGTTGTCCTGTGTTTTTTTTATTATTATTATTCTATGTATATTCATGCACATAGTGATGGATCCCATAAAGACATTTTCATTAAAGTAGTTCATCCTATTGGTCATATTCAATCCCCCATATTCTTCCAGATAATCTCTCCCCTTCACAAGTATCCCCTTCCTTTTCCCCAGTCTCACATCTGATTTGATGCCATATACATAAAAATGGCTTTATGTATTTATTAAAAAAATCTAGGCTCCACAAATAAGGGGGAAGCATGCAAGGAGAGAACTAACATGTTGTCCTCAGATATCCACATGCATTGTGGACGACATGGACACACACACACACATAAAAAAATAAACTCCATTTGAGAAATCACCTATCATTTGTCATGGAAGCTCTGCAGATTTATTTTCTTGGTTATTTACCATTTTTCTCATTTCCTTCTTTAAAGGTGAAAGAGTCCATGAAAGAGTCATGTTATACTTCCACCTATACTGAGGTGAATTTTCATTTGATTCATAATGGAGTGTCATCAGTATTACTTTTACTATTATTGTTAATTTAGGTGCATGATGTAGTATCTGTGATGAGAAGAGGAGGAAACTGGGAGAGATGCTACTTTACCAGAGGCAGAGCTTACAAGTGCCAAGTCTTCACTGGCAGTTAACAATGACTCCCTGGGGATCATAAACATTCCATAGATGATGAATGATTTTTACCCTTGCTGAAACAAGCAGTGTACATTTCAAAACCAACAAAATCCCCTAGCTACTATCACAATTAACATTGACAAATATAGTAATCAGAATTGCTTTGGTTTTTGTTGGTGGTGGTAGTGATGGGGTTTGTTGTTGTTGTTGCTGCTGCTGCTGCTGTTTTTGTTCTTGTTGTGTTGGTTTGCTTTTAAAAAAAAAATAGTTGCTTCTCCGCTGAGACCAGGTTGGTGATTTTGGGCTGTGCTACTGCCTGACACCATGCTGATCTTCATGGTCCATATAACTGCTGAGGTCTGTGCTGCTGCTGGAGGCTGTGTGGATGTATGCAGTTGTTGCTGCCTCTAGAAACCATGTAGAAGTCCACGATCATTGTTGCTGCTGGCCATAATGAGCAATGACTGTTCTTTTGGAGTGGTATCTATGACTGCAGACTCATAGTTGAGAATAGCAGACATTGAAGAATTCTGTGACAAATCCAGAGCCCCCCAAAAGAAAGAAAGTCTAGACAGGAATCCATTGCAGAGAATCCATTTTTGTGATAGGAATGCTGAAGTGTAGCTTTTCACAGTTGATGGCTTCTGGTGTGAGGGTGGGGGTGGTGCACACTTAGTTACATTTAAGAGGCTGGTCACTGGGAATTTGAACATACCTCAATGAGTATATGGGCAATACAAATTGAACTTGGTGCATTTTTTTCTTTTGTCGGGGTGCACAAGTGTGGAAGGGTGGATGTGGAAGGAGAGGGAAGTGAGTGTAATTGAGATGCAGTGTGTGAAATTCCCAAATAATCAATACAAATATTATGTTGGAAAAAAATAATTGCTTCTCTGAGAATAAATGACAGTGTTGTGGCTCTGTGTTTTCTCCTGTTTGCCTCCTGCAGCATAAATAGGAAGAAAAGATAAAATTCTTGAGTACAGTTCTTGGTTGGCTTGACATCATACCAAAAGCATATGCCTTAGTTATTAGGAGCAGACAGATGGGGTCTTTATGATTATCTGGGGGGGAAGCTCCTCATCCTCAACACAACGACAGTAAAATCTACAGCAACAAAACTAGAAGTATCTTTAAAGGAGCAAAATAGAACTAATTTCTATATTACTCTGAATTATTTCTAGAATCCAAGAAACTGAAACAAGATAAGATCTATAAAATAAGTAACTTTAGGTACCTGTTTTATTTTCAAGAACCATAATTTAGAATGAGTATCATCTGCGCACTGTGACATTCAGAGATTGGTATTCAAATGGACTGCAACATTTGGCACTTGCTTTTCATTTCTAATAATATGAAACATATGTCAGGCATATGTCCATTTATATTTGCATCATTTATATTTGTAATGGGATGGCAACACATTATGTGCCTCACACTCTAGCATCATTCAAATGCAACATTATTAGTACTTGCTTGCCAATAGTAACTCTGATCTATCTAGTATCATACAATAAAGGTCCCTTAACATTGTCCTAACATAGTATCTTCTCTGGAAGAGATACCTAAATACCTAAACACCTTCATAGAAAGAATTAGTGCAACACAAAAGATAGCTAGATATTTGTGAAAGGAAATTGTATAGCTATGGGAGTTCCGGAGTCAGAGAGAAGGCTATGCATACTTATACTTCATGACAGAAGACCTAAATTCACTTTCTAATGCCCATGACAGCTTCCAACTACTCAGGTCCAGGAGACCAGACATCCTTCTTCTTGCCTCCAAAATCTGTTTCATGCACCTGGTACACGTAAACTCATATAGGCATATACACATACACAAACATAATAAATAAACATTTTAACTATGGCCAGAGCAATGTTATTTACTTTTGAAATCTCGGGTTTTTAATCACTATTTCTAAGTAATCAATATTTATTATGTGATGGGCACAATATCCAGTCTTTATGTTCACCATAGCTCAGAATCATGCTTACTGCCTTAGTAAATACATTTTCATATCCCAGTTTGAAAACTGAAGTAACTGTAATAAGAGACAAAGTAGTAGTCTGAACCCAAATGTGCTTGATCCCAAAAGACTTCTTCTGATTATCACACTTTTGTCTTTATAGGTGTATTTGTGGTTGGTAGACACGATATTAGAGGAGAAAAGAAAACATTGCTGACTACCTGACTTTGACAGGACTTGTATAAAACAAAGAATGAACATCTCATATCCAAGGACAAAATCAAAGAATAACTGGCACATGAACACACAGTACCCATAAAGCTAAATGTTCATGTGAGCAGAGGTTTAATCAACATGTTAAAGACAAAATAAAATAAAATATTTCCTTAGTTTTTGGCTACAGTTGGCACAAACAGAACAAAGAGAATGGCCTTCAACTTGAAAGAGAAGGATAAATATGGATTAAAGGGCATTGCAAGATAGATGAGTCCTTAGGAAGAGCGGTCTTTGGCACTTTGCATTAGATAATGTATAAAGGCCAAAAAGAGTTTCATCTTTATCCGAGAGAAAGGATTTTATTTTATTTTATTTTATTTACATTCCAAATGTTATCCCCTTTCCCGGTTTCTCCTTCGCAAACCCCCTATCCCACCCCCCATCCCCCTGCTTCTATGAGGGTGCTCACCCACCCACTCCTCACCACCCTGGCATTCCTCTACACTGGGGCATCAAGCCTTCACAGGACCAAGGGCCTCTCCTCCCACTGATGCCAGATAAGGCCCCTTTAGCTCCTTCAGTCCTTCCCCTATCTCCTCCATTGGGGTCCCTGTGCTCAGTCTGATGGTTGGCTGTGAGCCTCCTCATCTAAGGACACAAACACAGGGCTATTCGGATACTCTCTGAGCTCAATGAAGGAAGCATATATACACCAGGTTTGTTAACAAGAATGATTTGGTTAAGGCAAAACAGTGTCTTTTCTCTAGGGCCCACAATGGGGTGAAAATTTTTTCAAAGCTGGACTATCATATGAAGCAATCTGTGATGCTTTTCCAAGTTAAACAATAAAACAGTGAGTAAGTAAAAATTGTTGGTTCGGAGGAAGAGGGGGAGAAATCAGTTTTGGGTGTGAGATCTCAAGAGAATTTATAGGGAAAGGACTATTTAATCTCTAGTAGGGACGGCCGGAATTTCAACCAGCAGAAATGGAGTGAAGAATATCCTAAAGCAATTAGAACTCCACTTGCATGTCACGCGAAGCACTGGGGTAAAGGGGTGCATAGTCCACTTGTGAGTACAAACAGAGCCATTAATTTTAAGAGATCAAGCTGAGTTCTGGAGCGATGGCTCCGCAGTTAAGAGCACTGGCTGCTCTTCTAGAGGTCCAAGGTTTGATTTCCAGTACTCATATTAGTGGCTCAAAGCCACCTATAATTTCAGTTCCAAGGCATCCTATGTCCTCTTATGAGCTCGGTGGGCACCGAATATACACATATATACATGCAGCCAAAACCTGTCTTAGTCAGGGTTTCTATTCCTGCACAAGCATCATGACCAAGAAGCAAATTGGGGAGGAAAGGGTTTATTCGGCTTACACTTCCATGCTGCTGTTCATCACCAAAGGAAGTCAGGACTGGAACTCAGACAGGTCAGGGAGCAGGAGCTGATACAGAGGCCACGGAGGGATGTTCTTTACTGGCTTGCCTCCCCTGGCTTGCTCAGCCTACTCTTATAGAACCCAAGACTACCAGCCCAGG
This sequence comes from Mus caroli, assembly GCF_978045245.1. NCBI lineage: Eukaryota > Metazoa > Chordata > Mammalia > Rodentia > Muridae > Mus > Mus caroli. The sequence continues at coordinate 137,670,400 of NW_028227260.1, forward strand.
GATGGTCCCACCCACAAGGGGCCTTTCCCCCTTAATCACTAATTGAGAAAATGCCTTACAGTTGGATCTCATGGAGGCATTTCCTCAACTGAGGCTCCTTTCTCTGTGATAACTCCAGCTGTGTCAAGTTGACACAAAAATAGCCAGTACAATTGACCCCTTGTCAATTTGACACACAAAAACATCACTAGTAAGCCTCAACCCTTACATTCTTATTCATCCCCAAGATCTAAATAACTTTAAAAGTCCCACAGTCTTTACATATTCTTAAAATTTCAATCTCTTTAAAATATCCATCTCTTTTAAAATCCAAAGTCTTTTTACAATTAAAAGTCTCTTAACTGTGGGCTCCACTAAAACAGTTTCTTCCTTCAAGAGGGAAAATATCAGGGCACAGTCACAATCAAAGCAAAAATCAATCTCCAACCTTCCAACGTCTGGGATCCAACTCACGATCTTCTGGACTCCTCCAAGGGCTTGGGTCACTTCTCCAGCCATGCCCTTTGTAGCACACACGTCGTCCTCTGGGCTCCAGATGCCTGTACTCCACTGCTGCTGCTGCTCTTGGTGGTCATCTCATGGTACTGGCATCTCCAAAACACTGCATGACCCCTTCAGTCCTGGGCCTTCAATTACAACTGAGGCTGCACCTTCACCAATGGCCTTCCATGGCCTCTCACAGTGCCGAGCCTCAGCTCCTCTGCATGACCCCTTCATGCCTTCAAAACCAGTACCACCTGGGTGACCCTTACACATTACCAAGTCCCGCTGCAGAAGGAGTACAACCTTGCCTATCTCTGGAACACAGCCTCTTTGTGCTTTTCAGAAAACACTTCCCAGAAGATGTCACCTCAACGATGCTGGTCTCTTCTTAATCACCGCTAATTTCTTAGCTCCAGCTAACCAGCATCAATAGTCCCAGTAATGCAAAGTTTTTGCTTTAGTAGTTCTGGTATCTTGTTAATCACAGCTGATTCTTCAGCCCCAGCTAACCAGAACTACAAAATCTTCACAATCAAAACAGCAATGGCCCTGAAAAGAGTCATTAATTTTCCCTGTGAAATTTCACAAACCAGACCTCCATCTTCTGCACTGTTCTCAACATTATCTTCCAAGCTCCTACACAACATCTGACAGAGCACTTAACAACGAATGGATCTTTGGATCTTCAAGCCCAAAGTTCCAAAGTCCTTCCACAGTCCTCCCCAAAACATGGTCAGGTTGTCACAGGAATACCCCACTCTGCTGGTACCAATTTGTCTTAGTCAGGGTTTCTATTCCTGCACAAACATCATGACCAAGAAGCAAATTGGGGAGGAAAGGGTTTATTCGGCTTACACTTCCATGCTGCTGTTCATCACCAAAGGAAGTCAGGACTGGAACTCAGACAGGTCAGGGAGCAGGAGCTGATACAGAGGCCACGGAGGGATGTTCTTTACTGGCTTGCCTCCCCTGGCTTGCTCAGCCTACTCTTATAGAACCCAAGACTACCAGCCCAGGGATGGTCCCACCCACAAGGGGCCTTTCCCCCTTGATCACTAATTGAGAAAATGCCTTACAGTTGGATCTCATGGAGGCATTTTCTCAACTGAGGCTCCTTTCTCTGTGATAACTCCAGCTGTGTCAAGTTGACACAAAAATAGCCAGTACATACCCATACACATAAAACTAAATAAAATTTTAGAAACATCCAAGAAAACAAGGCAGTGATAGTTTATACAAACCAGTAGATCCTGAGATAGGGATTTATGTCAGGGTGATTATCACTGTATACCAAGCATGTTGACGGCCAAGTATTAGTACCCAACAAATAAAAGACAGGAAAGAACCAATCAAAGAAAACACATGGAGGAACTTGTGGCTCTAGCTATATATGTAGCAGAGGATGGCCTAGTTGGCCATCAATGGGAGGAGAGGCCCTTGGTCCTGTAAAGGCTCTATGCCCCAGTATAGGGGAATGCCAGAGCCAGGTAGCAGGAGTGGGTGGGTTGGGGAGCAGGGGTAGAGCAAGGGGATAGGGAGTTTTCGGAAGGGAAACTAGGAAAGGGGATAACATTTGAAATGTAAATAAAGAAAATATCTAATAAAATATTTTTAAAAAGACATGAAAGATTAGTATGAAAATAGACAAATGCTACCTTGAATTTTTATAGCTGAAACAAGATATATCTCTGAACAGATATAACAGACTGATTCTCAAAAGGCCTTATGAAAGAAGTGTTTCCAGGGCTTGGCATACAGTTATCAGGGCAAATTCTCACTTTTCTTCTCACCTTTATTACTTTGAGAATTACAGAGATACAATAAATTAAAAGAATCACTCAGCAAACATATATTACCTCTCTGTTTTTGTTTCTTTTTTTATGAACCATTTGATTTTTTTCCAGATAGATGACTTTCTTTAAAAAAAAAAAAAACTGGTGTCAAGAAATATAACTGAAACATTTGCAAAACTTCTCCCTTTATATCCATACAAATGAAATGGGAAGATAGGGGTTAAATGATCACTAAGTGAGTTCAAGGTAATTAAATTAGCACACTAAAGAGTGGACACTAATGAGCCCATTATAGCCTGGGGGAAGATCACTGGTTTACATGGCTCTGCTCTTACTGAAATTAAAGTAGACATTTTATCCCCCAATGAGAGTTTATTCCCGGATAATGTATAATTCTACCTTTCCCCACCATCACCACTGGTGTTTATTGAAAATCATCCTTAGAGTTTAAAAAATATATTGATTCTTTTGCAGTCTGGAGAGTCTTGGCTTGGCATGAATACAAAAGGGCTCCGGGCATCTATAGAAGACACGCATCCCTGCATTACCACAAATTCAGGATGACTCACTTCATCTATTTGAATCTCTACTCATTTCTACCCCTTTGCAGGAAATTGAGATTTTAAAACCTCTAGGCACTCAACCCATGAAAGAACTGCCTACACATAGCAGACTTGCACTTGAATGAAATAGCTTTGCCAATGTTAGGTCTTCTCGCTGAACCTGCATCTGGAGTTTTGATTGAGCCTCATAAACTCATAATTCAACTTTTAGATCGCTACGGGCCCTTTTTATATATTATACAGCATGAGAGTTTGTGTCTGGAATGTGGCTCAAGGAAACTGAGATTTAGAAGAAAAATCCTAAAATGTAAGCTTTACCCCTTAGCATTAGCATCAACTGAACTGTTTAGAAGAGGCCAGGGTTTTGTAAAATAAATCTCTATATTTTGAATATGTTCCAACAATTTTCTTTCTGCATATAAGATGATACTTTGTTAGTAGATAGTCAGATGCTAAGTTTAATCAACTACGAGAGGAACATCATGGGCTCATTCAGCAAGATCCTCCTTTTTCTGCATTATGAGTTATCTTCTTAATAATTTAACTATAATTTAGTGTTTTATCTTCCCTAAAAAACCACACTGTTTTTAAAGATCTGACTACATTTTGAAAATCCTTTAATCTCTACATATTCTTTGAAAAGAAGAAGATAGTAATCAAATCACTTTAATGTTGTGGTGGGTGGAAGGTTATCAAGACCTTCCACATGGACTCTTCCCTTTGGATGAGGATGTTGGCTGCCTTATAAATCAGTTAGCTAGAGCTAGCTGCATAAATCAGGAGGGGACAAGGAAAAACACTTTTGAATTTAATACTTTTAAAAGACACTTTATGGAATAAATCTGGAACAAATTGCACACTTATCTGTATCCATCAGGTCAGTATTATTGGATTACAGTTTGCCTCTGACTGCCAGCTTGAAAAACGCAGACTAGATGGAGAATAAAATGTGTAAACAGAGCAAAACAAAATTCTAAGTCTAATAGTCTATCAGGAAAGAGAAGTTACCAAGAAAACATCACTATAACTGTTACTTACACATAACCTTTTAATACACTTTTATCAAAATCAAGAAAACTATTACCTGAATGTCTGAGCCTTATGATAGTAATTAACAGCTACCAAGTCCTTAATATTTGCCAGGTGCTTTATAATTACTTTAGATCAGGGGCTTTTAACCTTGACTGCAAATCAGAATCATCTGGAGAGCTGTAAAATTCCAGATGACCAGGTCTCACTGAAAACCAATTAAAGCAGTATGTCTGTGGGTGGCTTCTATCCAAGCATGAGAGCTGCTTAAGATCACCAGGTGATTGCAATATGCAGCTGACTCCGAAAATGATTTTTTTGATTGCCCAGTTTATTTAATCCTTACAATTGCCCTTTGATGTGAAATCCTTTTTATCAGCAGCAGCAACAGCAGCAGCAGCAGCAGCAGTCATAATTTACAAGTGACAAAACTCTTGAAGAGAAACGTGAGTTATATTTCCCAAAGCCAGCAACTAATAAGTGATAGGAATCAGGTTTGAATGCAGCCCATGCCTTTCTGTTATATCATTATTATGTTGTTGATGTTTGAATTAAAATTCAAAGGCTAACAAAGATGATAACAGTAGCATTTACATGATTTTAATTTATTTGAAAGTTAACGTTCAGGCTAGGAATGTTGCTCAGTTGATAGAGATTATGCCCAGTATGCACAAAACCCTGGGTTTGGAACTCAAGACCATTGTGAACCTGGTGAGGTGATGCACACCTGCAATCTCAGCACTCAGGAAATGAATGCAGAAGGATTGGAAGAGCAAGCTATACTTGGCTACATATCAAATCTAAGAACAGCCTGGGTTACATGAAATTTGTCTCAACACACACACACACACATACTTGAATGTGATATTTTAAAAGTACTGCTTGAGAAAAATCTTGTTAGTGATATAATATAATTAAGTTGTCTAATTTCAAATATCATCAGAAATGTAAAAGAATACTCTCATATTGAGTGTGTGTGTGTGTGTGTGTGTGTAATTTTTAGAACAGCCAAGAAAATGCATATTGGCAGAAAATTTAAGGATGACCCATTCTCCTATACATCCCAAATTTTAATTTTCAAATAAGCAAAACCTAATGAGAAGTTACTACTTGGCAAACATTATTTTAGTTCCTCACAAAATAACCTTAATTTTAGTATTTAAAAAAAATCTATACTTATGTTTTAACCTTTTAGCTGAACTACATTATTATTTTTAAATCCTTCAAGTTTTTAGAGATGGGGTTACAAATAAATAATCAGACATATCATTTATCTCAGTAACTTGGATGAAGAAGTAAAAAGCTTATTAATAATTAACAGAATACTAAAAGTTATATATAAAATGACAAGCTCTGAACTAAAAACAACATTCTGTAATGTACTGAAGCAAATATTATTAAAAGTTAACACAAGTATATTTTGTATCTTGAACTCAATTTTCAAATAATACAAGGCACAAGTACAACACTTTGAGTCATTTAATTCTATATTTGAACAGAATTCATTGTTAGAAAGTACCTTCTTGTACTGAATGAAATAACACCTTTGTAATTTTTGATAACTTTTATTTTATTTCTTCATTTTATTAATACTTTGAGAATTTCATACAATATATTTGATCATATTCACCCCCTTTTCCCAGGTCCACCCTCCTTCCCTACCTATCCAATTTTGTGTCCTTTTATTTTAGTCCATCAAGTACAGTTGGTGCCAACCAAGTACTCTAGCATGTGTGACTGACCATCCCTAGGAGCATGGTCAACCCACTAAGGACCATACCCGTAAAAAAAAAATTTAACAAAAAGTATTCTCTCCTAGAAACTATCAATTGCCAATAGCTCCTTAACTACAGATGGATGTCATACCCACCTCCCTTCTCCATGCTAGGATTTTGCCTAGCTTGTGCTTGTGTAGGTCTTATGCGTGCTTTCTCAACTGCTAAATGAATGCGTATATACAATTTCCATGTTGCATCCAGAACATATGGTTTATTTGTAGTCATTCATGACCTCTGATCTTTACAATCTATCTACCCCTGCTTCTGCAATGATACTTGAGCCTTGGGATGAAGGATTATGATGTAGATGCCCAGTTTTGCTCTGAAAGCTCCATACTACCTTATTCTTTGGATGCTGAGAGATGTACTAATCTATGGGTATAACAAGTCATTAGAAATGAGTTTAATACTATATCCATTTAACAGAATTTATCCTTGAAATGTTAAAAAAATAAGTATATATTTTTATTCAGTTTTTAAAAATATTTTTATTAGGTATTTTCCTCATTTACATTGACAATGCTATACCAAAAGTCCCCCATACCCTCCCCCCCACTCCCCTACCCACCCATTCCCACTTTTTGGCCCTGGCGTTCCTCTGTACTGGGGCATATAAAGTTTGCATGTCCAATGGGCCTCTCTTTCCAGTGATAGCCGACTAGGCCATTTTTTGATACATATGCAGCTAGATAGAGTCAAGAGCTCCGGGGTACTGGTTAGTTCATATTGTTGTTCCACCTATAGGGTTGCAGTTCCCTTTAGCTCCTTGGTTCCTTTCTCTAGCTCCTCCATTGGGGGCCCTGTGATCCATCCAATAACTGACTGTGAGCATCCACTTCTGTGTTTGTTAGGCCCCAGCATAGTCTCACAAGAGACAGCGCTATCTGGGTCCTTTCAGCAAAATCTTGCTAGTGTATGCAATGGTGTCAGCGTTTGGAGGCTGATTATGGGATGGATCCCTGGATATGGCAGTCTCTAGATGGTCCATCCTTTCATCACAGCTCCAAACTTTGTCTCTGTAACTCCTTCCATGGGTGTTTTGTTCCCAATTCTAAGAAGGGGCACAGTGTCCACACTTTGGTCTTCATTCTTCTTGAGTTTCATGCGTTTAGCAAATTGTATCTTATATCTTGGGTATCCTAAGTTTTGCGCTAATACCCACTTATCAGTGAGTACATATTGTGTGAGTTCTTTTGTGATTGGGTTACCTGACTCAGGATGATGCCCTCCAGGTCCAACCATTTGCCTAGAAATTTGGTGGTAATTTGGATGTTTTGATTCATGTACACATTTACATTGAGCAACTTTTAAATCAGATTACACATGTCTATATCTTCAAATATTTATAACATTTTTTTGAAAAATGGTTTTACTATATAGATCTGGCTGATCTAAAACTAGCTACATAGACCAGGGCTGGCCTCTAACAGAGATCCACCAGTCTCTGCCTCCAAGAGTGCTTAGGTTGAGGATTTATGCAGAAAATCATTAACACTTTTGGAACTTTAGTTCACTGGTTAAGCTTTCCCGGCCCAGGCACACAGGAAAGTATCAAGTGACTTGGGAAGACATAAAATCATAGAGCACTAGATTAAATATTTGAATACAATTATCATTAGCGGGAAGTAAGAGCATATAGTGAGTTTTAAATACAAACACACTAAGTTCAGATCTTGGCAGTATATGCAACCATCTCAGATCAATAAGGAATGAGAGGTTTCCTGGTATATTACTTACAATATTGAAACAAAAAATTTCAGACAAATTGAAGCAAGTCCACATTTTAGACTCAGTATTTTCTGGCTGTATATCTTGGACAATTTATTATACTTCTCTTTGAATTTGCCAAGTAAAAATAACACTTTATCTTCTTTCAGAGATTAATTAGTATAAATGATAAAAACACCCTAAATATAGAGAGCATAATACACATTAATTGTCAGTAATAGTCACAACAGTAGTAGTGGAAGAGCAACAGTTAACATGGGTTTCAGAAGTTCTGAATATGACAGTTAATTACAAATTAATAGAAGAGGACATGAGTGCAATAATACTAAAAATAAAACTCCAACGAAACCTAGACTACATTAATTAGATCACCAGTGTTCAGAATAAAAGGGTGATTATCCTGTTCCAGCACTTTTATGAGCCCACATCTAGAACAATGTTGATTCCTCTTAAACAAATAGTACTGAGAAACTATATGGTCACATGATATAGAATGCAAATTGATTGTGATCTCTAAGGCTATACAAGAATCAGCTCAAAATGCATTAAAGACTGGAGTGGTTTCTTCTCTGTTGCTGTAATAAAATACCATGACCAAGGCAGCTTATAGAAAAAACAGTTGGGGGGGTTACAATCTCAGGGGGCAGGACATAATGCTGGGGTATCCCTGTGTGGCTTGCTTCTGCACATTGCAACATTCCCTGAAAATTGAAACATTTCCCCCAGGAGGAAAGGGAAGGCTCATGAGCTTCAGCTAATAAACCCTGGTAAACACAAGATTACATGTACAGGAGAACAAAAACTTGGAAGATGCTTGAGGGCCCCAACTAACTATTGAAAAAAAAAAAAAGGAGCAAGCAATTGGTGAGTGTCAACTCTGCACTTAATCTTAGCCAAAAGGCTGAGAAGTGTTGGGAGTGGAGACTCTGACCAGACAAACTGAAAAAGAGACGGCCAGACTGTGGCATTCTAAACTCTCAAAAACAGCGCATAGAGATGTACTCCCTCTGACAAGCTGCACTTCTCCATTACCGCCCAAAGTCACCAACTAGGAATCAAGTATTCAACTTACCTGAGCCTATGGGGAAGGCTTAAGCCACCACAATACCTATAATCTAAGAAAACCTGTCAAAATTTGGTACAGAGGGCTGAAGATGTAGTACAATGAGAGAATACTTAGCTGGTATATTGAACCACTCACCTATATATACCTAGAATACCTAATTTGACATCTAGCAGTTAAAAGAAGAAGGGGCTGGAGGCAGTGGGGATGAAGGAGAAAGATAAACATAGCTATACAAAAGCAAACCCTTCCTTCTGACCCCACTAAAAATGGGAGTGGTTTCATACCTGTGATCTGATCACTAGCTTGAGAGACTAAAGCAGAAAAAGTTAAAAGTTCACCAGCCTTGCCTACATAGGGAAACCTTGCCTCAAAACAAAAATGTAGGCATAGGCAATGACTTTCTGAATAGGGATCCAATAACTCAAGAAATAAGAACAAGAATTGATAGCTAAGATTCTACCAATTTAAAAGCACCTGCACAACACATGAAGCAATCAACAAAGTGAAGAGAAAATTGCCAGCTATTCCTGTGACAAGGGTTTAATATCTAGGACATATCAAAAAAAAAAAAACAAACAAAAACAAAAACAAAACCTCTTTTAAAAACTCAAATACCGCCGGGCGTGGTAGCACACGCCTTTAATCCCAGCACTCAGGAGGCAGAGGTAGGCAGATTTCTGAGTTCAGAATGAGTGAGTTCCAGGACAGCCAGGGCTATACAGAGAAACCCTGTCTCAAAAAAAAAAAAAAAAAAAAAAAAAGTCAAATACCAACCAAGCAAGCAATCTAATCAATAAATGGGCAAATGAATAGAATGGTTCTGAAAACAAGTGGCCAATAAATATATGGAAAAAAATGTTCAACTTCTTTAGTCATGAGGGGAATGTAAGTCAAAGCTACACTAAGATAGCATCTCATCCTTGGCAGGTTAAAGGAAAGAGCTATCATGAAGAGCACAGAGACAGCAAAAGTTGATAAGGCTGTGGGGAGAAAGGAACCCTTAGCCACTGCTGCTGGGGAGGTACTAAGTCTAGCCACTATGGAAATAATCATGGAGATTTCTCCCCCCTGCCCAAGTAATACAAACATAAAATTATATGGTCCAGCTACGTGATTTTGGCTGTATATCACAAAACTTTGCAGCCAGCAAGGACACTTGCATACCCAGATAAATGAATGGAATCATGTGTTATCTATACACAAGAGATGTTTTACTCAGTAATTAAAAGACGCTAGATTATATCATTTTCAGGAAAATGGGTGAGAATAAATATCCATGTAAAGTAACATGAACCAGTTCCATGAAGATGAGTATATCTAACATGTAGATTTAAGGGGCAAAAAAAAAAAAAACGACATAAAAATAAAATGAGGACTATGGATAATCTACAAGGTAAAGAAGAAAGGGGAGGGGTAAAGAACATAATAGGGTAAATATAATCGATGTGCAATATATGCATGTAGAGAAATGTTATAAAAACACACGTTACTTCATAAAATTAATGTACTCAAATAAAAAACTTTCTGAGGAATAACACAATGAATTCTAATGGCCTGTGTAGGCAACCAGGATTGCAACACTTTTCGAATTACATAACTTCTGGCAATAAAGAAGTTGGAATGCTTTGCTTGGAGAAGAGGAAATTTGAAAGAAAAATAGAAGATACTTTCAACTATGTGAAAGAACATCCCTCGTGGGCTGGACAGATTGCTCGATGAATAACAACACTGCCTGCTCCTGTAGAGAACCTAGGTTTGGCTCCCAGAACCCACACACAGTGGCTCAGAACCATCCATAACTCCAGTTCAAGGGGATCTGACGCCCTCTTGTGGTCTCCACAAACACTAGACATTCATGTATGTATGGTGCACATACATACACACAAGCAAAACATTTGCCTTTAAAAAAATACTCTCGCATGAAGGTTTTATAAATATAGTGTGTGTGTGTGTGTGTGTGTGTGTGTGTGTGTGTATGTATGTATGTATGTGTGTATGTGGTGTGACATGAAAGGCAGACTATTTGGAGGAAGGTATGAGACCAGTAGAGTAGAAGAGGCAGAGTAATGGGAGATGGTTTGTAATGGGGGATAGTGAATCTGAGTTGAGTGCAATGATATAACATTGTTTTGTACACTAACAAAAATGATAGTAAGACATATGCCAATTTATAATAATGATGAAGAAATCTACCTCACCTGAAAAATAAAGAAAACAAAGTTCAATCTCAGTACTTGGACATTGTTGGAATCTGAAAGTAGATATGCTTCAATCACCTGAAGAACATGGACCATCCCGAGAAAGTCATTCATCGACTATACCTCACGTCATACGTGATTCTGAAAAAGGTTTACTTCCAATGATTTCCTAACAGGATTAAAGCATTTTGAGAAAATGAAAATAGTTTTCTGAAATGAGACATAGCTGTTATTTCTTTAGAGTCTTATTACAGTCATGGGACATTTTAGCACAACCCTGGGCATCATTCTCTGTTACATACTGTGGAAAGGGACACTATTCATTTCTCCCTTAATTTTTTCTCTCCATCAAAACATGTACAAAGTCTGAAATAGGAGTCAACGGTCAAAATTCAATCTCAGCAGCAGACTAATCTGTCAGTAGCTTGAGTCTATCTGAGCCTGGCCCTTGAAGGTGGCTTCACTCTGCAAAGTTGAAAGTTGAAGGGTCAGCTGACTCTGAAAGTGAATTTTGCATTCCCACTGAGACAAGCATTCCTAGGCTCTGGAGCACAAAGTTTTTCCTTATTCTAAACACTTGATATAGAAAAGTTCATTTCAAAGATACATATTGCAAAATCTCCCAATATATAAATCAGAGATGTGCTTGGTTCGTGACACAGCATGAATTGTTAAAGCATTGTTTGGCTGTGTTTGGAACTGTACATTGTTCATCATACAGAATATGTTTTCAATAAGAATAGCCTGGCCATGGCCGAATTGGGGATGACATTTACACATATAAATGCTGGGCTTGTGCTGTTTTTTCCAGATATGGTTATCCTCTGTAGCCTGACAGATGGAAAAGCAATCATCCCTTAAGATAAGGGATTTGTTTTGCCTCAGGGGAAAAGCTATTTCTTACTTCTTAAAAACAATATTTTATTGCATTTATTTATTTATCTATCTATCTATTTGAGGGGGGTGCGTGCTACAGCACATGTGCAGAAGGCAGAGGACATCTTTTAAGAGTCACTTCTCTCCTGTCATGCAGGTCCTGGGAATTCAACTTACATCATCAGGCTTAGCACCAAGTGTCTTTACCCATTGAGCCATCTCCCTGGTCTCAGAAAAGCAATTTCTGATGTCAATAATGCAAGCAAAATATGGTAATAAGCCATTGGTGGGCAAAGGCTATCACTAATTGTCTCTTTATGTGAATTTTGATCATATTCCCAGTTTAGATGCATTCAAGAGGTTTGTAAGATATTAAGAAAGCACTGAAGTGAAGCAGGGAAAAGAAACAAAAAACAAGTACCATTGTTACTTTCGCGTGATAAATAGAAATGAAGACACAGAAGAATAAAGAAATTCCTAAATCAGAAAGCTCATAACAACAGGAAACAACATACCGCTGTGCCAGTTTCACAATCAAAACTACTAGGAAAAGAAGTTAAAGAAATTCATGACCATTGGGTCCAGCAGGACCCTAGAGGGGACAGAATGATATGGTTCCTGCCCCTGAGACAGGGCCAGCAGAAATAGGCCTGCACAAGAGTGTCCTTTCTATTCACATTAATGATTCCATGAAAATCAGAGCCAGCATGAGTCTGGGAGGTGAAAGTGTGGCTATGTCTTAGCAAAATGGTAAATACCCTTAAGGCTGTGGAAAGGAACTCTAAAAACATGAGTTTGAAAATATCTAATTTCTCAACGATGCAAAAATTAAGGATGCAATATGAGTTGTGAGAGGTTTCTTGAATCTAAAGGAACAAAAGCAGCTGTATTAATGAGTCAGCTTGTCAGAAAAATACAAAGGCAGGCAGAGTCCTGAGTTCAGGCCCAGATGTGGTAGAAATAGTAATTTCAGGACAGGGTCCCACCCAGCTAGCTTAGCATCGGTGAATAACAGAGGCAAGCAGATCTCTGAATTCTTTTGCAATGTAAAGGAAAATGTGTGCTTGCTGTCTCCTAAGAATTTGGGGGCTAATTCATAGGACAATCAAAAGGAAACCTGAAGTAAATGACTGGATTAATATGTAAAATAAAAGCTTACCATATGCAAGAGATGGGCTATCCAGATAATTTTTTAGAATAGCAAGAGAGAACCGCCTGAAGAACTGTCTCAAGCAGGAAAAAAATAAAAACAAAAAAAAAAGAGCTGTCTGTAGATATCAAAAGAAATCAGGTTGGAAATCTGTCTCCAACAGAGCATAAGCTGCCAGCTTAGAATCATGATTTGACTTTGAGTCATTTGTTTTCCATGCTTCCAGGCTCCCTTTCTATCAGAACTGCTCCCAAAGCCGAGGCTGGTCTTTGGCCCATGATCACTATAGATAATTCTTAAAGAAATACTATACACAGAGGAAGAAGAGAGACAATTTGGCACACAACACAGGAAAAGTGGGATCTGTGAAAGCAACAGATGAACAGAGAAGAACCTGGGAGGAGCAGGCCATTGTTAACAGAATAAACCAGAAAATATGCAGCGGTACCACTAGAGGAAGAAAATATTGTACCCATTAACCAATCAAACAGAACAACAACAAAAAAGCATAGAAAATATCAATCCCTTCTCAATTTTAATCTTGGTAAAGATGGCCTTAGCTTAAAATCCAGATTTTTAAAATATGACCCAATTAATTGCTGCCACCAAGAGACTCAATGCTAGGAAAGACATTCATAAACTGAAATTCAAAGATTGAAAACCAAAGCACCAAACAAACAGAAGCTAAAAAGAAAATGGCAATCTTGTTCTCATATCTTACAGAGTGATGAAGTAGATCTCAAACAAAACTCGGAAGAAGTTTCAGGGCTGGAGAAACGGCTCCAAAGTTAAAAGGACTCACTGCTCTTCCATAGTACCCACTCAGCAGCTCAAAACTGTCTGTAACTCTAGTCCCAAAAGATCTGGTGCCCTCTTCTGGTCACTGTGGGCACTGCACTCATATGCATAAAAAAAACGTAAAAATACTTCTTTACATACATATATACATATATAATTGAGATAATTCCCCTACATTTCGCCAAACCACAATAAAATAAAACTACTTGGAGACTTTAAAAACACAGTTTGAAGAGAGAACCATTGAATAAATCAATAAAAAGACAACTTACCAAAACTTCTGGAATAGCAGTAAAAAAAGGAATGGTTATGGCTCTATGTGCTCATATTCAAAATCAGAAAGGCCAGGCATAGTGTCACACAACCCTAATCCCAGGACTCAAGAAGCAGAAACAGGCAGATTTCTGTGAGTTTGAGTACAGCCTGGTATACAGAGAGTTAAAGAACAGGACTACACAGAAGATCCCTGCCTTGAAAAACAATCAAAAATATCTCAAATAGGCATTCTTGGTCACCCTTGAAGCTAGGCTGGATTCCCCACCAGCTTTTATCTACAGATACAAGTAACACTGGGAAGATCCTAAGACTAACTTTTGAAGAGGCCCAGCAACTTCTGTTTTCATTCTGGGAAGTCAACCACTGTTTTTTAAACATGTTTTAAACTGGTTTAGAAACAGTAATTATAATGAAATGGATAATAGTAGAAACATACATTGTTCTTCCTTAGACAGAACATGTCTCATGTTAATATATAGGAAATGAGTTACAGACACAAGCCAAAACTCAAGCTGTAAAGTGACTATTTCTGTATTTCATTTTTAAGTTAGCCAGATGTGATGACATATGGCTGGAACCGCAGCAATCAAGAGGCTTAGTCAAGAGGTCTTGTCATGAGTTCAATGCTGGTCTGGGCTACATAGTAAATTTGAGTTTGAAGACACCTGGGAACTGTCCCCCCCCCCAATTTAAATAAATGAATGAATTCATAGCTGAAAACATTCCAAGACTCCAGGCCAAGGTGCTTCCTCTCTTGACGGAAATGGCACCTGTAGTGATGAAGTAATGATTCTACACAAACTCTTGAACACAGAGAAGTCTTCCCAAATATTTCTATGAACATATATTACGTATTTCAAAACCAGACAAAAATCACTCCAAGGAAATAAAAGTAAAAATCACTAACTCTTGCAGATAAAATGATCTTTACCAATACTAGCAAATCTTAGTGTTTCTCTTATTAGCAAAGCAAATTCAGCATTAAAAAATAAGTTAGGCACATTCCCAGTGACTGCATCTACAAAAGCCCCTCACCTAAGACTCAGGGAACATTATGGAAGAGGGGACAGAAAGATTGGTCAGGGCGTTTGCTGTAAGATTGTGTCTCCTAGTAATTTCAGAAGCAATACCCATAAAAATCTCACCAACATGACTGCCCAATAATGAGCTGAACAAAGATAACTCTAACAGGCATGCTAAAGTGAAGTGGGCAAAGTCCACAAGGCCTCAGCCCTACACAAAGAATGGCAGGCAACTGGGGAATGCAGAGGAATAGTCTTCCTCGGGAAAGAGTATATCACTTGGCTCTCCAATACCAAATGGAACCTGAAAATGTACATATACGTTACATTATACAGAGTGAGCAGGGTATATTCAGGAACATATATGTATATACACATGTGCATGTATCAACAATTAATGCAAAATGAGGCCCTGGATTAGAAAAGGAGCAAGGAGGAGGTATTGGCGGAAATTAATAAAATGGAAAATGTAGTTCTATCAAAATAGAAGAAAAAAATTAAAAATAAATAAATCAGCTTCTTGTACAGTGTTATCAAACTATGTTTAAGAAACTATATTACTAAGTTTTCTAATCGCTGTGATGAACTACCTGACAAGAAGCAACTGCAGGGTGGAAAGATTTATTTACTTATTTCATCTCATAGTTTGAGGAGTGAAGTTCATCACAATAGGGAGGCTGTGGTAACAAGAAAGGCTCAAGGCTGTGGTCGCAAGAGCCAAGGGCAGTTTTTTCACTTCTCCATGGATCACAACTTAAAGACACAGTAGGTAGGGGAACTAAGCTAAAAACACCCAAGAGCCACTTTCTCCTGTTAGGCATCATCTCCTGAATGTTCTGCAACCTCTGAAAATAGCTAAGGACCAAATATATTCAAGCTCATGAACTGATAGGGGTGGACAGTTTTCATCCAAATATAACAAATGCAATCATCATAATATTTTCAAAATAAATCTCCTTTTTTTTTTCAAGACAAGGTTTTTCTATGTAGCCTTGGCTGTCCTAGAACTCATTTTGTAGACCTGGCTGGCCTGAAACTCTGAGATCTGCCTGCCTCTGCCTCTTGAGTTCTGGGATTAAGGCATGCACAAGTACAGCCACCCCAAATTTTCTAAATTTATATATGTATAATTTACCATCTATCTGTGTCCAATAAAAATTTCTCTCAGTACTCAAATTACATGAAAACTTACTTATACAAATAAAACAAATCACACAAAAGTCCCATTAACATCATGGCCATTTGTATACCTCCCCTAAGAGCATTAGTGAGAAGATAATATGTGCTCTCACCATTGTTGAAAGCCTACTGGAAGGTTTCAGTGACTTTGAGGAATTCCAAATCATCATTTGGTCAATATGCCCATTTTTAAGTGTGTATATGTATATATGCATGGTATGCATATTGTGTGTGTGTGTGTGTGTGTGTGTGTGTGTGTGTGTGTGTGTCTGTGTGTGTGTGTGTGTGTGTTTAAATGCGTGTGGGCAAGTGCATATATGTGAGCACATATATGCACATACATGTAGAAGTCAAAGATTGGCAATAGATGCCTCTGTCAATCAGTTTCTACCTTACGTATTGAGGTAGAATCTCTCATTTAAAGGCAGGGCTGATCAATTCAGCAAGTCAAGCTAGCCAGATTACCCCAGAGATACTCTATGTCTCCCTTCCATGATAAAATTACAGGTAGGCCACCATGCCCCTGGCATTTACAAAGGTGCTGGGTATTTGAAGTCAGGTCCTATGCAAGGGCAGCAAATGCCCTACCAAACCATCTCCCCATCAAATAAACATGTTTATTTGTATGTAGTCCTGTACTCTCCTGACTACTGTGGCTTTGTGAGGTCTGAAATTAAATAATAACAGACCTTTGATTTTTTCTTTTTCAAGACTGTTCACTACTTTGGGTTCATTTCAATTCCATATCAAATCTAGCATCATTTTTTTCATATCTGAAAGAAAATGAAGCTGAAATTTTGGTAGTCATTCAATTGGGTATGCAGATCAACTTGGAGAGTGCATTTTAAAGAAAACCTTAGTATGTTTTCCTCTAATCAATGAGTATAGTATTACTTTCCCATTTATTTGTGCTTTCTTTCAATTTTTTTGCAAAATGTCTCATTTTCATGGGGAAAAAAGACCTTATATTCTTCTGTTTTAATCTTCTTAAAGGTTTTATTATGTATGGTACTATTCTAAATTAAACTACTTTCTAAATTTAATTATTAGAGTACTTTCACCATCTATAAAAAGACAAAGTTTTTTTTTCCCTAGAGTCCTATAAATTATATTTGAAATGATAGAAGGAAACTGGCTAGCTCTTCATGAATTTTTATTTTTCAACAGTATTGTAGATGTGAAATCAAAATCACAAGCAAAAACTAAATAAAGATAAGTTAAATTTCATCAAATGAAAAATTTCAGTCTGTCAAAAGACATAATCAAGAAAATAAAAAGACAACATAATGATTGGTGTAAACGTTTATAAAGCATGTGTCCAAGAATAGTCTAAAACCCAGAGTACAGGAATGTTCTTATAATTCAATAATTAAAAAAAATTGAAAGAACTCAAAAGTGGAAAGGGGAACAGGTAGTCATCTAAAAGAGAGTTGGAAATGGCCAAAGAAAATATGAAAAATGTCTGCTATGGTTGCTTATTGGGGATGAGACACTTCCCCAAATCCATCGGAAAAGGTCTATCTAAAAGGGAAGAAGTCAAATTAAGAACAAAGGGAAATCTCATGTAAGGACATGTAAAATAGTGTACTCACTATGAAGAACAGATAAGCAGTTTCTTCTGTATTATATATACTTACGGCGTTACAACATGATTTTTTGCTGTATGTATACTTAGCAAAGTAATTACTACAGTGAAGAACGTTAGCATAGTTATCATTTTGCTAATGCTTGTACCCAAAATGCATTCTGTTATTGAATTCCAGTACCTAATACAATATTATACCTATACTCTTCATGCTGTGCATCACAATGCAACTACTTTCCGACTGGATCAATGGCTCAGTAAGTAAAAGCATTTGCTGCCAAAGCCTGACAACTTGAGTTGAGTGTTCAATTCCTGGAGACCCGTGGTAGAAGAAAAAGATTGTTTCCTACAACTTGTCCTCTAACCTCAACATGTATACCATGGTGGTATGCACACACACACACACACACACACACACACACACTATGAATAGATAGACAGACAGACAAGTAGGCAAACAGACAGTAGATAGATAGACAGATAGACCCACAGACAGACAGACAGACAGACAATTGATCCTCTGATGCTGGTGCTACTGCAAGGGAACTAAAGAGTTTTTCAACATGAGGGTCTATTGGAGGCAGCAGGTTACTGGGGCATGCCTATATATACTATATTTTGTTCTTGGCTGTATCCTGTTTTTCATTCATTTTCTTTTCTTTTCCTCTTCTTTCTCTTCTTGATATGTCTCATTTTCATCATTATCATTTTTATCACTCTGTCTTTCTCTTCATACTGACAGTCTACTTTAAAAGCAACTTGTAAAATTATTCCTAGTTTATCTAAAAATTAAATAATACTGTTTAAGTTTTATGTCTCACTGGAAAAAAATGTATGTGATAAAAAAAAGATTGTGCTAAGGTAGTTTGTTTGAAAATTAATATATAGTGATTCATATATTCATACCTAGATATTTAGCAAAGAGACCTAAAATATATCTTTCCAAAAGCCTATGTGTAAGTGTGTGTATTATGTCTACTTATAATGACTCATTTTAACAAAAACTTCTTTTAAATCCATAGTTAAACAGGTTTAAACACGCATATCTCTTCATGGCACAACTCACACACACACACACACACACACACACTCACTCACACACACACACACACACACACACACACACACAACCCTAAGTAAATGTCAAATGTCAAAGACTCTGAGACCTGCCTTGCAGCAAACAGATAGATGGCAAAAACTGAGAGCAGGGCAGGGCTCCACAAAATAGAAACATACCAAGAGAGAAACCTGGTATTATTACCATATTAAGGTGTGAACAAAGTCATACTTAATCCCTTTGTGGTCTTTGGTTATGTCTATGCAGAAAGGTGGCAAAATAAAACAGGGACACACAGAGGCAAGCCTGGCACTACCACTCATACAAGGAACTACACAGACCCATGGGAGTGGCAAAATACCTATAGTGAGCTGTGGCTTATATGCAGGCTCCAGACCCATGGCCATGTAAGGGGATGCACATAGGCAGTTAAAATACTTATCCACAAGCAACAAACCAAACATATAAGCTTGGTACCTTCTATGTCAGAGTGTTGAGAGCCTTGATCCTATGCAGCTCTTGTATGGGCACTACAGTGGTTATGATTTCATGAGTGCAATAGTTCTGTCATGCTCAGAAGACACTTATTTACTGCACTCGTCCCTGACCTCTGACTCTTAGAATCTCTCCAGCCTTCTTCCATGACAGTTCCTGAGCCTTGTGGATAAGGAGTGTTATATACTGTTATGGTTAGGGCTAAGCATGCCACAGGCACTTGTTCTTCCTACTTTGACCAATTGTAAGTCTGTACTAACTGCTATCCACTATATAAAGAAGTTTCTATGATGAGAGATGAGAGCTGCACTAATCTAAGGATATAATGATAGATGTACAGAATGCAGTTTTATTCAATGTCTTTTCAAAATAGTAGTAGTAAATTCTCCCTAAGGCCTATGACATCCTCAGCCATCTGTTCTTAGGCAGGTTTATCATAACAGGCATGGGTTTCCTCTTGTGCAGTAGGTCTCAAGTCCAATTAGAAAGCTGTTGGTTATTCATACCCATAAATATCCTAAATAGTAGGGTATTTATCCCACTCTTGCACCAATGGCATATATTGCCCTGTTAATATTTGTTGCAGATCAGATTCACAGACAGCTAAAAGTGTTGCTGATTTTTCTCCCTTATCACTCTGCAAAGCACCTTCCAGTATTATGCAGCTCTTGGGTTAGTATCTACTTGATCTCTCCATGTCCTGTGAGTCTAGTATGTGGTTTCTTCAGAAATGGCCTCTTATTGCTGAATTCTGAAAAGTAACCAAGAGCATTGTATTCTTTGGTGATCTCTGAAGCATCTGCTGACCAGCAATTGGAAAGGGACTATCTCATATCTTGCTTTGGGCTTTCTGTTTGATATAATATGGCTTCTAGGAGAAGTGTGGTCCCTCCATATAGGGTAACTTTAATGAAATTCTCTTTTACATGCACAGAGAGAGAGACAGAGAGAGAGACAGAGAGAGAGAAGAGAGAGTGGGGGGGTTAAGGTTTGTTTATTTTTATTTTATATATGGGTATTTTTCCAGTGTGTACATATATGCACCACATGCATGCCTTGTGTCTGCAGAGGCCAGAAGAGAGTGTCAGATCCCCTGGAACTTTAGTCGCAGACTGTTGTAAGCTGCCACGTGGGTGCTAGTAGTCAAATCTGTATTTTCTGAAAGATAAGCCATTGCTGAATATTACTGAGTAAGCCATCTTTCTAACACCAAGGAAAAACCTGCAACCCAAAATTTGTTCTGCCTACAAGATGTGCAGGGATAAAAATGGAACAGAGACTGGGACAATGGCCAATAAATGACTGCTCCAACTTGAGACCCACCCCATGTGAGAGAGCCAACCCCTAACACTATTAATAATACTCTGCTACTGTCTTCTACGGTAACTTGGCTTCAACAATAGCCTCTCATAGGCTTTCTTCATGGTGCCAAGCCTCAACTCCTTTGCATGACCCTTTCAGTCCTGGGCCATCAATTGCAACTGAGGCTTCACCTTCACCAATGGCCTTCCATGGCCTCTCACAGTGCCAAGCCTCAGCTGTTCTGCATGACCCCTTCTTGCCTTCAAAATCAGTACCACCTGGGTAACGCTTACCAAGCGTATTACCAAGTCTAGTCACAGCACAAGGTACAACCTTGGCTATCTCTGGAACACAGCCTCTCTGTGCTCTCAGAAAACACTTCCCAGAAGATGTCATCTCAAAGATGCTGGTCTCTTCTTAATCACCCCTAATTTCTTAGCTCCAGCTAGCCAGCATCAATTGTCCCAGTCATGCAAAGGTTTCACTTTAGTAGTTCTGGTATCTTGTTAATCACAGCTGATACTTCAGCCCCAGCTAACCAGACCACAGAATCTTCACAATCAAAATAGCAACAGCCCTGATAAGTCTTTATTAATCTCCCCTCTGGAAATTTCACAAGCCAGTCCTCCATCTTCTGCACTGTTTTCAACATGATCTTCCAACTCCTATACAACATCCCACTGAGCTCTTAACACGGACAGATATTCTAGCCCAAAGTTCCAAAGTCCTTCCTCAGTCCTCCTGAAAACATGGTCATGTTGTCACAGGAATACCCTACTATGCTGGCACCAATTTGTCTTAGTCAGGGTTTCTATTCCTGCACAAGCATCATGACCACGAAGCAAGTTGGGGAGGAAAGGGTTTATTTGGCTTACACTTCCACATTTGCTGTTCATCACTGAAAGAAGTCAGGACTGGAACTCAAGCAGGTCAGGAAGCAGAAGCTGATGCAGAGGCCATGGAGGGATGTTCTTTACTGGCTTGCTTCCCCTGCCTTGCTCAGCCTGCTGTCTTATAGAACCAAGACTACCAGCCCAGAGATGGTCCCACCCACAAGGGGAACTTCCCCCTTGATCACTAATTGAGAAAATGCCTTACAGCTGGATCTCATGGAGGCATTTCCTCAACTGAAGCTCCTTTCTTTGTGATAACTCCAACCTGTGTCAAGTTGACAAAAAACTAGCCAATACACCTATTTCCTCAAGCCTTTCATCAGGCCCCTAGGGTCACCAAAAAGACTCCCCCAAAATGAGTTATTCACTCCTTATAGGTGACATAGCTGAATACTGCCTTATTGGTGGTTGTTGTAACATGCTGATATGATACGTTCAGCATGTGCCAAATTAAATTATCTTCAATTCTGCTTCACTTACACTTTGAGCTGCTCCTTGGAAAAACTATTGTTAGAGGTTTCTCATCTTTTTTTTTTTTTCATAAGATTTAAAGTGGTGAGTTGAAGACATTACACCCTTAAAAGGAAAAACATGTAAAAAAAAAAAAGCTTGCTTATGAAGAAAATATTAGAAGAGTACAATCAATAATAAAAGGTATAGCACAGGTTAAATAGGACAGCAGAGTGTGGCTGGAACTGTATATTATATTTGGAATAATAGGGAACAATTGACCATGGGTGGGCTCTCAACAAAATATGGACTCTATAATACCAGATAAAGATGGCATATTCTTACCTTTGAACACATTTTAAATGCAGTGCTCCAAACACTTGAATGTTCCTTCTGGGTTGGTGGCTAGCTCCATGAACTCATTAATGAAATGGGAGTCTTGGTATGTACCACACATCTAGCAAAACTTGACAAAGAGACTGACAGTGAGATTCTCAAAGATAAAGGAGAGTAACACATCACAGTGAACAAGAAAGAAGTCCAAGGGAAATAATCAACTTAAATGGGAAGTTGGCTTAAAACTGGCTTTTGAAATGAACACAACCAAAGTACACAACCATATAAAATAAAAATCCACATCCCTAAGGAATAAACTATTGTATCCATAAATCTATTAAAACACTATTCCACATTAGTGTCAGAAAGAAATGCTGTTTGTTTGTTTTGTGGTTATCATTTCTTTCTGAACCAAATTTCAGTCCAAAGAACAAAATAGAATTGTCAGTCTTTTTTCAGGGGTTTGAAATTATTTGTATTTTAAGTATTTTTTTCACTGTAGGTCAAACAAATAAAACCCAGGCACTGAAGAGGTTGAATTGTCCCTTCTTATAAGCAAGCTTTAGCCTGGAATTTCACTTTGGCAAGCCAGAAACTTTCTTTCTTTTTTTTTTTTTTTTTTTTTTTTTTTGCAGCTCTTTATCCCCTTGCAGAAGAAGAGAGGGTCATTCCGAATGTGTTCCTCCCACGATCATTTATTTTCTCCCAAGCCAACTGGATGCTTCTCTCCAAAAGGCTCTGTATTTCTATCCAAAAGAATTATAAGTACATTCTAAGGGTAACACAGATGTGGCTTTGTGAAAATGCAGATGATACCTACATCGTTGTGATTGTAATAATTAAAACTGTAATCTGCACTCTTAGATTCTATATTATAATTATTAAAAGTCCTGTCAGAGATTATTCCTTTCATCTTTTCCTTTCTGCATCTGCTATTTTAAAATACCTTGTTAGATGTTCTAAGATATATGCCAATAGACTTTTTAAGGTAATTTCCATTTTTGGTTCGCCCTATGAAGTCACTACATGCAGTATAATATTAGAGCTGCAAGTTAGCCCTTATTCATACTTTTTGTTGTAATTTTTAATCTTAGGAATTTCATACAGATATACAATGAAACATTATCATGTTCACCTTCCATTTCCCTTCTAAGAGTATTCTAAACTCCTGACTTTGCACCAACAGAGCAGTGCACTTCTCATCCCTCATCAAAGAAGCATCATTTTGAAGTATGGAGGGACTGTTACAGTTAACATGCAGAGAAAACCTGACCATGGGGTACCCAGACTCAACTGAAACATCTACCAATACAACTCCTACATCTAACACTTGAGAAAGGTTGTAGAAGAGGGTGTGTAAAAAGTGTAAGGTTGCCTGCTATAACATTGTGTCTTTTACATGATCAATACAGCTGCCTAAATAAGACCTGCATGATGACAGTAGTAGTCACCATGGCAATGCTGGTAGGGGAACACTCACAAGACCCCACTCTTAGAGACTGACAAGTCATCAGTGACTGAAGAGAGAGGAAGAATAAGTTGCCTCCAGGCATGAGGTGTCTAATAGGTCATCCAATGCCAAGTGGTAAGCCCTAATCACATCTACATACAAACAACACTAAATGAACAAAATAGGTTGTGAACATGTATATACAGAAGAACAGATCATGACTCACAGAGGGAATGGGAGGAACTGGAGATGAGAAAGAGTGAGAAAGAGAGAGGGGGGAAGTGAGGGAGGGAGGGAGAGGTACAATTTACATAAATACAATGTATCATGTATGACATTCTCAAAAAGGCTGTTTTTTTATAAAAAGAGAGCTTCCCCCACCCCCAGAACCTATCGACTGCCAATATCTCCTTAACAAGGAGTGATGTCTAGGGAGCCCCTCCCATATTCATGTTAGAATTTTGTTTGGACTGATCTTATACATATCTTGTATAGGTAACTACACTGCTGTATGTTCATGATTGCAACACTAGTGCTATGCCCAGAAGACAGCATTTCATAGCACTCTTCCCCATGCTCCACCTCTTACATTCTTTCCCCTTCCATTTCTCTAATGTTCCTTGGGCTTTGGGTGGGGATGGTGGAGAAAGCAGTTAGTCTCTTATTCTCAGTATTTCAATACATCTCTTTATTGACTCCTCCCCGCTACAAAAGATGCTTATTTGACTAAGGTAAAGAGAAACCCAAGATAATGAAAATAGATAGATAGATAGATAGATAGATAGATAGATAGATAGATAGATGATAGATAGATAGAGATATAGATATATAGAAATAATTAGACAGTATTACCACTGAGCAAAATAAGAGTAGTATATTGTACCTATAACCTATGACCTCCTCAGCTATGAGCTTTTGGGTAGGACTATAGTACCAGGAATGAAATTCTTCTCCTGTGGAAGGGGCCTCAAATTCAATCATAAAGCATTTAGTTACTCTAGCAGTGATGCTATTACATCAGTGGGCACATCTTGCCTGGCGGGTCAGTATTGTAGCATACAGTGTTTGGCTCTGGATAAAACTACGGATTCTTTTCTTCCAGAGCAGCCTGCAAAACTAGCCAGCGGGGAAGGGATTTCCAGCTCAGTTTGAGATGATTGATGTCACTATGTCCTGCAGCCAGAGTCACACTTCTTGGTCTTACTGTTCCAAAGACATCACTCTCCAATGTTTCCATTACTCTAGGAACTTTTTCTACATGCATAAAATGTTCTCCTCAACAAAATCTATCTAGTCCGGTCTTTGATTTCAGACACATTTTGGCCACTACTATCCTGGTAGCATACATACCTATCAAATTAAGCTCCTTAAAGTTCTCCAAACATGCTATTTCTCTCATGCTTCCAAATTGTAATAGACTACTTTCTCTACCATAATGCCCTTCCCCAAACTTTGGCTTATTTCAACTGTTTTATTAAATATCAGTCAGGAAAACATCTTCACAGAATGATCTATTTCTATCTCTTTCTCTTCTTTGTCATCATGAATTACATAATTCTACACTGCATCATAATGTATCTTACTGCTTCATAATTTTCTGATCAACTCACTTAAATGTACTTCACAGAAATAAAATACAGATTTTTAAATTTATGGGTTGATGAATTTTGACAAGTGTATATATCTGTGTGATCACTATTCCAATCAAAATATAAAGTATTTTTATTGTTAAAGAAGATTATCTCATGCTCATGTCGAAATGATTGCTCATTTGCAATCAGCCTCACCCACACAGGAATATACTCAACATATTTCTATAAATATAAATTTGTTTCCTTATTCTAGAATTTCATGTAAATTAAATATGCTACATGCTTTTTTTGGTTTTTTTTTTTTGGGGGGGCGTGGGGGTTGTTCGTAACAGGGTTTCTCTGTATAGCCCTGGCTGTCCTGGAACTCACTTTGTAGACAAGCATGGCCTCGAACTCAGAAATCCACCTTCCTCTGACTCCCGAGTGCTGGGATTAAAAGTGTGCGCCACCACGCCTGGCTCTGGTACATGCTTTTTTAAGGTTAGCTTTTTGTTTAACATGATGCCTGTGAGGTACCATGTACTTGTATATATCCATAATTCATTCATTGCTTGGGGAATATATTGTTATATAGACATTATATTGTTTATCCTTGTAACTATTAAAGAAAATTTGAGTTATTTACATCTTAGCATTAGTATGAAAACTGTTATAGACATCTATATACAACTCTTTTGTTAACAAAAATTTTTATTCCTCTTAAATAACAAGGGTATAATGATAGATTATGTAATAGATATATTATTTAATTTATAAGAAATTGATAAACTGTTATACCTTAGTTGTGTTATTATACATTTCTACAAGTAGTCCATGAGTTGTCGAGTTTTCTATGTCATAGGTAATACTTGGTGTAGCATGATTGAGTTGTGCTTTTGTTTGATACTACCAGTGATTTCAAAGTCCTATGTTTTACTGTTTTAGTCAGGATGACTATGACTGAGTAATTTATAAGGAACAGAAATTTATCTCTTAAGGTTTAGGATGCTGAGATATTCAGTATCAATGCAATAGCAATGTGTCACTTGGGAAGACTCAAATTTCACCTTCCATAATGCTGCCTAAAAAACTGTATCCCCTAGAAAGGGGACCATGGTTCCTCATAAAGCAGAAGAACAGAAGAGAGCCAATCAGTACCAATCATGCTCTTGAGGTTACATCCCTTATGGCCTAATTACTCCTTAAATGTCCCGCATCTTAATGCTGTCACATGGGCAATCAAGTTTCAGTGTGAGTTCTGGGGATAACAAATAAAAAGTCCAGTTCCAGGTCTAAGGTACATCTTTTTGAGTTGTTGGCCAGGGAGAGTCAAACATAAACTATTGGCGTGGATCTTGGTTATTGTCCAACTTGATAATATTGTCCCTATTGCTGAAGATACCACATATTTGAATCATAGGACACAGAAAAGTTAAACTGATAGTGAATCCCACAGAAGGTCCATCTCTACTGGGGGTGGGGGTGGGGGTGGGGGTGGGAGTAATAAAATCCCACTTGTATCTGAAGAGCTATTGGCAATTGATGGCTACTGAGAGTCAGTTTTCTTCAGGGAAACAGGCCCTGAGAGGCTACCCAGGCACCAGTAAGTGGCCTTTATTATGTAAATACTGACAGCACTAACTGCACTCCATAAAAAAATTTGAGAGCATGAAGTTGGAAAAGAGTCATAGTGCAGATATTGGGAGGGGGTGGAGGATGGATGGGAAGAAATAAGGGGTGTGGACGATTTGATTTTCTTTTAGATTTTTTTATTAGATATTTTCTTTGTTTACATTTCAAACATTCTCCCCTTTCCTGGTTTCCCCTCCAACCTCCCCCCCCCATTCCCTCCCCACTCCCCCTGCTCACTAACCCACCCACTCCTGCTTCCAGGCCTTGGCATTCCCCTACACTGGGACATAGAGCCTTCACAGGACCAAGGGCCTCTCCTCCCATTAATGACTGACTAGGCCATCCTCTGCTACATATGCAGCTGGAGCCATGAGTCCCACCATGTGAAATCTTTGGTTGGTGATTTAGTCCCTGGGAGCTCTGGGGGTACTGGTTGGTTCATATTGTTGTTCCTCCTATGGGGCTACAAATCCCTTCAGATCCTTGGGTCCTTTCTCTAGCCCCTTCATTGGGGACCCTGTGCTCTGTCCAATGGTAGGCTGCAAGCATCCACCTCTTTATTTGTCAGGCACTGGTAGAGCCTCTCAGGAGACAGCTATAATAGGCTCCTGTCAACAAGCACTTGTTGGCATCTACAAAAGTTTGTGGTTATATATGGGTTTGGTGGTTGTATATGGGATGGATCACCAGGTGGGGCAGTCTCTGGATGGTCATTTCTTCAGTCTCTGCTCCACACTTTGTAACTCCTTCCATGGGTATTTTGTTCACCCTTCTAAGAAGGATCCAGGTATCCACACTTTGGTCTTCCTTCTTGAATTTCATGTGGTTTGTGAATTGTATCTTGGGTATTCTGAGCTTCTGGGCTAATATCCACTTATCAGTGAGTGTATACCATGTGTGTTCTTTTGTGACCGAGTCACCTCATTCAGGATGATATTCTTAAGTTCCATTCATTCCATTTGTCTTCGAATTTCATGAAGTCATTGTTTTTAATGGCTGACTAGTACTCCATTGTGTAAATGTACCACTTTTTTTTTTTTTAATCCATTCCTTTGTTGAGGGACATCTGGGTTCTTTCCAGCTGCTGGGTATTATAAACAAGGCTGCTATGAACATAGTGGAGCATGTTCTTATTACATGTTGGAGCAGTTTTGGATATATGCCCAGGAGTGGTATAACTGGTTCTCACGTAGCTTGATGCCCCAGTATCGGGAAATGCCAGGGTGGGAAGGCATGAGTGGATGGATGTGAATTATTTGATTCTTTAAAAAGAAAAAAAAAAGAGAAATTGATCCAGGAGATAGTGTCTTATGCCTTTAATTCCAACATTTGGGAGGCAGAAGCAGGTAAATCCCTGAGTTTGAAGCCAGCCTGGTCTACAGAGCAAGTTCCTGGAGAACCAGTGCTACACAAATAAACACTGTCTTGAAAAACAAACAAGAAAGAGAGAGAGAGAGAGAGAGAGAGAGAGAGAGAGAGAGAGAAGAAATGTTGATAGCAACCAGAAAGTCCCAGATGCCAGGAAAGCAAGAGCCTCCCAGGACCCCGTGTGGATGACATTAGCTGAAATACCCACAAAGGGGAGGGAGAACCTGTCAAAACCATATCCAGAGGTTAGGCATAGCCCCACCGCCAGATGAGGGATGGAGCCACCCACCCATCTCCAAAATTTTAACCCAGAATTTCTCCTATCTAAAAGAAATACAAGGACAAAAAGTGGAACAGACTGAAGGAAAGACCATCCAGGGACTGCACTACCTAGGGATCCATCCCATATACAGTCACTAAACCCAGACATTATTGTGGATGCCCAAAGTGCTTGTTGACAGGAGCCTGATATAGCTGTCTCCTGAGAGGCTCTGCCAGATCCTGACCAATACAGATGTGGATGCTTGCAGCCAACCATAGGACTGAGCACAGAGACCCCAATGGAGGAATTAGGGAAAGGACTGAATGAGCTCTGAGGGGCCTTATCTGACATCAATGGGAGGAGAGGCCCTTGGTCCTGTGAATGATCGATGCCCCAATGTAGAGGAATGCTAGGGCAGGTAGGCAAGAGTAGGTGGGTGGGTTGGGGAGCACCCACATAGTAGCAGGATAAGGAGAGATGGAACAGAGGGTTTGTAGAGGGAAACCCAGGAAAGGGGATAACATTTGAAATGTAAACAAATAAAATATCCAATTAAAAAAATTTTAAATTGTTAAATAAAATAATGAAGTGTGATGGTTTGTATATGCGCAGCCCAGGGAGTGGCATTATTAGAAGGTGTGTCGCTGTTGAAGAAGGTGTGGCACTGTGGGTATGGGCTTAAGACCCGTATCCTAGCAGCCTTCAGATGAAGATGTAGAACTTTCAGTTCTACATGCCTGCCTGGATGCTGCCATGTTCCTGCCTTGATGATAAGGGACTGAACCTCTGAGCCTGTAAGCCAGCCCCAATTAAATGATATCCTTATAAGACTTTCCTTGGTCATGGTGTCTGCTCACAGCAGTAAAACCCTAAGACATGAAGTATGCATAACACATTGTGTCATTGTGGTTTTGAGTTCAGCATCTTTGTTCACTAATAGTCTTCAACACCTTTTTACCTACATGTAATTTTCTCTTTCTTTTACTGCAAGTCACCTTCTCATATATAAAAGGAGCTGATTTTAGAAAAATTCAACCATGTTCGAATCTGAGATCTTACATTGGCAGCCTTATCTTAGGCCATTACTCAGCCAGTCTGAACCACAGATAATTCACCTGTAAATTATGGATAATCTACTCTCAAACCTGATAATATGTATCACCTGCCTAGCATGATGTCCTCTATAAATAGGTTTTAATAATAGTCAGGCATGGTAAAGCATGCCTTTAATACCAGCACTAGGGAAACAAAGGTAAGTAGATATCTGTGAGTTCAAAGTCTACATTATAAGTTCCAGGAGAGCTTTAAAAAGGAGAGATTTAATACAATGTGAATATTATTGTCAAGAATCACTTAGAGAAGCCAGGTACGATGGCTCATCTGTAATCCCATCACTTGGTAGTTAAGGAAGGAGGACTGCCATAAATTCATCCTAGGCTACATGGTAAAAGCAGGACAATCTACAGTGTGAGGCCCTGTCTCTCATGTTAGATGTATAGGAATAACTCTGTAGTAGAAGGTATGCTAATATATGTGAGGCCCTGGTTTTAATTCTCACTATTGACAAGAAAAAAAATGATTTTGCACCGTTCCTACGACATAGTCAAAGAAGCATGACTGACAAGCTTGACCTCTAATCAAATGCTTCAGCTCGATGCTTCCCTCCCTAACACCCTACTTTCTTCCTTACTTCCCAAATTCAAGTTTTAGAACTCTCACATATATTTGTCTCACAACCAAACTGAAATTGTATTTTTACAAAGAAAATAATTACATCTTCATTATCTACTTGTATGTGCTTAGCAGTCAGGACAGTGTGATTGACACTTGCTGGGAGAAGGCCAGCAGAAATACCAGCTTGTTTCCTCTCTGTCCCATGCAATGGATGATCAACCTTTTTTTAAATTTTAATTTCTCCAGGAGGCATAAGTGTTCCATGGCCTGCCTATTATGAATAGTTCAGCAGAAGTCATAGAGGTGCAAGGATCTCTCTGATATGTTCATATTGGTTTTGATCATTCCTTTCACTAATTCTTAACATAAAATATGCCATATACAAACTGTAACAAAGTTGTACCCACAGTCATATCAGGTGAAAAATAACATTGTGCTGAGAGAGAGAGAGAGAGAGAGAGAGAGAGAGAGAGAGAGAGAGAGAGAGAGAGAGAGAGAGAGAGAAGAAAAGAAACTAGTTTGAGCATAGAATAAACCTGTAATAGAGACCAAATTTCATCACTTCTTTGCTATGTGATTTTCTTTTTTTGGCAAGTGACTTTATTCCCCTAAACATACAATTTTCCCTTTTAATGTTGATAAAAATAATAGGTGATGAAAATAAGTAGTATAACACCTTGCCCATGTTATAGTCTTTTAGAAAGTATCAGCTAACTAATGAATAGTACTAGCAGCAATAATGACTAAAGTCTGAATGGAACCTACAGCTTTCTGAAGCATAGAACATGGATAACCTATACCAAATTGCCTTTATTTTCCTAAAAATAAGGAAGTCAAATAGATAGCCCAGAGCTTCCTTTTTTTAATTTATCATTTTTGATTAGCTTTTTTAGTTTTTATTTTATTTTTTCTATCAACATTATGAACTAATCAGTACCCCGGAGCTCTTGACTCTAGCTGCATATGTATCAAAAGATGGCCTAGTCGGCCATCACTAGAAAGAGAGGCCCATTGGACATGCAAACTTTATATGCCCCAGTACAGGGGAATGCCAGGGCCAAAAAATGGGAATGGGTGGGTAGGGAAGTGGGGGGGGGTATGGGGGACTTTTGGGATAGCATTGAAAATGTAATTGAGGAAAATATGTAATAAAAATATTAAAAACAAAAATAAAAAAAGAATAAATTCTTCTCTCATATAACACATCCCAGTCACAGTTTCCCCTCCCTTGTCACCTCTCAGCCCCACCTCACAACTTCCCCTCTCCCTGAGACCCTTCTGTTTCCTCTTCAGAAAAGAGCAAATCTCCAAGAGATGACAGCCAAACAGGACAAAACAAGACAGAATAAAAGAAGGAGAAAGCCTCCTATCACCAAGGCTGGACAAGGCAACTCAATAAAAGGAAGAGTCCCTAAAGTCCCCAGAGATTCCTATTAAAAAAAAAAAAGATTTACACATGAAGCTAAGAAATAAATTTAGCTGGGCGTGGTGGCGCACGCCTTTAATCCCAGCACTTGGGAGCCAGAGGCAGGTGGATTTCTGAGTTCGAGGCCAGACACCCAGGGCTATACAGAGAAACCCTGTCTTGAAAAACCAAAAATAAATAAATAAATAAATAAATAAATAAATAAATAAATAAATTAAATGATGTTTCCAGATGGTGTATTCTAGACTTGAGAGTTAGTCACCATCTTACTTTAAGTTGTTTAGTTCCTGAACTCCATAGTTGCCGGGTATATGACTCTTCCTGTAAGGACAGAAAAAAGACATTCACAGACAGATGAAGACTTAATTCCCACCTTACCTCCTCTACCCTATGTCAAGGAAAGTTTTAAGAAGACAACAGAGTCAAAAGCTGCTTGTAAAATCCATCAGGGCACAGTCTGAAAACTCACTGTTTTACACAGTATGGAGGAACTGAGGGCAGGGCATAACCTGGTGGCAACCTAAACCCAAGGAACTCATGAGTTCACCAAGTTGGACTTTGGTGGAATTGTGCTCTATTCTGTCATTGGTGCCATATGTGGAGTAAACAAATGTTTGCTCACTTCTTTCTGGGAAAAGTTAATGTAACATTTTTATATGGCAGAAACTATGCAGGACATTAGATATACACTGATGAATAAAACACTGATAAACTGGGCTAGGGTGATGAGTCAGCACTTAACACTTACCATTCTTGCAGATGACCCAGGTTCTGTTCCTAGGATCCGCATCAGACAGCAAATAATTGCCTGCAATTCTAATTCTAGGGGATCCAATGTGTTCTGGCCTCCCCAGGTACTACACACACACATACACACACACACACACACACACACACACACACAGTGCAAATAAATATTAACTCATGCAGGCACACATAAATACATTGAATCTTTAAAAGACAAAACGTTTATGGAGAATAATCAATAGCCTTGGTAATAGGCTGTAATTTCTATTGGGGTGTCTACAGTACTCCTTTGGCCAACAACTAAAGAAGACATAACCTCTTCCCAATACTAAAGGTTTTAGTTGGTGTTAAAAGATATCCAGTTGGGACATATTCTTCCCCATTATATGGTGATTCCACTTAATTCCATATGGATATTAGGAATTTTGTTCAGTGGTATGTTTCCTTATGGCTTTTCAAAAGGCCTTCAGTGTTAATTGTCCCTCCCCATATTCCCTCCTTTATCCTGCCCTCCTATCTGTTCTCCATTTAATCTGCCTATTCTCACTTTCCCTTTATCTCTTTTTCCCTTGATTAAAATCTCTTTTAAAAAGTCTATAGTCCACAACAATTACAAATGCCAAATCAAGGAAAAGCAATTTTCAAAATATTAGGAAACTGTATAGCTATTTTTTTAAAGAGCAGACTGTTTTTAATCTAAAAACCTCTACTGTGAGATAAAGACAAATGCTTAGATACAAAAGGTTTTTAATGTGTTTTTAAAGATATTTACATCTTCAAAGGAAACAAACAAAAGATTAAAAGTGTTTTTATTTTTTAGTTTTTTTATTATTAGGTATTCTCTTCATTTACATTTACAATGCTATCCCAAAAGTCCCCCCATACCCCCCTCTCCCCCCCCACTCCCACTTCTTAAAGCAGGAATAAAACCATTTAATAGAACTGTAAAAACAAAATATTGTTCAGAGACACTCTGCTCATTTCTAATTGAGGCAGAGACAACCAAAGGTCTTTAAAAGTTAAATGTTCTTAGCTTTACATTTCAAATTTGGTGTCTCTACTGGTCCAGCTTTGAGATACCAAATACTTAATGCAGAGGAGTGAATCTAATGTTTACAGCAGTGGATTCAATGGTGATGATTTCCTTTATTCTCCTTAAGAAAGCACTGACACTCCAGTTCTAATCTGAGACAGAGAGAAGGCTGTAAATTTAGCCATTTTTTTTATTTGCCTTTTTAAAGGGGCAAGGGGGAGACAAGAGCCTTTTATTAAGCTGTATTTTCCCAGTTAGCAATGGTACCTTCTAAAAGACTAATCTGATTATCATCTAAGAACAAGAAATACATTCAGAAAAGTGAGGGTTCTCTTTCTAAAATAATTTGAGCATTCACAACATATTGAATCAAAGAAGGCAAACCATGACGCTTTAAAAACACAGCTATCCATGAGAATGATGGCAAATAACAGTCTGATCATGATGAGAAGCAGGAAATTCTCAATTTTGTCCTTACAAGGAATAAACTACTTAAGGCTTCTCTTAGGGTGCCATTGCTGTGAAGAGACACAAGGACCACAGAAACTGCTATACATGACAACATTTAATTGGGGTTTGCTTACAGGTTCAGAGGTTCAGTGGATTATCTTTGTGGAGCAAAGCATGGCAGCATCCAAGCAGGCATGGTGCTGGAGGAGCTAAGAGTTCTATCCCTTGTTCGGAAAGCCACTAGGAGAAGAGCGACTTCCAGGCAGCTAGGAGGAAGGTCTCAAAGACCACCCCCACAGTGACACACCTACTCCAACCAAGTCACACCTACTCTAACAAGGCCACACCTCCTAATAGTGCCACTCCCTGGGCCAAGCATATTCAAACCACCACAAGGCTAAAGAATAAGTAAAGTTGCCATGTAACTTGAGAATTGACACTTGCACAAATTGACACATGGATGCACTTTACTGAAACTGCATTTTTAACTAGGCTTTGGTTTTGGTTGGCTGGTTGGTTGGTTGGTTGGTTGGTTGGTTGGCTGGTTACAGGTTCTTTTGGTGGTGGTGGTAGTGGTGGTGGTGGTGGTGGTGGTGGTAGTGGTGGTGGTGGTGGTATTTTTGTTGTGCAGTTCGAGGTGTAGCAGTGGGGAGGAACTAGTAAGAGATGAAAGAGGGAAAACCGTGACCAGAATATAATGTATAAAAATATTTTTTCATTAAAAAATTGTAAGGTAGGAATGATGATGCTGATCAGTGGGAGAACACCCATGATGCATGCCTGGCCTGTGTTTGAACCCTAATACTAGAAATAAATTTAAGCCATATTCCCATTAAAGCTATTCTACTTACAGAATAATAGTCATCATGGAGTAAGGTTGTAGATTATTGTTTTATGCATTCTCTTGAAAGTAGAGCCACTTTTATAAAACTAAATACCTGAGCAACTTACAAAAGCATTGAATTTGGCTTATGGTTCCAGAGGGATATGGGGTCACCATGAAGTGGCAACTCGACAATGTCATGCATGGTAGATAAACCAGGAGGCTCAGAGATCATATCCTCAACCTGTACCATGAAGCAGAGAATGGGCACTAGGAATGGTGGTGAACATTAGCTGCCAAGCCCACACCCCCAGGGACATATCTCCTCCAGCAGGGCAGCCTTTCCTAAATTGTCCCAAATGATACTACCTACTGAGAAGGATTGCTTTGTCTGACTTCAAGTCGACATGTTTGCTTTCTATTACATGAACCAATTCATTCTGAAGAAAAACTCTGTGGGTAAGCCTTTCGATGCCTCAACACCTGAGCTACAGGAATGAATTATTATACAAGAAAAGCATTCATGAGTAAAAACTGATTCATTTACCAATGTTTTAATTTTAATTTAATTGTGATGTCAGTGTGTGCTTGGGTGTATGTGCATCTGCATGCTGGTTCCCAAGAAGATTAGAGTCTTAGATATCCTTGTGGCAGGAATTACAGGAAGTTGTCAAAAACCTGACCTTGATCCTGGGATGCATCATTGATGACTCTATGATAAAGTTTATATTCATCTTTACTCCCTTCATTGTTTGATATTACAATATAATTAAAATTTTCCCCTTCCCATTAATTTTAGCAAACCCTCCCATTTGCCCCTCCTTGATCTCTTTCAGAATTTTTGCTCCCTTTTTAAATAATTACTGCCATCTCTTTATAACACTATATTCTGTTTCCCCTCCCTAGGAAGAGCACCTTCTCTGCTTGGTCCCTTACTAGATACCAAACCTCTGGTGTTGTTCAGATTTAAACACACATATATCTAAACCTTAAAAGCTAAAGTCCATTTCTAAAAGGGAAACTCATAGCTCTGAGTGCCTCCAAAAAGAAACTAGAGAGAGCACACACTAGCAGCTTGACAACACACCTAAAAGCTCTAGAACAAAAGGAAGCAAATTCAACCAAGAGGAGTAGACAGCAGGAAATAATCAAACTCAGGGGTGAAATCAAATAGGTGGAAACAAGAAGAACTATTCAAAGAATCAACCAAACCAGGAGCTGGTTCTTTGAGAAAATCAACAAGATAGATAAACCCTTAGCCAGACTCACTAGAGGGCACAGGGACAGCATCCTATTTAACAAAATCAGAAATGAAAAGGGAGACATAACAACAGATCCTGAAGACATCCAAAACACCATCAGATCCTTCTACAAAAGGCTATACTCAACAAAACTGGAAAACCTGGACGAAATGGACAAATTTCTAGGCAGATACCAGGTACCAAAGTTAAATCAGGATCAAGTTAATGATCTAAAGAGTCCCGTATCCCCTAAAGAAGTAGAAGCAGTCATTAATAGTCTCCCAACCAAAAAAAAGCCCAGGACCAGATGGGTTTAGTCCAGAGTTCTATCAGACCTTCAAAGAAGATCTAATTCCAGTTCTTCACAAACTATTCCACAAAATAGAAGTAGAAAGTACTCTACCCAACTCATTCTATGAAGCCACAATTACTCTGATACCTAAACCACAGAAAGATCCAACAAAGATAGAGAACTTCAGACCAATTTCCCTTATGAATATCGATGCAAAAATACTCAATAAAATTCTCACTAACCGAATCCAAGAACAAATCAAAATAATCATCCATACTGACCAAGAAGGTTTCATTCTAGTGATGCAGGGATGGTTCAATATACCGAAATGCAAGATCAATGTAATCCCCATCAAAATTCCAACTCAATTCTTCAACGAATTAGAAAGAGCAATCTGCAAATTCATCTGGAATAACAAAAAACCTAGGATAGCAAAAACTCTTCTCAAGGATAAAAGAACCTCTGGGGGAATCACCATGCCTGACCTAAAGCTGTACTACAGAGCAATTGTGATTAAAAACTGCATGGTACTGGTATAGTGACAGACAAGTAGACCAATGGAATAGAATTGAAGACCCAGAAATGAACCCACACACCTATGGTCACTTGATCTTTGACAAGGGAGCTAAAACCATCCAGTGGAAAAAAGACAGCATTTTCAACAAATGGTGCTGGCACAACTGGTGGTTATCATGTAGAAGAATGGGAATTGATCCATTCCTATCTCCTTGTACTAAGGTCAAATCTAAGTGGATCAAGGAACTCCACATAAAACCAGAGACACTGAAACTTATAGAAGAGAAAGTGGGGAAAAGCCTCGAATGTATATGTACAACCTCATATGTATATGATGTATATGTATATGTATATGCATATGCATATATATGTATATGATGTATATGTATGTGAGTCTGTGTGTATGTATGTAAGTATGTTTGTATGTGTGTATTAATGCACACATGTATAATTTAAAGCCTATGTTCTTTGTATGGGATAAAATGTGATGTTTTTGAGCCTGAGTCTGAGTCTTTCTGAGTCTATTATATTCCACTTAGCAATGATTTCCAGCAACATCAGCTGCAAGGGTTGTAAAGCATATAAAGCCCTTAGTATGATACCTAGCCCATAGCAAAAACATAATCATATTTACTGTTAGCATTAATTTTATTAGTAATGTACTAATTTCCTAATTGTGTGATAAAAAATAAAATTAGTAAATTATTTTAAATTTTTAAGAGAGAAAGCTGGAGAGATGACTTAGATGTTAAGAGCACCAACTGCTCTTCCAGTGGACCCTAATATAATTCCCAGGTCCCTCATGGAGGCTCTCAACTCCAAACATTTGTAACTCCAGCTCCAGGGGATCTAACACCCTCTTCTTGCTGCCACAGACACCAGGAACGTAAGTGGTACAGACAGGTCTGCAGTGAAAACATCCATACACATAAAATAAAATGATAAATGAATAAACATTTTAATATAGCTCTAATATTTGTCATGTTGTTGACATGTCTTAACTTCTCAACCAAATAAAAATCAATTTAGTCTCAAGGAAGATGGCACACAAAAGAACATATCTAAAACAGATGCAAATCTTTTCATTTGTAAGCAAACAGACTATATTCAGAAGACAAAAATGTGGCAGATTAAAATAATGAAATTTGTTGAGGAGTCATCATTCTTCTAAAAAACTACTTCCCCATCATCGAAGACTGGATTCTCTCTGGTAAATGAGAAAGCCAGCATTCAAAATCATCCATGAAAACACACAAAATACATCACTCTACTCAAATCCAAAGGCTGTCTCTCCATTTAAGAATCGCCATAAACAAGTTTTCCTGCCATGTGAAGAGAAGTGTTCCTACATAGTCACTTGACCAGTCTTAACACTGACTCTGGCACTTAACCAAAGTCCAGATTGCTAGGTACCTGCAAAGTTTCATTTGCAATTTGGGGCCACTTAAGGATATGACAAGGAAAACTAGAGAGAAACAGACAAGTCACAGACTCCTTAGCTTCTTATTGTTTCAGGTGTCGTAGAAAATCAGCAAATCCATGACACACCAGGCCCAAAAGCAGTGTGGATCAGGCAGGCAGCCAGAGACAGACAACTGGACTCAGAGCCAAAGACAGTAATATGTGGGGAGCTAGTCAGGAGCAGAGCCCAGGGCCTCTTAGGAGCAAGTGTGAGCACGAACAAGAGGAATGGGTGATTCACAGCAAAGCTGGCAAATTGGATCCTCCATAGAGTCAAGCAGGCCCGGGTACCTCAGAAACCTGAGGATTGTGGGCAAAAAACTGTGGGGTGAGGGTAAGGAGAGCGTGGCAGAGACTGAAAAGGAAAAGTGGAGCAGGAACAAATTACAAATGGAGATGGCAGTTGCATTGCGTCAGAGTCAAGTGGACTTTGGCAGCTGAGGCCTCTGGGGCTTCCAGCTTCAGCTGTTCTCCTTCCCCCTCCCGCCACGTGAACATGGCCTGGGGTCTTACTGCACAGGCAATGGAAACAGCTGGCCCAGGGAATCACATGAGGTGAGGAACCGAAAACAGTTCCAGCAAAGAACCACTGTGTTTTGCTTATAAAAGAAATTAGAAATGTACTACGGGAAGGATTTGAATATGAATGACTTATTGGGGGTATTTAAATACCCACAGGAAAGATTATTCAAGAGCAAGAATGTGCAAACTTAAGAAGATTTAACCGAATCAAGCAAATACTTCAGTAAATGAGCTCAGAAGACATATAGTTAAACATGCATGACATTTGTGATTCCTACCTTCGTCTAGAAGGCTCCAATCATCTTCCACTCGGTTTTAAAAGGCAGGAGCTGTTTAACAGCCTTTCAGTGTTCCAGGCAGCAAACAGCCTCTGAAGTCTTAATGGCAAAGTTGCTATAAGCCAGGCATACCTGGGCCCAGATGAAAGGCTTCATTTGTTCACCTTCAGCCTTCTGCTGGGTCCCACTCAGAACCGCTGAGCACATTACTGGAAAATTTTAAAACACAGTTGCTGGTGGGAAGAGGTTTCTGAAAACTTACAAAGCACACATTCATCAAGAACGCTCACCTGAAAAAGTCTGGAAAGGCAAAACTGAATCGGAACATTACAGCATCCCTGTTCTTTTTCATAAAGACCAAAGAAAGTTCAAGGGACTCCAAAATGATCTTGAAAAGGGGCAGAAATATGATGGTAAATTAGGTTTCATCTTGAGTGCCAAGTGTAACTGGCTTTCCGGCTTTCTTGGCTTTCCGGGAGCCCTGTTACCTGATCAAATTACTGTGGTGATCTCCATCACAGTCTGGGAAGGAAGAAATAAAGATATTCACTATTATTTAAAAAGTCGCCCTTGCTTTGCATCTCAGAAAGTCTGGACACAATCCTTTCTATCCTAGAGGTTGCAAACTGGCAGCTTGTAGAAAAATTGCTTTGTTTGGCCTTCATGGTATTTTTAAAAAACTACTTGCCAATATTTGAAAATGGGACATTTCACATATTTTAAAAGATTTACCATTTCTCCTAAAAATGGAAATTTCTAGCAATCAAAGCCTAGCCTTCCAAATGGCACCCCTCACCTAGAACTGGGCAGTAGCTGCCTTCTTCCAATGTCCTGTCTGCTCTCACATGGCACCTACTCCTACCAACATGGCCACCCAAACATGAGCTGAACAAGGGTGCCCAATGGGCATGCCAAACTGGACTGAGAAATTTCATAATGCCTCCACCAGATCTCATGATCTGGCCAGAAGCTCACTAGTTTTCGCTAGGCTAACTGGCCAGAGAGCTCCCAGCCTCCACCTGTCTCTCTCCCCCAAAGCTGAAGTTATATGTACATGCAACCATGTCCAGCTTTTAAAGTGGATGCTGGGGATTTGAACTCCAATCCTTATGCTTGTAGAGCAAATATTCTATCTAATCCATTAAGCCATCTCCCTAGCTCCTACCTTTAAACATTTAAATTCGACCACACCAATTTTGTGATTTAGCTATATACATAGTTTTACATCTAGCTATGCTTTTATTTGCAAGAAGTCTGCCTCTCCACAAGGTAAGTCCTTTTACCCTCTTCATATTTTCCAGCGCTATTATAGTCCTTTCCTGTATCCTTTATTCACAGGTTAGTTTTCTTTCTATTGCTGTGACAAAAATCAAAAGCACCTTGTGGTTTATTTCATCTCATAGCTTATAGTCCATCACTGAGGGAAGTCAAGACAGGAACTCAAGGCAGGAACCTGGAGGCAGGATCTGATGCAGAGGACATAGAGGAGTACTGCTTACTGGCTTGCTCCTTGTGACTTGCACAGTCTGCTTTCTTATAGAACCCAGGAGAATGTGCCCAGGGTTGGCACCAACCACAATGGGCCAGGCCCTGCCACTTTAATCACTAATTAAAAATTGCCCCCACAAACTTTCCCACAAGCCAATCTGATAGAGGCATTTTCTTAACTAAGGTTCCCTCTTCCCATATGACTTTAGCTTGGGTCAAATTGACCAACAAATAAACAAACAAAACAAAAAAAATAATCAGCACAGGTCTCATGACCCATCATTTCATTGTTTCTCTTGAACTGAATTCCATTTCTCCTTTGATTTTCTCTCACTAAACCTCATCTCTGTCTCAACAATATGAACTAACCAGTACCCCCCCGGAGCTCGTGTCTCTAGCTGCATATGTATCAGAAGATGGCCTTGTTGGCCATGAGTGGAAAGAGAGGCCCGTTGGTCATGCAAACTTTATATGCCTCAGTACAGGGGATTGCCAGGGCCAAGAAGTGGGAGAGGGTGGTTGGGGGAGTGGGTGGGGGAGCGTGTGGGGGACTTTTGGGATAGCATTGGAAATGTAAATGAAATAAATACCTAATTAAAAAAACACTAAGGATGGTGACATCTGCTGGATACGATCATACACCACATGCTCTTGGGACCAGTCCTGGCACTGAATTCCTAAATATCATCCTTTTATATCCCTCTAATATCAGAATTTTAAAAGTCATAAGTCTCTTCAAGCTATACACACCTACAACCTCTTGATTAACTTTCAGAGGCAACCTGGAAATC
The DNA here is from genome assembly GCF_978045245.1 of Mus caroli. Taxonomy (NCBI): domain Eukaryota; kingdom Metazoa; phylum Chordata; class Mammalia; order Rodentia; family Muridae; genus Mus; species Mus caroli. The sequence continues at coordinate 137,711,482 of NW_028227260.1, forward strand.
TGCACTCTGAGAAAATCAACATTGCCATACGACATCTTGCTCACCCCACCTTACTCCTCCTCCATCTACAAACATAAATTTCCACCAGTTTTTATATAGTGCCTTAAAGAGACAAATGAACACAATCCATTCAGGTTTATGTCTCCCACCTGAATGTCCTTCACCTTGATATTAGCTCTTTCTTGCATCCTAAATTAGTGATTCTCAACCTTCCTAATGTTGTGGCTCTTTAATACCAATGCACACATTGTTGGCCCCCCCAGGCATAAAATTATTTCATTGCTTCTTCATAACTGTAATTTTGCTACTGTTATGAATCCTAATGTAATTATCTGATTGCAGGTTGAAAACTGCTGTCCTAAATCTTGACTATTCCATCAGTCATTCATGGCCTTATCTCACATGCACAATGTTTCTCTGTACCTACATAATCACTCCTCTCAAAATAGGAATGTGTTCAAGCTTTTCCCATCTAAAAACATTTTCCTTCTGCCTCCGGTTCCCTTCTGTATACAATCCTACATATTGTCACTCTTGTTGCTGTGTTTCTTTTTTAAAACATTACCTCCTCCAGCTGCCCCCATCTCTCCACCAAGTCCTCATTCTACTTTCACATCTTTTTCTATTGTTTGTGTTTACAGTTTATGATCCATGAGGGTTAACCAGAGCTAAGCATATAAGCATGTGTGTTGAGCTATTCTCTGGAACATGATTTAACTCCCTGTGGCTACCCCACTGAAGACAGCTTTCAGCAACCCTCCATTGCCATTAGCTCACTCCAGGAATGTCTGGGCCCCATGAAACCCTCACCCATTTAAGAATGAATGTTAAGGGATTCAGTCTTGTACAAATCTTATACAGGCAATTGGAGTTGCTATAATTTTGGCACTCATGAAATCTATGGCACCGCCTATAATATACACCATCTCCCCACCATCTAGCTCATAAACCACCTCTTCTTTGATGTTCCTTGGGCCTTGTAAAGGGTTATGTGAGTGTCCTATTAAAAGCTGAACATTCAACAGTTGCTTGTTGTCAGCACCTTGACCAGCCATCCATCTCTTCACTAATTGCCAAGTAAATATATATATATATATATATATATATATATATATATATATATATATATATATACATATATACCTGCTTGGCTAAGGCATTCTGAATGTGTGGCATTGCCTCATTGTATTCTCAAATTCCTAAGCTTCACATTGTTGTGTTCTGTCTAGCTCTTTGTCTTTCTTTCCAGATGTAAATCACACACATGCTTTTATAGGAAACTTGCTGTGGCCTCTTTTCTGTACTCCTTGTATTGTTTGGAAGCCTTAGTCATGATACCTATCACATGGGCGTGAGTGGTCTGCCCTGGTTCCTCCTACAATGACTCATTTTCTCATTATACTTGCTATTGTTTCCAAGTACTACTTTGGTAAAACCAGCCAATTGGGCTCCCCAAGCAAGGTAAGAAAGGCATTCGAGAAAAGCAAAACCATTGTTAGGTCCCAGGTTTTACAGATCGAAATTGCTTTGAACCTCACTCCAAGTTGCCTTTTGTGCCAGGAACAAATGTTAACAGTTGTGCTATTGCTCCCTTGATAAACACTCCCAGTATACCCAGCCTCCGAAATCAACACTTTCTTCCCAGTAACTGACCTGGCTCATACTTCTTCTTTCTTGTTCAATGGCTAGGTCAGGAAGTGCACTTTTCTCCCTTCTTGCCTGCCTCTAATCTGGACATGTTCTCTCAATTGTGTTACAGACTCTCGGAAACCTAGACCATGAATATGACTATAGAGGTTAATTTAACACTATTTTGAAGCCAGAGAGGGCTATAATAGACTTTTGCTCTTGTCTCATAGCTGTCTGTTGCATCACAGCTGATTCTCTACAAGTCTACAAGATACGTCACACACCAAATTCTAGTCTAGTGACTCGGTCCTTGCTCTACTTTGTTGTGGCAATCCTATTTTCCCACACATTTGTGATCCTTCCTACCCATGACACAAATATTCAAAAGGCATTGCTCTATGTTTTAAAAACTGAAGAGTTTAGCATCCTGCTGCAAAGATAGTAACAATATTTCCATAAATCATATGAATGCTTTGCCAAGTATGTTATAAAGCCAATATATTTGGTTAGACCACCATTGTGTTGATATTCTTTCATACTGGATTGTTTAAAGCCCTCATTATTTCATGACTTGCAATTGAGCAAATACTCAGTTTTGATGTATTTTCATATTCGTACTTTCAAGTGTTCTTTTTAAACAAATCAAGTTAATTACTCCAGTGATCATGCAATCTTTCCCTTTGTGTTTTCGCATCTCTTGTCTTTCGGGTGTTTTATTTACATCATCATAGTCTTTGAAATTCTCAAACATTGCTTTGTTTTCACAAAGCAAATTTCAATTGCACTGAAGCCGTTCAGGACAATTTCTCACGAGTATCTATAATTTGATAATAATTATCACAATCATTTCTGAAAGTATTTTCTTCTACCATTCAAGCTGAAACACACAGTTCACTGAAGCTCAGTAATTTTTATAATAAATTTTGGCCATAGCCAAATCATAATTTCATACATGTATATGACATACTCTGCTGATTCTCCACAGCCTTTCCCAGCCCTGTCAACACACACCTTCCCAACAAGTCCCTTTTTGGTAGTTGTGTGTTTCTGTTTCGTTCTGTGACCTGCTGTGTTTAACTAGGCCTGTGCTGGTTAGTCTTCTGTCAACTAGTTTGTGATAGGCAAACAAGGGTAATCTAAAAGGAGGGAACCTCAATTGAGGAAGTATCTTAAAAAGATCAGGCTCTAAGGCATTTTCTTAATTGGTGATTGATTGGTAGGGCAGCTCCCAACCCATTGTGGGCAAAATTAATCAGGCTGAGCAACCATGGGAAGTAAGCCACTAAACAGCAGCCCTCCATGGCTTCTGCATCAGCTCCTATCTCCAGGATCCTGGCCTTTTTCAATTTCTGTACTGAGTTCCCTTGATGTGGAAATGTAAGGCAAATAAACCCTTTCCTCCCCAACTTGTGTTTTTTCCATCCTGTTTCATCACAGCAATAGAAAACCTAACTAAGACCAGGGTCCTCTCTTTGAACATGGGCTCATTGGTACCTGTTGGATACATACAACTGAAGAAAATTACCACCTTCCCTCAGATTCCACCAGTAGCTAAACAAATAATTCAGCAAAAAAAGCAGTAAGGCTCCTCCCTGCCCTGTGATAGCCTGTTGACAGGCACAGTCTTGTGAAGGCCCAGTGGTAGCAATCGCAGTTGCTATGATTGCAATGGCTGTGCCACACCCAGAATGCAGCATTTCACAGTCCTTCTTCCATTCCTTCTGCATCCAGTTCCACAATGTTCCCTGAGAGAGGGTGATATGAATATCCTGTTTAGGAATGAACACTCAACTGTCATTTATTCCCAGCCATATCTCTGTGCATTCAACACTGCTGTTTCAAAAAAACAGTCTCTGATTAATGCTGAAAGTGGCTTTTGTCCAGGGCAAGTCTCCACCCAGAAGCAGAGTGCATTCTTTACTGGAACATTGGGACTGACACTTTTGCTGGGGCTGCTGCCTTGCCTCTTTTTGTTTGCTTGCTTTTGGATCTCTTCATGTATTGTGTGTATTAGTGTTTTGCATGCATATATGTCTGTGCATGGGTGCCTGGTGCCCAGAGAGTTCAGAATACAGTGGATGAATTGGAACTGGAGTTATAGACAGTTGTTAGCTGCCATGTGAGTGCTGTGAATTGACCCCAGGTCTGCTGAAAGAACAAGACAAGAAAGGTCATGACTGTCGGGTTTTCATCTTTCTAGCCTTTATTTTCTAGACATGGTTATAGTGAGAACTTTGAATGTTACCTTCTAATAGAAAGACAATCATTTCACAAATAGTAAGGTCCTTGATTTAAAAAAAATAATCTCCCTTTGCTCATCTGAAAACTTCAACAGGAGAGCAAAGGGAGATTATTTTTTTATTACATATTTTCCTCAATTACATTTCCAATGCTATCCCAAAAGTCCCCCATACCGCCCCCCACTTCCCTACCCACCCATTCCCATTCTTTTGGCCCTGGCATTCCCACACCACTGGCTGCCTCTCTAATGCCACACTCAGCCATCTACAGCGCTTTCTCTCTCTCTCTCTCTCTCTCTCTCTCTCTCTCTCTCTCTGTGTGTGTGTGTGTGTGTGTGTGTGTGTGTGTGTGTGTGTATAGAAGAAGAATGTGCAGCTTGTGTGGAACTCAAAAAGCATTTCCATGGTAAGACATGCATACCATAATTACATGGCATGTCCAGCAACTCATCAAATGTATAAAAGAACCTTAACTTTGCTAGTTCCTATTATGTCCTCAGACATCAATTCACCCACTCAATCACACCTACACATCTAAAGCTTCTGAACCAAGTAAAAAGATACTAATTCCCTGGTAAGAAAATACCGGCTCTGTGGGAAAGATGGAAAAACAAACAGACAAACAAAACTGTTCACTTCTTTGAAAGGGTGCATTCATTTTTTTTCCATGAATCGTGATCTCCCTCTAGTGTTCCAAAGAAGAGTAGCAGCCAGCATACCGTATTTCTTTTTTTCTGCTTATCAGCTAGGTAGGTGTCTTTGAGTGTATAAATGGACATTTTTATCCTAAATAATAATATGCATGTGCATACACATCGCATATGTATGCATGACTTTGTTTCCCTGTGTCTAGTCAATATTACTATGCTTCTAGCGGGACTGGAATAGAAATTATGGTTGCCATGATCCATATGACACTTAACAGATATTGCCCCTTTCATCTGTTCACTTCCAACAGTCAACACCATACCTACTCCCCTCCAGGTCTACTCTCTACTTTTGACATTCTATGCTATTTTATTGATGATTGTAGGTGTGCCACGGAATATTGAAATCTCGAGAGTAGGAAAACTATAAGTCAATGTCTAAAAGAATGTTCTTGAAGTATGATTACAAGCATCAAATTTACATTGAGGAGCTTTTAGGAAATACCTGAAATCAAATGATGCTACAAACCTTGTTTCTCCTGTCTCCTAGGAATACTTGACTTCATATAGCATTTGACTGTTGTTTTAAGTCATAATCTTTACTGTCCTAAGGTGTTTCCCCTTAAGAATAATTCTCAGGTTTACTGACATTTTTACATTCTTAAAGACTTTAATGCTTGAAATATCCTTCATAAAATAAATGTCAGCCTGTTCATGAGTTAATTTGGTCTATTTTATCTCCATTAAGTTAATAAATCTATAATTTTAGTTACAGGTTATAATTAATAGACTTCCTTTTTAACTTCCCTGAAATTATGTTAAACATTTTGGCATTTTAATACTCTTCCAGACATTTCTACCACTTTAATGGCAAATCACTAATATATGAGTATTTGCTGTTTATATTAATTTTAGTGTTTGTAATGTGTATGGGTATTTTGTCTTCATGTTACCTGTGAACAACATGCATGTCTGTGAGGAAGCCAGAATAGTGTGTCAAACCTCCTGGCACTGGAGTTACAGAAAATTGGTGCCACCTGTGAGCCTGTGAATTGAACTCTACACCAGAAGGTACTCTTAATCTCTGAGCCACCTCTCCAGCCCCTATTTTTAGTTTTTAACAAAAAGTAATTGTACGTATTACTGTGTTTTGATACATGTATATAGTATGCAAATGTCAAATTAGCACAGACATATCTATTTTTCCATTTATAATTTATATATGAAAAATCAAAATATTTCTTATACCTGCTTTGAAACATAAAGCATTTTCATTATCTACTGTGTAATAGAATAGCATGACTTATTTCTCCTATTTAAGTACTGCCTAATGTCGATCAACTAAATCTTCCCCCCCCACCTTCTTCAGCCTTCAGTAACAATTATTCTATGAGAAATGAGAATCAACTTCTAAAAGACCAAATATTTTTTTTTATATTCTACATCTGAGTGCAACCATGTGGTCCTTTGTGTCTGGTTTATTACACATAGCACAATGTCTTCCAGTTCCATTCATGTGATCACAAATGGCAAGAATTCATACTTTTATGGACTGTACTAGTCAGAGTTTTTGAGAATCACAGAACTTATGGCATATCTTTATATATTAAGGCAATTTTGTAATGACTTACAGTCTGCAGTGCAACTAACCCAACCATGGGCAGCTGTGGATGGGACGTCCAAGAATCTGGTAGTTGCTCAGTCCCACGAGGCTGGCTGCTTCAGCTGCTCTTCTGTATAAGCTGGAACCCTGAAAAAGTAGGTTCCTACAGCTGTGCTGATAAGTAACTGCAAGCAGGTAAAGAAAAGAGAGTTTTCCTTCTTCCATTTGCCTTATGTAGGCCTCCAGCAGAATGTGTGCCCCAGATTAAAACTGTGTACAACCACACCTACATTTAGAACTTTCTCTGTCACAGGCTGGCCTTGAACTCAGAGATCTGCTTGCCTCTGTCTCCTGGGATTAAAGGAGTGTAATTCAGTGTCTGGGCCTAAGATTTTCATGGCCACTCTGCCTCACTACCTGGATCAAAAAATGTGTGTGTGGCAGAGAAGCACCTGAAAAAATGTTCAACATCCTTAATCATCAGGGAAATGCAAATCAAAACAACCCTGAGATTCCACCTCACACCAGTCAGAATGGCTAAGATCAAAAATTCAGGTGACAGCGGATGCTGGCGAGGATGTGGAGAAAGAGGAACACTCCTCCATTGTTGGTGGGATTGCAAGCTTGTACAACCACTCTGGAAATCAGTCTGGCGGTTCCTCAGAAAACTGGACATGGTACTACCGGAGGATCCAGCAATACCTCTCCTGGGCATATATCCAGAAGATGTCCCAACCGGTAAGAAGGACACATGCTCCACTATGTTCATAGCAGCCCTATTTATAATAGCCAGAAGCTGGAAAGAACCCAGATGCCCCTCAACAGAGGAATGGATACAGAAATTATGGTACATTTACACAATGGAGTACTACTCAGCTATTAAAAAGAATGAATTTATGAAATTCCTAGCCAAATGGATGGACCTGGAGGGCATCATCTTGAGTGAGGTAACACAATCACAAAGGAACTCACACAATATGTATTCACTGATAAGTGGATATTAGCCCAAAACTTAGGATACCCAAGATATAAGATACAATTTGCTAAACGCATGAAACTCAAGAAGAATGAAGACCAAAGTGTGGACAATATGCCCCTTCTTAGAATTGGGAACAAAACACCCATGGAAGGAGTTACAGAGACAAAGTTTGGAGCTGTGATGAAAGGATGGACCATCTAGAGACTGCCATATCCAGGGATCCATCCCATAATCAGCTTCCAAACGCTGACACCATTGCATACACTAGCAAGATTTTGCTGAAAGGACCCAAATATAGCTGTCTCTTGTGAGACTATGCCGGGGCCTAGCAAACACAGAAGTGGATGCTCACAGTCAGCTATTGGATGTATCACAGGGCTCCCAATGGAGAAGCTAGAGAAAGTACCCAAGGAGCTAAAGGGATCTGCAACCCTATAGTTGGAACAACATGATGAACTAACCAGTTCCCCGGAGCTCTTGTCTCTAGCTGCATATGTATCGAAAGATGGCCTAGTCGGCCATCACTGGAAAGAGAGGCCCATTGGACTTGCAAACTTTATATGCCCCAATATAGGGGAATGCCAGGGCCAAAAGAATGGGAATGGGTGGGTAGGGAAGTGGGGGCGGTATGGGGGACTTTTGGGATAGCATTGGAAATGTAATTGAGGAAAATATGTAATAAAAATATTTTTTAAAAAATGTGTGTCATCTCATGTCACGATTCAGGTCAGAAGCCTGTGTCTTGCAGCCTTGAAATCAGGAATGACTTATAGTCTGCAGTCCAACAAACCCAACAATGGGCAGCTGTGTATAGAAAGTCCAAGAATATAGTAGTTTTTCAATCCTGCGAAGCTAAACGTCTCAGCTGGCCTTCTGTATAAGCTGGAACCCAAGAAAAAATAGAATCACAGGTGTACAGTACATTTCTGGATCATTATTTCCGATGTAGTCAAGTTGACAACCAGGAATATCCATGGCATGGACCAATAGTCTTCTATATGTACCACATTTTCTCTATCTAATCATCAATTTATAAACAATTGGGTAGATTTCATTTTGAGCCATTGTGCAATAACTCTGCAATAAACATGAGAGTCCAAATGTCCCTTCAACATACTGTCTTAGTCAGTGTACCGGCTAGATTTGTGTCAACTTGACACAGCCTGGAGTTATCACAGAGAAAGGAGCTTCAGTTGGGGAAATGCCTCCAGGAGATCCAACTGTAAGGCATTTTCTTAATTAGTGATCAAGGGGGGAAAGGCCCCTTGTGGGTGGTGCCATCTCTGGGCTGGTAGTCTTGGGTTCTACAAGAGAGCAGGCTGAGCAAGCCAGGGGAGGTAAGCCAGTAAAGAACATCCCCCCATGGCCTCTGCATCAGCTCCTGCTTCCTGACCTGCTTGAGTTCCGGTCCTGACTTCCTTGGTGATGAACAGCAGTATGGAAGTGTAAGCTAAATAAACCCTTTCCTCCCCAACTTGCTTCTTTGTCATGATGTTTGTTCGGGAATGAAGCAGGAGCTGATGCAGAAGCCATGAAGGGATGTTCTTTACTGTCTTGCTTCCCCTGGCTCAATTAGCCTGCTCTCTTATGGAACCCAATACTACAAGCCCAGGGATTGCACCACCCACAATGGACCCTCCCACCCTTCCCTTGATCACTAATTGGGAAAATGCCTTACAGCTGGATCTCATGGAGGCATTTCCTCAAGGGAGACTTTTTCTCTGTGATAACTCCAGCCTGTGTCAAATTGACACACAAAACCAGCCAGTACACATATTGACTTCATTTATAGGACTGGGAACACTGGATAATATGGTAGTTTCACTTTTCTGTGTTTTGAGGAACTTGCATACTGTTTTACATGATGGTTGTGTTCGTTCACATTGTGTCCAATGGTGTTCCCTTTCCTTCACATCTTGTCCAACACTTACTTTCATTTATGTCTTTTATTAAGACTGTTGTACCAGGAAGCTTTCATGAACCCAAAAAGATCACCAAGGAGCAGACTCAATCATACTAAGGTCTCTTTATTTAAGCTCAAATTGGGCCACATCATCGTCTCTGATGCAGCAGAATGGGAGTGGGCAGCCCCAAGCCTAGGTTCAGGCAAGTATTTATAGAGGGGAAAGGAGGTATCTAGCCTCGTACACATCTGATTGGGGGAGGGGGGCATTATGTCCTTTAACATAATTGGCTGGTGCTGGGAACCAAACCATAAACTTAACTTCTATTTTCCTTCTGATTGGTGGATGTTAGGATGTGAAGTGTCAGGGGCAAGCTTGTAACCTGGTAGCTTTGTTGGAGAACAACCTGGAAACTGGTACTAGATGCAGGTTTTGTTGGCGGGTCGGTGGTAACCTGGAAACTGGTGCTAGGTACCAACCAATTAGTTAATTCGAATTCAAACTTAGGTCAGGTTCTCTAAGATGGAATCTGAACCCGAGATGGAGTTGGTCTGGTCTCTCATTCACCCCTTTCTCTGGTAACTAGAAGGCCCAATCATGAGGTTTTGTCATCTAGCTTTTGAAGGGACTGAGAGTAACTTCTCATGACCATAAGCTGAATATCCCCAAGTTTCTCTTACGTTTAGTAAGGTCCTTTCTAACTTTGGCCATTGATTTTTTTACTATCTCTGGTCTTTGAGGACTGTATATAGTCTTCCTTATTATAACTAGGCCCCTTCGGGTTTGTACTTTCTTTGCCATAGAGCCTAGAAACTTTTGGAGGTGGGAAATGTTATCTCATAACATAACCAGTGATATTTTAGAGGGGGTCAAGTTTGTCATCACCCAGTCATCATGGTGTCCCTGGGGTTTGGGAAAGGGCCCCAGCAATGGTAGACAGGAGGGAGTCCTGAAGCAGTGTTTCCTCCTGTTGGTCAGCATCATCATTAGAGGTAAACAGGTGAGTAGTGGATCTATGCTGTAATCTATTCAATCTTCATGGTGGTGGGTATGATCAAAGTGATAACATAGGGACCTTTTAAAAAAGGCTCTAATGACCCCTGGCTGGAGGGAAACCTGTTTCATAGACAACATGAACTTTAGGCCAAACATGTTTATGAGACCATTGGACACCTTTGAGATTGTCCAGGAATTGACAATCCTCGAACTCAGTGATAATCTCTGCTTGTATGTTAAGAACAATGAGGAGTGGTATCCTAAACATGATTTTAAAAGGGGTGAGTATCATCTGGTAAGGGGAGTTTTGTACCGAGTAGAGAGCAAAGGAAAGGAGCGCTAACTTAGTCATTGCTAGTCTCTTAGGACAATTCAGTTAAGGTCTCTTTTAAAGTTTTGTTCATTCTCTCTACCTGTCCTGAACTCTGGTGTAAATATGTACAATAACATTTCTAATCAATTTCTGAAATATTGGATAATCCCTGACTTTCCTGGGACACAAAAGCTGGTTCATTGTCTGACCCTATCATCTGGAGAAACCAATTCCTTGGCACTCTATCCTCTAAGACTTTCTTTGTCACCATGAATGTAGTTTCATGTTTAGTGGGGAAAGTCTCCATCTAACCTGAAAAGGTATCAATAAACATCAGTAAATGTTTATATCTAAATTTTTCTGGTTTTATCTCTGTCTCCTAGGAGGCTCTGGGCTTTGTACCTCTGAACCTATTACTGGGGTTCTTCTCATTAGCCACCACTTTAGTTAGCTGACAAGGTTTATAGTTTTTGAAAAATCTCATCTTTGGGTTGTTATCTCTAATCCTGATATTAGCATGCCATATCAAACCTGCATTCTCCAGACTCCCATGTGAGAAGAGCGGTAGATCTTCTGCAGTATGTGCAGTCCCACTTCGTCTGGCATAATGAGTTTGTATTCTGCTCTTCTCTCCATCATAACATTGGAACATGGGCAAATTTCTAGCCCAGGTTATAAGTGTCCTTTTGACTACTTAGGGTGGTTAGGGAGCATAGGATCTCCTACATCCAGGGAAGTTAAAGGCAAGAGAGGTCTGTCTTCTAGGACCACGTGTCAGGCTGCTTCATCTGTCCTATTGTTGCCCTCTGAAACTGGGTCCTGAGCATAGTTGATGGTCAGCTCTTTAGGCCCCCATAGAGCTCTCAGTAGGGAGAGGATTTTCTCTTTACTTTTTATTGGTTATTTAGTTATTTATTTATATTTCAAATGTTATCCCTCCTTCCCAGTTTCCCCTCCACAACCCCCCATCCCATCTCCCTGCTTCTATGAGGGTGCTTGCTCATCAACTCCCACCTCACCGACCTAGCATTCCCCCAACATTGGAGCATTGAGCCTTCACAGGATCAAGGGCCTCTTCTCCCTTTGATGCCCTACAAGGCCATCCTCTACTACATATACAGCTGGATCCATGGGTTCCTCCATGTGTACTCTTTGGTTGGTGGTTTAGTCCCTGGGATCTCTGGGAGGGGGGTCTGATTGGTTGACATTGTTGTTCTTCCTATGGGATTGCAAACTCCTTCAGCTTCTTCAGTCCTTTCCCTAACTTTCCCACTGGGGTCCTCCTGCTCAGTCCAATGGTTGGCTGCAAGCATTTGCATCTGTATTTGTCAGGCTCTGGCAGAGCCTCTCGGGAGACAGCTATACTAGGCTCCTTTTGGCATTAGCAATAGTGTCTGGGTTTGGTGTCAGCAGATGGGATGAATCCCTAGGTGGGACAGTCTCTGGATGGCTTTTCCTTTAGTCTCTGCTCTACATTTTGTCCCTGCATTTCCTTTAGACCAGAGAAATCCTGGGTTAGTATTTTTGTGATGGGATGGTGGCCCCATCCCACAACTGCTGTGACTAACCACTGGATATGGTCTCTACAGGTTCTATCTCCCTTTTCTTGGGTATTTCAGCTAATGTCATCCCTGAGTCCTGGGTACCTCTCTGTCAGAAGTCCTCTCTCCCTCTCCCTATAAATAGCCCGATGGACATGAGTGGTAGTCAACACATATCAGCTATCTGTGTCTCTTGTCTTTTCTCAGCTCTAATGCCTTGGTTAGAGCTGGATGGCCTTTCCTTTAGTCTCTGCTCTACATTTTGTCCCTGCATTTCCTTTAGACCGGAGCAATCCTGGGTTAGTAGTTCGGCTTTCTGGGCTGACATTCTTGCAGGGAGTGGCTCCATCCATATGATCTCAGTGTTTGAGATCACTCCTGCTCCAGAGTAACTCTGTCTGTCCTGAATGAAGCTGTTGTCATTGGTGAACCATGTTAGCTCTTCATCCATCAAGGGGGTATCCTGAAGATCTGATCTCATGGATGTGGGCTAAAACATCTGAGTAGTCATGTAGAGGCCCATCAAGATCTAGGTCAGGTAGCAGGGTAGCTGGGCTTAGGGCAGCTGAGGTCTAAAAAGTTATCCTAGGGGGATTTAAGAGAAGAGGCTGGTAATGAGTCATCTTGGCATTGGTGATGGTAACCTAGATAGGTCACCTGAGGTTGGCAGAGTTAGGCCTTCTTAGTGAAGGCTTGATGGTCCAAATTTCCCAGGGCCTCCAAGAGGTCCTGGGTCCCCTCTAGGCATTCTTGCTTGGTTTCGGCTACCACCAGGAGTTCATCTATATATTGCAAAAGAGTCAGGTTAGGGTGCTGTTGGGTTCTGTACTCACTCAGATCTTTATGGGTGGCCTCATCAAAGATGGTAGGCAAATTTTAAATCCTTAGGGAAGGCAGGTCCAAGTCAGCTGTCTGCTAAACCTGGGTTCTGGATCATGCCATTCAGAGGCAAAGAGGTCTTGAAGGCTCTTGAGTGCCAAGGGTAAGCTGCCAAAAGCATCCCTTAAATATAGCACCATATACCATTGGTGCTCATGAGGAACAGTACTCAAAATGTTGTAGGAATTAGGGACTATTGGCTGGATAGGATATCCATAACCCATTTGTTTATTTCTCTTAAGTCTTATACCACTCCATAATCACTATCTCCGGGCTTCTGACTGTCAGCAGATGGGTGTTCTAGATCAATTGACATGGTCTCAGGATCCCCACATTTAATAACCTCCTGATATAATGGGTTATGTCTTCCATGGCAATTAGGGGCATGGGGTACTGTCAGACCTATATACAGGCTCTGCCCCTGGCTTGATCTCAATCTAAATTGGGGTCCAGTGTTTAGCTATCCTGACTACTCCTTTCTCTGCAAAAGTGTTGGGGAAGCGATCTAGCCAAGTAGTCATTTTGTCCTCTGAGGTGGGTAGAGGCTCAGCTTGAGTGGTGGTTGGGACATAGATAGGCTTCCCCTCTGGATCTACAAGAAATGTGTGGGTTACCCTGCCCATTCCTAAGTCCGCTGTTCTTTGGGTAGTCTATAAGTATTGTTTAATTCCTGTTGCCCTTGGGCCCAGGATTTCTCAGAAGAGAATATCTTTAGGCTTTAGCAAGACAGAATGTTGAGCTTTATTAACTTAGGGAAGCTGGTGTGCTTCTCCTCTATTTTATTTTAGCATTTTTTAAGTGGGGCACTCTCTGTTGTTGGAGCCCCCTTTATATCCTTCTGTGAAAGTCATCTGTTTTAGGCATTGCCAGATCTCCAGTCTGCTGCTTCGATTCTTTCATCTGTCTCTACTCTCCTTTTATCTGTTCTCATTTGTTTCTCCTCTGTACTCTCAACCCTTTGTATTTTTTTCTTGATATCTGTTGCTGCCTAATTGACCAAATTAGTGGCCTGTCATCCAGTCACATTGAAATTGGTGATAAGCCAAGTGTTTCTACTTACCTTTAACTGGTGTTGAAGTCTGGCCAGGTTAAGGGAAAGCCAAACCACTCACTTTGGCTGCATTCCTAAGCAATGCAACTCTAAGAAGGTTCAGGCCCTATGTACCAGGGCCTGAGCCTTCCATATGTCACATTTCCTGTGCCGCACCTTCCAGCCCTAGGATTTGGCAAGCACTGCTACCAGGGGGCACAGAGCATCACTGATCCTCCAGTTTCACAACATTATTTAGTAAGGAGGCTACCCTTTATTATATGTATATTTCTGACTCCTCATTAAAGAATACTTGACCATATTAAAATGGGTTTATTTCTGGGTTCTTCATTCTGATCCATTAGTCTATTAAGAACTGATGTTGGGCTGGTGAGATGGCTCAGTGGGTAAGAGCACCCGACTGCTCTTCCGAAGGTCCAGAGTTCAAATCCCAGCAACCACATGGTGGCTCACAACCATCGGTAACGAGATCTGGCGCCCTCTTCTGGAGTGTCTGAAGACAGCTACAGTGTACTTACATATAATAAATAAATAAACAAACAAAACAAAACAAAACAAAAAAACAAACAAACAAAAAATAAAAACAAAAACAAACAAAAAAAAGAACTGATGTCCATCAAAAAGTGTTGTCAAGAAAGTTAAAAAGCATCCTTCTATATTAGTGTTTCTCAACCTGTGGATTGCAAACCACAAAACCATTGAAAAAAAACACAGAGATTTTCATTACAATCCATAACAGTGGCAAAATTACAGTCAAAATATAGCAACAAAAATAATTTTATGGTTGGGAGTCACCACAACATGAGGAACTGTACTTAAAGTTTTGCAGCATTAGGAAGGTTAAGAACCACTGTTCTAGATAGTACAGGATATTTGCAAATAATGTGTGCAATAAGGAGTTAATAATATATATATATATATATATATATATATATATATATATATATAAAGATCTTCAAAAACTCAATAAAAATAACTTAAGTAATACAATTCTAAAATTAGACAAATACTTTGAGTGAACATTTTTCCATAGAAAATAAGCAAATGTTCAAAATGCACATGATTTTTAAATGTTCTTATTCATTAGGAAAATACAAATCAAAATTATAATCATCTATTTATTCCCATCTATTAAGGTGAATATCCTTATAAAATGAGACATATCCTTGAGGACATTAAGAATAGTTCAGTCTACAAGTCATGGTGGTACACACCTTTAATCCCAAAATTTTAATACCAGCAGACAGAGTCATGCTGAACGTGTCTGTGAATTTAAGAACAGTCTGGTCTATAAAAGTAATTTTTATTCACCTGATATAATTGTCATCTTGGAGGCTTACTGCTAAACAAGCTCACCCTTTCTAGTTCTTTCTGATCTCTGGCTGGCTGGTTGAACTTAACTGTTCTTGCTCAAAACTCCTCTCCAAACTGACTGGTTCAAATTAGCTTCTCTTTGGCCTCTCCTGAATTGTTCTGCTTAGGAAAACTAACTCTGAATTCCATGAACCATAAACTGAAATGACTACAGTGAACTGAACTTCACTGCATTTCCTGAACTCAACTGAACTTCATTCAGTGAACTTCCTTCCACCAATTAGATGTTCTTTCAAATTTCTTCCTTCTACAAACTAACCTTAACCTTGTTTGGGAATAAAGGTCTGTACCAAAGGCATATCTGTATTCCAGCCAGAGGAATTAAAGGTGTATCATTCCAGCTGGATCACATAGACATAGAAGGTCTTTGGATGTAATGCCTCCACAATGGTCTACATAGTGAGTTCCACCGCAGCCTGGGTTATACAGACAAACCTGTAGTGACTTGCAAATAGTTCCATGGTTACTCAGCTAGTTAAAAATGAACCAGTAATTCCATTCTTATATCAAAATTATTATATCTAAAAGAATTTCAATTATATAGCTCAACAAATACATGCAAGCTAATGTTCACAACAGTATCAGCCACAAAAGACAAAATGCAGAAATAATGTTTCAAACCAACAGATAAACAGACAAAAATATGGTATAACAACTAAAAAATATTATTCAGCCATAAAAAAATCACATGTTGATATATGCTACAACATGGATGAATCATGAAAATATCATGCTAAGTGAAATAAGCCTGGAACCGGAGGACAAAATTCTATGATAAGGTACTTTAAATAAGCAATTCCTGAAGACATAAAATATAACAGAAGTTATGAGGGGTTGATACAGGGAGGGAAGGAGTGCGTTGTTTTATCTGATAGAGAACATTTATTGAGAATGATGTTTTAATCTTAGGTATAGTGGATGCTGTGGCACAATTGTTTGTGTCTTCCCAAAATTCATAGACTGAAACCTAATCTCTGAGGACAATACTTGGAGATGAGGCTTTTAGTAGTTTCTGTTACTGTGAATGAAATGTGCTGACAGAAAGCAACTTGGGGATGAAAGGGCTTTGAGGCTTATAATTCTGAGTTAGAATCCATCATTTTGGGAAAGTAAAGGCAGGAACTCAAGCTGCTAGTCATGGCACATCCACAGTCAAGAACAAGGGGAGGATGTGTAGATTCCTGCATGCTTATGTTTTGCTTACTGCCCAGCCAGCTTTCTCTATTCTGTTGTTGCTGCTACTTTTTTGTTGATGTTGTTGTTGTCGTCTGAGGTAGCATGTCACTTTGTAGCACCAGCTGACCTAGAACTAGCTACATAGAGCAGACTTACCCTCCAATTTATAGAAATCTGCCTGCCTTTGACTCCTAAGCACTGGAATTAGAGGTATGTGTCACCATGCCTGCCTGGCATTTTCTCTGTTTTTATATAATCTAAGGCCCAGCACATGAGATATCACCTACATTCAGAGAAGTTCTTCCCATCTCAGTTAATAACAAAAGCAATCCCCTAAAGATATGCCTATGGGACAATCTGATCTAGATAATTTCTTATCAAGACATTCTTCCTAGTTGAAGCTAGGTTATAACAGGTTGAAGGTTAAAACTAACTAGCATAAGGGATTTGGGGAGTAGTATTTAGATCTTGATCATTCTGCCTTGAGTAAAATTATTTATGTTGGGGATCTCAGAATTGCCACACACACAAAAAAAGAATTGCCACAAAAAAAAAAAAAAACACTCAAACACAAATCTCAGTCAAATAGGATGGTTTACTGAATGTCACACTCCAATTCTGATTGATTATGGACACAATACAGGTTTGGGAGCAGAATCATGACCTCAAGTTAAGATCCTATACAGCTTTTTCAACCTGAAATCCACAAACATCTGTTCCAAGTTATTCCACCAATCAAGTTTTACGGATAGGGGATTTCCTTTTGGAACATGTCTTTGTTGTACACTTATCCTGTTCCCATTGGTTGGGGTATTCAACTGTGGCAGGAAACTTGCCTTGTCTAACACTCATGTCTTAACTTGCCAACTAGAATGTCAGTTACCCATGTGCATGCCTCCTTCTGCCAAGAAGGATGTCTGTTTCCAGGGAGGTCTTGGGAATTTAAACTTTACTCAACCTCTACTCAAAATGGAAGTCTCATTCCAAACAGTTTATTGTATTGGTGCAGATGTCTTTCATATTTTGAGGTCCAACCCAGGGGAAGCTTATAAATGTAAAAAACATAAAAGCTTATACACAGGTGTAGGAAGTGCTGCTAGGTATTTAGTTCAGGTCCAACTTTATTGTGGGTAACTATACAAAACAGTTCTACTGACTTCTATCATGATTAGTTTCTAACAGCACAGAATATAGCAGAATATGCAATCAACTGGCATGAGAAAGTTTCCTAGTAACAACGGAAACAACATATGAGAAAGTTTCCTTATAATATTAGTAATAGCACAAAATGGCAGGCTAGATAAATAACAGTTACCTAGGTCTTAACATTTCATGTAGGCCTTAATATTTTAACTTAGGTCTTAACAATTTAGTTATAAAGTGTTTTTTAAAACTTCTAATCATGTCCACTATGTAACAATAGAGATATGCCTTCCTTCCATAATCAACAGCTCTCACCAAATATCAAATCTGCTTGTAAATTAATCTTGAACTTCCCAGCCTCCAGAACTATGAGCAATGGGTCTCTGCTGTTTTAGCTAGTCTTAACATCCCAAACAGCATCTTTGTAGCATCTTGAGTGGACCAAGACAGAAGTGATTAGGTTTACATTATATTATGCAATGTAATTTGTAATATAGTACATTTTAATGGGGTCAACAAGCTCATAGAAAATAAGTGAGGGAGATATAACAACAGAATCTGAGGAAATCCAAAAAAAATCATCAGATCCTACTACAAAAGCCTATACTCAACAAAACTGGAAAACCTGAATGAAATGAACAATTTTCTAGATAGATACCAGGTACCAAAGTTAAATCAGGATCAGATTAATGATCTAAACAGTCCCATTTCCCCTAAAGAAATAGAAGCAGTCATTAATAGTCTCCCAACCAAAAAAAATGCCCAGGACCAGATGGGTTTAATGCAGAATTCTATCACACCTTCAAAAAAAGACCTAGCTAGGCGTGGTGGCGCATGCCTTTAATCCCAGCACTCGGGAGGCTGAGGCAGGCGAATTTCTAAGTTCAAGGCCAGCCTGGTCTACAAACACAGAGAGACCCTGTCTCAAAAAACCAAAAAAAAAAAAGACCTAATTCCAATTTTCCTCAAACTATTCCACAAAATAGAAACAGAAGGTACTCTACCCAATTCATTCAATGAAGCCACAATTACTCTGATACCTAAACCACACAAAGTAAGAGAATTTCAGACCAATTTCCCTTATGAATATCGATGCAAAAATATTCAATTAAATTCTTGCAAACCAAACCCAAGAACATATCAAAATGATCATCCATCATGATCAAGTACGCTTCATTCCAGTGATGCAGGGATGGTTCAATATACAGAAATCCATCAATGTAATCCACTATATAAACAAATTCAAAGGAAAAAAAAACACATGATCATCTCATTAGATGCTGAGAAAGCATTTGACAAAATCCAACACCCAATCATGATAAAAGTCTTGGAAAGATCAGGAATTCAAAGCACATACCTAACATAATAAAAACAGTATACAGCAAACCAGTAGCCCACATCATACTAAATGGAGAGAAACTTAAACCAATCCCACTAATATCAGGGATTAGACAAAGCTGGTCTCTCTCTCTCTCTCTCTCTCTCTCTCTCTCTCTCTCTCTCTCTCTCTCTCTCTCTCTCTCTCTCTCTCTCTCTCCCCTGCCCCCACCTATTCAATATAGTACTTGAAGTCCTAGCCAGAGCAATTAGACAACAAAAGGAGATCAAGGGGATACAAATTGGAAAGGAAGAAGTCAAAATATCACTTTTTGCAGATGATATGATAGTATATATAAGTAACCCCAAAAATTCCACCAGAGAACTCCTAACCTCTTAAACAGATTCAGTGCAGTACCTGGATATAAAATTAACTCAAACAAATCAGTGGCCTTTCTCTACACAAAAGATAAACAGACTGAGAAGGAAACAACACCCTTCACAATAGTCACAAATAATATAAAATACCTTGGTGTGACTCTAACTAAGGAAGTGAAAGATCTGTATGACAAGAACTTCAAGTCTCTGAAGAAAGAAATCAAAGATCTCAGAAGATAGAAAGATCTTTCATTCTCATGGATTGCCAGGATTAATATAGTCAAAATGGCTACCTTGCCGAAAGCAATCTACAGATTCAATGCAATCCCCATCAAAATTCCAACTCAATTCCTCACTGAGTTTGAAAAGGCAATTTGCAAATTCATCTGGAATAATAAAAAAAAAACCTAAGATAGCAAAAACTCTTCTCAAGGATAAAAGAACCTCTGGTGGAATCACTATGCCTGACCTAAAGCTGTACTACAGAGCAATTGTGATAAAAACTGCATGGTACTGGTATAGTGACAGACAAGTAAACCAATGGAATAGAATTGAAGACCCAGAGATGAACCCACACACCTATGGTCACTTGACCTTTGACAATGGAGCTAAAACCATCCAGTGGGGAAAAAGACAACATTTTCAACAAATGGTGCTGGCTCAACTGGTGGTTATCATGTAGAAGAATGCAAATTGATCCATTCTTATCTCCTTGTACAAAGCTCAAGTCTAAGTGGATCAAAGAACTCCACATAAAACTAGAGACAGTGAAATTTATAGAGGAGGAAGTGGGGTAAAGCCTCTAAGATATGGGAACAGGAGAAAAAATCCTAAACATAACAGCAATGGCTTGTGCTATAAGATCAAGAATTGACAAATGGGACCTCATAAAATTGCAAAGCTTCTGTAAGGCAAAAGACACTGTAAATAAGACAAAAAGGCCACCAACAGATTGGGAAAGGATCTTTACCAATCCTAAATCTGATAGGGGACTAATATCCAATATATACAAAGAGCTCAAGAAGCTGGACTCCAAAAATTCAAATAACCCTATTAAAAAATGGGATTCAGAGCTAAAAAAAGATTTCTTTTTTTATTTTTTTTATTTTTTATTTTTTTTAATTATTTAATCCTCAGTTACATTTCCAATGCTATCCCAAAAGTCCCCCATAGCGCCCCCCACTTCCCTACCCACCCATTCCCATTCTTTTGGCCCTGGCATTCCCCTATATTGGGGCATATAAAGTTTGCAAGTCCAATGGGCCTCTCTTTCCAGTGATGGCCGACTAGGCCATCTTTCGATACATATGCAGCTAGAGACAAGAGCTCCGGGATTCTGGTTAGTACGTCATGTTGTTCCAACTATAGGGTTGCAGATCCCTTTAGCTCCTTGGGTACTTTCTCTAGCTTCTCCATTGGGAGCCCTGTGATACATCCAATAGCTGACTGTGAACATCCACTCCTGTGTTTGCTAGGCCCCGGCATCATCTCACAAGAGACAGCTATATTTGGGTCCTTTCAGCAAAATCTTGCTAGTGTATGCAATGGTGTCAGCGTTTAGAAGCTGCTTATGGGATGGATCCCTGGATACGGCAGTCTCTAAATGGTCCATCCTTTCATCACAGCTACGAACTTTGTCTCTGTAACTCCTTCCCTGGGTGTTTTGTTCCCAATTCTAAGAAGGGGCACAGTGTCCACACTTTGGTCTTCATTCTTCTTGAGTTTCATGCGTTTAGCAAATTGTATCTTATATCTTGGGTATCCTAAGTTTTGGGCTAATATCCACTTATCAGTGAATACATATTGTGTGAGTTCTTTTGTGATTGTGTTACTTCACTCAAGATGATGCCCTCCAGGTCCATCCATTTGGCTAGGAATTTCATAAATTCATTCTTTTTAATAGCTGAGTAGTACTCCATTGTGTAAATGTACCATAATTTCTGTATCCATTCCTCTGTTGAGGGACATCTGGGTTCTTTCCAGCTTCTGGCTATTATAAATAGGGCTGCTATGAACATAGTGGAGCATGTGTCCTTTTTACCGGTTGGGACATCTTCTGGATATATGCCCAGGAGAGGTATTGCTGGATCCTCCGGTAGTACTATGTCCAATTTTCTGAGGAACCGCCAGACTGATTTCCAGAGTGGTTGTACAAGCTTGCAATCCCACCAACAATGGACGAGTGTTCCTCTTTCTCCACATCCTCGCGAGCATCTGCTGTCAACTGAATTTTTGATCTTAGCCATTCTGACTGGTGTGAGGTGGAATCTCAGGGTTGTTTTGATTTGCATTTCCCTGATGATTAAGGATGTTGAACATTTTTTCAGGTGTTTCTCTGCCATTCGGTATTCCTCAGGTGAGAATTCTTTGTTCATTTCTGAGCCCCATTTTTTAATGGGGTTATTTGACTTTCTGGAGTCCACCTTCTTGAGTTCTTTATATATATTGGATATTAGTCCCTTATCTGATTTAGGATAGGTGAAGATCCTTTCCAAATCTGTTGGTGGTTTTTTTGTCTTATTGATGGTGTCTTTTTTTTTGATTTTTAATATTTTTATTACATATTTTCCTCAATTACATTTCCAATGCTATCCCAAATGTCCCCCATAGCGCCCCCCACTTCCCTACCCACCCATTCCCATTCTTTTGGCCCTGGCATTCCCCTATATTGGGGCATATAAAGTTTGCAAGTCCAATGGGCCTCTCTTTCCATTGATGGCCGACTAGGCCATCTTTCGATACATATGCAGCTAGAGACAAGAGCTCCGGGGTTCTGGTTAGTACATCATGTTGTTCCAACTATAGGGTTGCAGATCCCTTTAGCTCCTTGGGTACTTTCTCTAGCTTCTCCATTGGGAGCCCTGTGATACATCCAATAGCTGACTGTGAACATCCACTTCTGTGTTTGCTAGGCCCCGGCATCGTCTCACAAGAGACAGCTATATTTGGGTCCTTTCAGCAAAATCTTGCTAGTGTATGCAATGGTGTCAGCGTTTGGAAGCTGATTATGGGATGGATCCCTGGATACGGCAGTCTCTAAATGGTCCATCCTTTCATCACAGCTACGAACTTTGTCTCTGTAACTCCTTCCCTGGGTGTTTTGTTCCCAATTCTAAGAAGGTGCACAGTGTCCACACTTTGGTCTTCATTCTTCTTGAGTTTCATGCGTTTATCAAATTGTATCTTATATCTTGGGTATCCTAAGTTTTGGGCTAATATCCACTTATCAATGAATACATATTGTGTGAGTTCTTTTGTGATTGTGTTACTTCACTCAAGATGATGCCCTCCAGGTCCATCCATTTGGCTAGGAATTTCATAAATTCATTCTTTTTAATAGCTGAGTAGTACTCCATTGTGTAA
This sequence comes from Mus caroli, assembly GCF_978045245.1. Lineage (NCBI taxonomy): Eukaryota > Metazoa > Chordata > Mammalia > Rodentia > Muridae > Mus > Mus caroli. The sequence continues at coordinate 137,734,015 of NW_028227260.1, forward strand.
ATGTACCATAATTTCTGTATCCATTCCTCTGTTGAGGGACATCTGGGTTCTTTCCAGCTTCTGGCTATTATAAATAGGGCTGCTATGAACATAGTGGAGCATGTGTCCTTTTTACCGGTTGGGACATCTTCTGGATATATGCCCAGGAGAGGTATTGCTGGATCCTCCGGTAGTACTATGTCCAATTTTCTGAGGAACCGCCAGACTGATTTCCAGAGTGGTTGTACAAGCTTGCAATCCCACCAACAATGGACGAGTGTTCCTCTTTCTCCACATCCTCGCCAGCATCTGCTGTCAACTGAATTTTTGATCTTAGCCATTCTGACTGGTGTGAGGTGGAATCTCAGGGTTGTTTTGATTTGCATTTCCCTGATGATTAAGGATGTTGAACATTTTTTCAGGTGTTTCTCTGCCATTCGGTATTCCTCAGGTGAGAATTCTTTGTTCAGTTCTGAGCCCCATTTTTTAATGGGGTTATTTGACTTTCTGGAGTCCACCTTCTTGAGTTCTTTATATATATTGGATATTAGTCCCTTATCTGATTTAGGATAGGTGAAGATCCTTTCCCAATCTGTTGGTGGTTTTTTTGTCTTAATGATGGTGTCTTTAGCCTTGCAGAAGCTTTGTAGTTTCATGAGGTCCCACTTGTCAATTCTCGATCTTACAGCACAAGCCATTACTGTTCTATTCAGGAATTTTTCCCCTGTGCCCATATCTTCAAGGCTTTTCCCCACCTCTCCTCTATAAGTTTCAGTGTCTCTGGTTTTATGTGAAGTTCCTTGATCCACTTAGACTTGACCTTAGTACAAGGAGATAGGAATGGATCGATTCGCATTCTTCTACATGTTAACAACCAGTTGTGCCAGCACCATTTGTTGAAAATGCTGTCTTTCTTCCACTGGATGTTTTTAGATCCCTTGTCGAAGATCAAGTGACCATAGGTGTGTGGGTTCATTTCTGGGTCTTCAATTCTATTCCATTGGTCTATTTGTCTGTCACTATACCAGTACCATGCAGTTTTTATCACAGTTGCTCTGTAGTTGAGCTTTAGGTCCGGCATGGTGATTCCACCAGAGGTTCTTTTATCCTTGAGAAGAGTTTTTGCTATCCTAGGTTTTTTGTTATTCCAGATGAATTTGCAGATTGCACTTTCTAATTCGTTGAAGAATTGATTTGGAATTTTGATGGGGATTGCATTGAATCTGTAGATTGCTTTTGGCAAGATAGCCATTTTTACAATGTTGATCCTGCCAATCCATGAGCATGGGAGATCTTTCCATCTTCTGAGATCTTCTATAATTTCTTTCTTCAGAGACTTGAAGTTTTTATTATACAGATCTTTCACTTCCTTAGTTAGAGTCACGCCAAGACATTTTATATTATTTGTGACTATTGAGAAGGGTGTTGTTTCCCTAATTTCTTTCTCAGCCTGTTTATTCTTTGTGTAGAGAAAGGCCATTGATTTGTTTGAGTTAATTTTATATCCAGCTACTTCACCGAAGCTGTTTATCAGGCTTAGGAGTTCTCTGGTGGAATTTTTAGGGTCACTTATATATACTATCATATCATCTGCAAAAAGTGATATCTTGACTTCATCTTTTCCAATTTGTATCCCTTTGATCTCCTTTTGTTGTTGAATTGCTCTGGCTAGGTCTTCAAGTACAATGTTGAATAGGTATGGAGAAAGTGGACAGCCTTGTCTAGTCCCTGATTTTAGAGGGATTGCTTCAAGCTTCTCACCATTTACTTTGATGTTGGCTACTGGTTTGCCTTAGATTGCTTTTATCATGTTTAGGTATGGGCCTTGAATTCCTGATCTTTCCAAGACTTTTATCATGAATGGGTGTTGGATCTTGTCAAATGCTTTTTCCACATCTAACGAGATGACCATGTGGTTTTTGTCTTTGAGTTTGTTTATATACTGGATTACGTTGATGGATTTCCGTATATTGAACCATCCATGCATCACTGGGATGAAACCTACTTGGTCAGGATGGATGATTGTTTTGATGTGTTCTTGGATTCGGTTAGCAAGAACTTTATTGAGGATTTTTGCATCAATATTCATAAGGGATATTGGTCTGAAGTTTTCTATCTTTGTTGGGTCTTTATGTGGTTTAGGTATCAGAGTAATTGTGGCTTCATAGAATGAGTTGGGTAGAGTACCTTCTGTTTTTATTTTGTGGAATAGTTTGTGAAGAACTGGGATTAGATCTTCTTTGAAGGTCTGATAGAACTCTGCACTAAACCCATCTGGTCCTGGGCTTTTTTTGGTTGGGAAACTATTAATGACTGCTTCTATTTCTTTGGGGGATATAGGGCTGCTTAGCTCATTAACCTGATCTTGATTCAACTTTGGTACCTAGTATCTGTCTAGGAACTTCTCCATTTCATCCAGGTTCTCCAGTTTTGTTGAGTATAGCCTTTGGTAGAAGGATCTGATGGTGTTTTGGATGTCTTCAGGATCTTTTGTTATGTCTCCATTTTCATTTCTGATTTTGTTAATTAGGATGCTTTCCCTGTGCCCTCTAGTGAGTCTGGCTAAGGGTTTATCTATCTTGTTGATTTTCTCAAAGAACCAGCTCCTTGATTGGTTGATTCTTTGAATAGTTTTTCTTGTTTCCACTTGGTTGATTTCACCCCTGAGTTTGATTATTTCCTGCCGTCTACTCCTCTTGGGTGAATTTGCTTCCTTTTGTTCTAGTGCTTTTAGGTGTGTTGTCAAGCTGCTAATGTGTGCTCTCTCTAGTTTCCTTTTGGAGGCACTCAGAGCTATGAGTTTTCCTCTTAGAAATGCTTTCATTGCGTCCCATAAGTTTGGGTATGTTGTGGCTTCATTTTCATTGAACTCTAAAAAGTCCTTAATTTCTTTCTTTATTCCTTCCTTGACCAAGGTATCATTGAGAAGAGTGTTGTTCAGTTTCCACGTGAAGGTTGGCTTTCTATTATTTATTTTGTTATTGAAGATCAGCCTTAGTCCATGGTGATCTGATAGGATGCATGGGACTATTTCAATATTTTTGTATCTGTTGAGGCCTGCTTTGTGATCAATTATGTGGTCAATTTTGGAGAAGGTACCATGAGGTGCTGAGAAGAAGGTATATCCTTTTGTTTTAGGATAGAATGTTCTGTAGATATCTGCCAGATCCATTTGATTCATAATTTCTCTTAGTTTCACTGTGTCCCTGTTTAGTTTCTGTTTCCATGATCTGTCCATTGGTGAAAGTGGTGTGTTGAAGTCTCCCACTATTATTGTATCAGGTGCAATGTGTGCTTTGAGATTTACTAAAGTTTCTTTAATGAATGTGGCTGCCTTTGGATTTGGAGCATAGATATTCAGGATTGATAGTTCCTCTTGGAGGATTTTACCTTTGATGAGTATGAAGTGTCCCTCCCTGTCTTTTTTAATGACTTTGGGTTGGAAGTCAATCTTATCAGATTTTAGAATGGCTACTCCAGCTTGTTTCTTCATGCCATTTGCTTGGAAAATTGTTTTTCAGCCTTTCATTCTGAGGTAGTGTCTATCCTTTTCTCTGAGATGAGTTTCCTGTAAGCAGCAAAATGTTGGGTCTTGTTTGTGTAGCCAGTTTGTTAGTCTATGTCTTTTTATCGGGGAGTTGAGTCCATTGATATTAAGAGATATTAAGGAAAAGTAATTGTTGTTTCCTGTTATTTTTGTTGTTAAAGTTGGCATTTTGTTCTTGTGGCTGTCTTCTTTTAGGTTTGTTGAGGGATTACCTTCTTGTTGTTTCTAGGGCGTGGTTCCTGTCCTTGTATTGGTTTTTTTCTGTTATTATCCTTTGAAGGGCTGGATTCGTGGAGAGATAATGTGTGAATTTGGTTTTGTCGTGGAATACTTTGGTTTCTCCATCTATGTTAATTGAGAGTTTGGCTGGGTATAGTAGCCTGGGCTGGAATTTGTGTTCTTTTAGTGTCTGTATAACATCCGTCCAGGATCTTCTGGCTTTCATAGTCTCTGGTGAAAAATCTCGTGTAATTCTGATAGGCTTGCCTTTATATGTTACTTGGCCTTTTTCTCTTACTGCTTTTAGTATTCTATCTTTATTTAGAGCATTTGTTGTTCTGATTATAATGTGTCGGGAGGTATTTCTTTTCTGGTCCAGTCTATTTGGAGTTCTGTAGGCTTCTTGTATGTTCATGGGCATCTCTTTCTTTAGATTTGGGAAGTTTTCTTCTATAATTTTGTTGAAGATGTTTGCTGGTCCTTTGAGTTGAAAATCTTCATTCTCATCCACTCCTATTATCCGTAGGTTTGGTCTTCTCATTGTGTCCTGTATTTCTTGGATGTTTTGAGTTAGGATCTTTTTGCATTTTACATTTTCCTTGATTGTTGTGGCGATGTTCTCTATGGAATCTTCTGCACCTGAGATTCTCTCTTCCATCTCTTGTATTCTGTTGCTGATGCTCGTATCTATGGTTCCAGATTTCTTTCCTAGGGTTTCTATCTCCAGTGTTGCCTCATTTTGGGTTTTCTTTATTGTGTCTACTTCCCTTTTTAGGTCTAGTATGGTTTTGTTCATTTCCATCATCTGTTTGGATGTGTTTTCCTGTTTTTCTGTAAGGACTTCTACCTGTTTGATTATGTTATCGTGTTTTTCTTTAAGGATTTGTAACTCTTTAGCAGTGTTCTCCTGCAATTCTTTAAGGGATTTTTGTGCTTCCTCTTTATTGTCTTCTGCCTGTTTAGCAGTGTTCTCCTGCATTTCTTTAAGTGTGTTATTAAAGTCCTTCTTGAAGTCCTCTATCATCATCAGGAGATATGCTTTTAAATCCGTGTCTAGCTTTTCCGGTGTGTTGGGGTGCCCTGGACTGGGCGAAGTGGGGGTGCTAGGTTCTGATGATGGTGAGTGGTCTTGGTTTCTGTTAGTAAGATTATTACGTTTACCTTTCGCCATCTGGTAATCTCTGGGGTTAGTTGTTATCGTTGTCACTGTTTAAAGATTGGAGCAGAAGCTGTGTTCCACTCACCAGCAGTCTCAAAATCCTGTGGCGGGGGTCGTGGGTAGCTGGTGGGTGTCAGGCAACCCTGCTCTCCCACTACCCCGGCGCTGATCCGGCTGGATGAGGCCTGTGGCCCTACTCAGGCCGGTTTCTGCTTCCCTAACTAATGCAGTCTCAGGTCCCGCGCAATTGGATTGGAGCAGAAGCTGTGCTCCACTCACCAGAAGTCTTAAGATCCTGTGGCGGGTGTTGTGGGTAGCTGGCAAGTGTCAGCCGACCCTGCGCCCCAGCTGCCCTGGTGCTTTTCTGACCGGAAGAGGGTTGTGTCCCTATGTAGGCCGGATTTCTCTCTCCCCAACCAGAGCAGTCTCAGGTCCCCCGTGATTGGACTGGAGCAGAAGCTGTGTTCCACTCCCCAGCAGTCCCAAAATCCTGCAGCGGGGGTCGTGGGTAGCTGGCGGGTGTCAGGCAACCCTGCGCTCCCGCTACCCCGGCTGGATGAGGCCTGTGGCCCTACTCAGGCCGGTTTCTGCTTCCCTAACTAATGCAGTCTCAGGTCCCTCCTTGATGGTGTCTTTAGCCTTGCAGAAGCTTTGCAGTTTCATGAGGTCCCACTTGTCAATTCTCGATCTTACAGCACAAGCCATTACTGTTCTATTCAAGAATTTTTCCCCTGTGCCCATATCTTCAAGGCTTTTCCCCACCTCTCCTCTATAAGTTTCAGTGTCTCTGGTTTTATGTGAAGTTCCTTGATCCACTTAGACTTGACCTTAGTACAAGGAGATAGGAATGGATCGATTCACATTCTTCTACATGTTAACAACCAGTTGTGCCAGCACCATTTGTTGAAAATGCTGTCTTTCTTCCACTGGATGTTTTTAGCTCCCTTGTCGAAGATCAAGTGACCATAGGTGTGTGGGTTCATTTCTGGGTCTTCAATTCTTTTTTTTTTTTAATTTTTAAAATTTTATTACATATTTTCCTCAATTACATTTCAAATGCTATCCCAAAAGTCCCCCATAGCGCCCCCCACTTCCCTACCCACCCATTCCCATTCTTTTGGCCCTGGCATTCCCCTATACTGGGGCATATAAAGTTTGCAAGTCCAATGGGCCTCTCTTTCCATTGATGGCCGACTAGGTCATCTTTCAATACATATGCAGCTAGAGACAAGAGCTCCAGGGTTCTGGTTAGTACATCATGTTGCTCCAACAATAGGGTTGCAGATCCCTTTAGCTCCTTGGGTACTTTCTCTAGCTTCTCCATTGGGAGCCCTGTGATACATCCAATAGCTGACTGTGAACATCCACTTCTGTGTTTGCTAGGCCCCGGCATCATCTCACAAGAGACAGCTATATTTGGGTCCTTTCAGCAAAATCTTGCTAGTGTCTGCAATGGTGTCAGCGTTTAGAAGCTGCTTATGGGATGGATCCCTGGATACGGCAGTCTCTAAATGGTCCATCCTTTCATCACAGCTACGAACTTTGTCTCTGTAACTCCTTCCCTGGGTGTTTTGTTCCCAATTCTAAGAAGGTGCACAGTGTCCACACTTTGGTCTTCATTCTTCTTGAGTTTCATGCGTTTATCAAATTGTATCTTATATCTTAGGTATCCTAAGTTTTGGGCTAATATCCACTTATCAGTGAATACATATTGTGTGAGTTCTTTTGTGATTGTGTTATTTCACTCAAGATGATGCCCTCCAGGTCCATCCATTTGGCTAGGAATTTCATAAATTCATTCTTTTTAATAGCTGAGTAGTACTCCATTGTGTAAATGTACCATAATTTCTGTATCCATTCCTCTGTTGAGGGACATCTGGGTTCTTTCCAGCTTCTGGCTATTATAAATAAGGCTGCTATGAACATAGTGGAGCATGTGTCCGTCTTACCGGTTGGGACATCTTCTGGATATATGCCCAGGAGAGATATTGCTGGATCCTCCGGTAGTACTATGTCCAATTTTCTGAGGAACCGCCAGACTGATTTCCAGAGTGGTTGTACAAGCTTGCAATCCCACCAACAATGGACGAGTGTTCCTCTTTCTCCACTCCTCGCCAGCATCTGCTGTCACCTGAATTTTTGATCTTAGCCATTCTGACTGGTGTGAGGTGAAATCTCAGGGTTGTTTTGATTTGCATTTCCCTGATGATTAAGGATGTTGTACATTTTTTCAGGTGCTTCTCTGCCATTCGGTATTCCTCAGGTGAGAATTCTTTGTTCAGTTCTGAGCCCCATTTTTTAATGGGGTTATTTGACTTTCTGGAGTCCACCTTCTTGAGTTCTTCATATATATTGGATATTAGTCCCTTATCTGATTTAGGATAGGTGAAGATCCTTTCCCAATCTTTTGGTGGTTTTTTTGTCTTATTGATAGTGTCTTTAGCCTTGCAGAAGCTTTGTAGTTTCATGAGGTCCCACTTGTCAATTCACGATCTTACAGCACAAGCCATTACTGTTCTATTCAGGAATTTTTCCCCTGTGCCCATATCTTCAAGGCTTTTCCCCACTTTCTCCTCTATAAGTTTCAGTGTCTCTGGTTTTATGTGAAGTTCCTTGATCCACTTAGACTTGACCTTAGTACAAGGAGATAGGAATGGATCGATACGCATTCTTCTACATGTTTACAACCAGTTGTGCCAGCACCATTTGTTGAAAATGCTGTCTTTCTTCCACTGGATGTTTTTAGATCCCTTGTCGAAGATCAAGTGACCATAGGTGTGTGGGTTCATTTCTGGGTCTTCAATTCTATTCCATTGGTCTATTTGTCTGTCACTATACCAGTACCATGCAGTTTTTATCACAATTGCTCTGTAGTTGAGCTTTAGGTCCAGCATGGTGATTCCACCAGAGGTTCTTTTATCCTTGAGAAGAGTTTTTGCTATCCTAGGTTTTTTGTTATTCCAGATGAATTTGCAGATTGCACTTTCTAATTCGTTGAAGAATTGATTTGGAATTTTGATGGGGATTGCATTGAATCTGTAGATTGCTTTTGGCAAGATAGCCATTTTTACAATGTTGATCCTGCCAATCCATGAGCATGGGAGATCTTTTCATCTTCTGAGATCTTCTTTAATTTCTTTCTTCAGAGACTTGAAGTTTTTATTATACAGATCTTTCACTTCCTTAGTTAGAGTCACGCCAAGATATTTTATATTATTTGTGACTATTGAGAAGGGTGTTGTTTCCCTAATTTCTTTCTCAGCCTGTTTATTCTTTGTGTAGAGAAAGGCCATTGATTTGTTTGAGTTAATTTTATATCCAGGTACTTCACCGAAGCTGTTTATCAGGCTTAGGAGTTCTCTGGTGGAATTTTTAGGGTCACTTATATATACTATGATATCATCTGCAAAGAGTGATATTTTGACTTCATCTTTTCCAATTTGTATCCATTTGATTTCCTTTTGTTGTTGAATTGCTCTGGCTAGGACTTCAAGTAAAATGTTGAATAGGTATGGAGAAAGTGGACAGCCTTCTCTAGTCCCTGATTTTAGAGGGATTGCTTCAAGCTTCTCACCATTTACTTTGATGTTGGCTACTGGTTTGCTGTAGATTGCTTTTATCATGTTTAGGTATGGGCCTTGAATTCCTGATCTTTCCAAGACTTTTATCATGAATGGGTGTTGGATCTTGTCAAATGCTTTTTCCGCATCTAACGAGATGACCATGTGGTTTTTGTCTTTGAGTTTGTTTATATACTGGATTACGTTGATGGATTTCCGTATATTGAACCATCCCTGCATCTCTGGGATGAAACCTACTTGGTCAGGATGGATGATTGTTTTGATGTGTTCTTGGATTCGGTTAGCAAGAACTTTATTGAGGATTTTTGCATCAATATTCATAAGGGATATTGGTCTGAAATTTTCTATCTTTGTTGGGTCTTTTTGTGGTTTAGGTATCAGAGTAATTGTGGCTTCATAGAATGAGTTGGGTAGAGTACCTTCTGTTTCTATTTTGTGGAATAGTTTGTGAAGAACTGGGATTAGATCTTCTTTGAAGGTCTGATAGAACTCTGCACTAAACCCATCTGGTCCTGGGCTTCTTTTAGTTGGGAGACTATTAATGACTGCTTCTATTTCTTTGGGGGATATAGGGCTGTTTAGCTCATTAACCTGATCTTGATTCAACTTTGGTACCTGGTATCTGTCTAGGAACTTCTCCATTTCATCCAGGTTCTCCAGTTTTGTTGAGTATAGCCTTTGGTAGAAGGATCTGATGGTGTTTTGGATGTCTTCAGGATCTGTTGTTATGTCTCCTTTTTCATTTCTGATTTTGTTAATTAGGATGCTTTCCCTGTGCCCTCTAGTGAGTCTGGCTAAGGGTTTATCTATCTTGTTGATTTTCTCAAAGAACCAGCTCCTTGATTGGTTGATTCTTGGAATAGTTTTTCTTGTTTCCTCTTGGTTGATTTCACCCCTGAGTTTGATTATTTCCAGCCGTCTACTCCTCTTGGGTGAATTTGCTTTCTTTTGTTCTAGTGCTTTTAGGTATGTTGTCAAGCTGCTAATGTGTGCTCTCTCTAGTTTCCTTTTGGGGGCACTCAGAGCTATGAGTTTTCCTCTTAGAAATGCTTTCATTGCGTCCCATAAGTTTGGGTATGTTTTGGCTTCATTTTCATTGACCTCTAAAAAGTCCTTAATTTCTTTCTTTATTCCTTCCTTGACCAAGGTATCATTGAGAAGAGTGTTGTTCAGTTTCCACGTGAAGGTTGGCTTTCTATTATTTATTTTGTTATTGAAGATCAGCCTTAGTCCATGGTGATCTGATAGGATGCATGGGACAATTTCAATATTTTTGTATCTGTTGAGGCCTGTTTTGTGACCAATTATGTGGTCAATTTTGGAGAAGGTACCATGAGGTGCTGAGAAGAAGGTATATCCTTTTGTTTTAGGATAGAATGTTCTGTAGATATCTGCCAGATCCATTTGATTCATAATTTCTCTTAGTTTCTCTGTGTCCCTGTTTAGTTTCTGTTTCCATGATCTGTCCATTGGTGAAAGTGGTGTGTTGAAGTGTCCCACTATTATTGTATGAGGTGCAATGTGTGCTTTGAGATTTACTAAAGTTTCTTTAATGAATGTGGCTGCCTTTGTATTTGGAGCATAGATATTCAGGATTGATAGTTCCTCTTGCATGATTTTACCTTTGATGAGTATGAAGTGTCCCTCCCTGTCTTTTTTAATGACTTTGGGTTGGAAGTCAATCTTATCAGATATTAGAATGGCTACTCCAGCTTGTTTCTTCATACCATTTGCTTGGAAAATTGTTTTCCAGCCTTTCATTCTGAGGTAGTGTCTATCTTTTTCTCAGAGATGAGTTTCCTGTAAGCAGCAAAATGTTGGGTCTTGTTTGTGTAGCCAGTTTGTTAGTCTATGTCTTTTTATCGGGGAGTTGAGTCCATTGATATTAAGAGATATTAAGGAAAAGTAATTGTTGTTTCCTGTTATTTTTGTTGTTAAAGTTGGCATTCTGTTCTTGTGGCTGTCTTCTTTTAGGTTTGTTGAGGGATTACCTTCTTGTTGTTTCTAGGGCGTGGTTCCTGTCCTTGTACTGATTTTTTTCTGTTATTATCCTTTGAAGGGCTGGATTCGTGGAGAGATAATGTGTGAATTTGGTTTTGTCGTGGAATACTTTGGTTTCTCCATCTATGTTAATTGAGAGTTTGGCTGGGTATAGTAGCCTGGGCTGGAATTTGTGTTCTTTTAGTGTCTGTATAACATCCGTCCAGGATCTTCTGGCTTTCATAGTCTCTGGTGAAAAATCTCGTGTAATTCTGATAGGCTTGCCTTTATATGTTACTTGGCCTTTTTCTCTTACTGCTTTTAGTATTCTATCTTTATTTAGAGCATTTGTTGTTCTGATTATAATGTGTCGGGAGGTATTTCTTTTCTGGTCCAGTCTATTTGGAGTTCTGTAGGCTTCTTGTATGTTCATGGGCATCTCTTTCTTTAGATTTGGGAAGTTTTCTTCTATAATTTTGTTGAAGATGTTTGCTGGTCCTTTGAGTTGAAAATCTTCATTCTCATCCACTCCTATTATCCGTAGGTTTGGTCTTCTCATTGTGTCCTGTATTTCTTGGATGTTTTGAGTTAGGATCTTTTTGCATTTTACATTTTCCTTGATTGTTGTGCCGATGTTCTCTATGGAGTCTTCTGCACCTGAGATTCTCTCTTCCATCTCTTGTATTCTGTTGCTGATGCTCATATCTATGGTTCCAGATTTCTTTCCTAGGGTTTCTATCTCCAGTGTTGCCTCATTTTGGGTTTTCTTTATTGTGTCTACTTCCCTTTTTTAGGTCTAGTATGGTTTTGTTCATTTCCGTCATCTGTTTGGATGTGTTTTCCTGTTTTTCATTAAGGACTTCTACCTGTTTGATTAGGTTATCCTGTTTTTCTTTAATGATTTGTAACTCTTTAGCAGTGTTCTCCTGCAATTCTTTAAGGGATTTTTGTGCTTCCTCTTTACTATCTTCTACCTGTTTACCAGTGTTCCTTTGTATTTCTTTAAGTGTGTTATTAAAGTCCTTCCTGAAGTCCTCTACCATCATCAGGAGATATGCTTTTAGATCCGTGTCTAGCTTTTCCGGTGTGTTGGGGTGCCCTGGACTGGGCGAAGTGGGAGTGCTGGGTTCTGATGATGGTGAGTGGTCTTGGTTTCTGTTAGTAAGATTATTACGTTTACCTTTCGCCATCTGGTAATCTCTGGGGTTAGTTGTTGTCGTTGTCACTGTTTTTAAATTGGAGCAGAAGCTGTGTTCCACTCACCAGCAGTCTCAAAATCCTGTGGCGGGGGTCGTGGGTAGCTGGCGGTACCCCGGTGCTGGTCAAGCTGGAAGAGGCCTGTGGTCCTACTCAGGCTGGTTTTCTGCTTCCCTAACTAATGCAGTCTCAGGTCCCGCGCGCAATTGGATTGGAGCAGAAGCTGTGTTCCACTCACCAGAAGTCTTAAGATCCTGTGGCGGGTGTTGTGGGTAGCTGGCGAGTGTCAGCCAAACCTGCGCTCTAGCTACCCCGGTGCTGATCCGGCCGGATGAGGCCTGTGGCCCTCTGGGTCTTCAATTCTATTCCATTGGTCTATTTGTCTGTCACTATACCAGTACCATGCAGTTTTTATCACAATTGCTCTGTAGTAAAGCTTTAGGTCCGGCATGGTGATTCCACCAGAGGTTCTTTTATCCTTGAGAAGAGTTTTTGCTATGCTAGGTTTTTTGTTATTCCAGATGAATTTGCAGATTGCACTTTCTAATTCGTTGAAGAATTGATTTGGAATTTTGATGGGGATTGCATTGAATCTGTAGATTGCTTTTGGCAAGATAGCCATTTTTACAATGTTGATCCTGCCAATCCATGAGCATGGGAGATCTTTCCATCTTCTGAGATCTTCTATAATTTCTTTCTTCAGAGACTTGAAGTTTTTATTATACAGATCTTTCACTTCTTTAGTTAGAGTCATGCCAAGATATTTTATATTATTTGTGACTATTGAGAAGGGTGTCAGCGTTTAGAAGCTGATTATGGGATGGATCCCTGGATACGGTAGTCTCTAAATGGTCCATCCTTTCATCACAGCTACGAACTTTGTCTCTGTAACTCCTTCCCTGGGTGTTTTGTTCCCAATTCTAAGAAGGGGCACAGTGTCCACACTTTGGTCTTCATTCTTCTTGAGTTTCATGCGTTTATCAAATTGTATCTTATATCTTGGGTATCCTAAGTTTTGGGCTAATATCCACTTATCAGTGAATACATATTGTGTGAGTTCTTTTGTGATTGTGTTATTTCACTCAAGATGATGCCCTCCAGGTCCATCCATTTGGCTAGGAATTTCATAAATTCATTCTTTTTAATAGCTGAGTAGTACTCCATTGTGTAAATGTACCATAATTTCTGTATCCATTCCTCTGTTGAGGGACATCTGGGTTCTTTCCAGCTTCTGGCTATTATAAATAGGGCTGCTATGAACATAGTGGAGCATGTGTCCTTTTTACCGGTTGGGACATCTTCTGGATATATGCCCAGGAGAGGTATTGCTGGATCCTCAGGTAGTACTATGTCCAATTTTCTGAGGAACCGCCAGACTGATTTCCAGAGTGGTTGTACAAGCTTGCAATCCCACCAACAATGGACGAGTGTTCCTCTTTCTCCACATCCTCGCCAGCATCTGCTGTCACCTGAATTTTTGATCTTAGCCATTCTGACTGGTGTGAGGTGGAATCTCAGGGTTGTTTTGATTTGCATTTCCCTGATGATTAAGGATGTTGGACATTTTTTCAGGTGTTTCTCTGCCATTTGGTATTCCTCAGGTGACAATTCTTTGTTCAGTTCTGAGCCCCATTTTTAATGGGGTTATTTGACTTTCTGGAGTCCACCTTCTTGAGTTCTTTATATATATTGGATATTAGTCCCTTATCTGATTTAGGATAGGTGAAGATCCTTTCCCAATCTGTTGGTGGTTTTTTTTGTCTTATTGATGGTGTCTTTAGCCTTGCAGAAGCTTTGTAGTTTCATGAGGTCCCACTTGTCAATTCTCGATCTTACAGCACAAGCCATTACTGTTCTATTCAGGAATTTTTCCCCTGTGCCCATATCTTCAAGGCTTTTCCCCACTTTCTCCTCTATAAGTTTCAGTGTCTCTGGTTTTATGTGAAGTTCCTTGATCCACTTAGACTTGATCTTGGTACAAGGAGATAGGAATGGATCGATTCGCATTCTTCTACATGTTAACAACCAGTTGTGCCAGCACCATTTGTTGAAAATGCTGTCTTTCTTCCACTGGATGTTTTTAGATCCCTTGTCGAAGATCAAGTGACCATAGGTGTGTGGGTTCATTTCTGGGTCTTCAATTCTATTCCATTGGTCTATTTGTCTGTCACTATACCAGTACCATGCAGTTTTTATCACAATTGCTCTGTAGTAGAGCTTTAGGTCCGGCATGGTGATTCCACAAGTGGTTCTTTTATCCTTGAGAAGAGTTTTTCCTATCCTAGGTTTTTTGTTATTCCAGATGAATTTGCAGATTGCACTTTCTAATTCGTTGAAGAATTGATTTGGAATTTTGATGGGGATTGCATTGAATCTGTAGATTGCTTTTGGCAAGATAGCCATTTTTACAATGTTGATCCTGCCAATCCATGAGCATGGGAGATCTTTCCATCTTCTGAGATCTTCTATAATTTCTTTCTTCAGAGACTTGAAGTTTTTATTATACAGATCTTTCACTTCCTTAGTTAGGGTCACGCCAAGATATTTTATATTATTTGTGACTATTGAGAAGGGTGTTGTTTCCCTAATTTCTTTCTCAGCCTGTTTATTCTTTGTGTAGAGAAAGGCCATTGATTTGTTTGAGTTAATTTTATATCCAGCTACTTCACCGAAGCTGTTTATCAGGCTTAGGAGTTCTCTGGTGGAATTTTTAGGGTCACTTATATATACTATGATATCATCTGCAAAAAGTGATAGTTTGACTTCATCTTTTCCAATTTGTATCCCTTTGATCTCCTTTTGTTGTCGAATTGCTCTGGCTAGGACTTCAAGTAAAATGTTGAATAGGTATGGAGAAAGTGGACAGCCTTGTCTAGTCCCTGATTTTAGAGGGATTGCTTCAAGCTTCTCACCATTTACTTTGATGTTGGCTACTGGTTTGCTGTAGATTGCTTTTATCATGTTTAGGTATGGGCCTTGAATTCCTGATCTTTCCAAGACTTTTATCATGAATGGGTGTTGGATCTTGTCAAATGCTTTTTCCGCATCTAACGAGATGACCATGTGGTTTTTGTCTTTGAGTTTGTTTATATACTGGATTACGTTGATGGATTTCCGTATATTGAACCATCCCTGCATTCCTGGGATGAAACCTACTTGGTCAGGATGGATGATTGTTTTGATGTGTTCTTGAATTCGGTTAGAACAAAGATTTCTTAAGTGAGGAATACCAAATAGCTGAGAAGCAGCTGAAAAAATGTTCAGCATCCTTAATCATCAGGGAAATGCAAATCAAAACAACCCTGAGATTCCACCTCACACCAGTCAGAATGGCTAAGATCAAAAATTCAGGTGACAGCAGATGCTGGCGAGGATGTGGAGAAAGAGGAACACCCCTCCATTGTTGGTGGGATTTCAAGCTTGTACAACCACTCTGGAAATTAGTCTGGCAGTTCTTCAGAAAATTGGACATAGGACTACTGGAGGATCCAGCAATTGCATTCCTGGGCACATACCCAGATGATGTTCCAACATGTAATAAGGACACATGCTCCACTATGTTCACAGGAGCCTTATTTATAATAGCTAGAAACTGGAAAGAACCCAGATGTCCCTCAACAGAGGAATGGATACAGAAAATGTGGTACATTTACACAATGGAGTACTATGCAGCTATTAAAAACAATGAACTTATGAAATTCTTAGGTAAATGAATGTATCTGCAGGATATCATCCTGAGTGAGTTAACACAATCACAAAGGAACACACATGATATTCACTCCCTGATTAGTGGATATTAGCCCAGAGGCTGGGAATACCCAAGATACAATTCGAAAAATACATGAAACTCAAGAAGAAGGAAGAGCAAACTGTGGATAATTCAGTCCTTCTTAGAAGGGTGAACAAAATACCGATGGATGGAGTTACAGAGACAAAGTGTGAAGCAGAGAGTGAAGAAATGACCATCCAGATACTGCCCCACCTAGGAATCCATCCCATAGACAACCACCAAAACCAGACACTATTGTGGATGCCAACAGGAGCCTGATATAGCTGTCTCCTGAGAGGCTCTGCCAGTGCCTGACAAATACAGAAGTGGATGCTCACAGCCATCCATTGGACAGAGCACAGGGTCCCCAGTGAAGGAGCTAGAGAGGGGCTTTGCAGCCCCATAGGAGGAACAACAGTGTGAACTAACCTGTACCACCCAGATCTCCCAGGAACTAAACCGCCAACCAAAGTGTACACATGGTGAGACTCATGGCTCTAGCTGCATATGTAGCAGAAGATGGCCTAGTTGATCATCAATGGGAGGAGAGGACCTTGGTCCTGTGAAGGTTCTATGCACCAGTATAGGGGACTGCTAGTGCCAGGAAACAGGAGTAGGTGGGTTGTTGTGCAGGGGGAGGGGGAGATAGGGGGTTTTTGGAAGGTAAACTAGGAAAGGGGGTAACATTGGAAATGTAAATAAAGAAAATATCTAAAAGAAAATAAGTGTTTCACAGGTTTGGTTAGCATATTGACATTACTATGATAATTTTAACATTATGTGCTTGTTAACTTTAACAATACAAACATAATTCTATATGCATAAGTGTTAAAACCTTAGCTTCTATAATGAGTGTTACTCATAAAATTATAGGTGGCACCTTTTATATAATTGTAAAGTTCATTAAAGACCAAATATATACTAGAAACCAAGTTACACTATCAAGAACTTAATCATAGAATTATAAATCTTCCTTGATTTCACACTCTTCTTAAATTCTTGCTTCAGACTACCAAATGTTTCCATTCTGTATATTTTTCTTTATTCCTTTTAATTATAAATAATAGTAGTCAAAAATTGTGTTTTAGTGAGTCATAGTGAGACCCACCTAAAATGCACGGGAGAAGCACAAGAATCCTGAGTTCCAAGCCAGCCTAATCTAATAGTGAGGTCTTCTCTAAAACAATGATTTTTTTAAAAAGAAGAAGAATGGGGGGGGGGGAGATGATGTATCCATCAGGGGATTAACAACAAGGATAAATTTAAAAACAAAAAGAAAAAGAACAACCTAGTCAACAAATAGGCAACTGAAATGAACAGATATTTGTCACATAAATAAGTCTAAATCACTTTGTTTTTCATCCCTAGATTCCTGGCCCCACAACTTTAACCATAACATCCCCCTTTAACTCTAACATTCACTCCTACTGTAACACGTTAGTAGCTTGTAGGTTTTACTGGAATCCCTTTTCCCTTACTGTCCACAGAAGACTACTTCCTCCCTCAACATCCAGAAAACGAAAAGTAGGGAATATTGGCAAGGATCTGGGCAGAAGAACCCTTATTTGTTGCAAGAAATGAAATCTGATAGATTGTTTTCCAAATATAAGTGTTCTGGGTCTTTTTATTTCCATTACAGATGAACAGAAAACCCTGGGAGCCTGATACACTAGCTTCTAACCTATAGAACAAGTTTCAAGTAGACACAGTTACTAACAGCCAAACTTGAATAACAACCTGCATGCTGGTGAGATAGCTCAGCGGTTAAGAGCACTGACTGCTCTTCCAAATGTCCTGAGTTAAAATCCCAGCAACAACATGGTGGCTTACAACCATCCGTAATGAGATCTGACGCCCTCTTCTGGTGTGTCTAAAGACAGCTACAGTGTACTTACATATAACAATAAATAAATCTTAAAAAAAAAAAAAAAAAGAATAACAACCTGCAAGCATCACAAGAGCATACACTTGATAAGTTTTCAAATCGACATAAGGGGTAAAATATGGAGATTAATACACAGATTTTATTGTGGTTAAGGAAAGGACAAATAGACGTGGCAAGGGGGAAAGATGTGACTTAGATAACTTGTCAGGTCATACGCTTTATTACTCAGCAAATGAGGAAATGGAGAAAGGAGTTGTGTTTGAGTTATAAGCTATACTCTTCATCTAATCAGGGCACCCGCCATTCTAGGCTTTATAAAGTCATAAGTTAAACTGCCTCACTTTCACTACTCTGACTGTCTAGTGCTCTTATTATGAAGAAAGGGCCCATATTTCTCATACTCACTAATAGTAGCAATATGTTAGTTAGTCCAGCCAGTAGGAAGACCTGTAGGGAGGTTCCACCACCGCCGGGCAAAAGCAAAAATTCTATAATGAGCCAATATAAGAATAAATCTTTGGAGTCGTGACATGACTTAATGGTTAAGGACACTGGCTTGCTCTTCCAAAGATCCTGAGTTCAATTCCCAGCAACCACATGGTGGCTCACAACCATCTATGAAGGGATCTGAAGCACTCTTCTGGCATGCAGGTGAACATACAGACAGAGTAGTCCTACATCTTAAAAAAAAAAACAAAAAAACAAAAACGTAAATTTAAAAAGAAGAGGAAGAGGAGGAAGAAGAGGAAATCATTATAGTCACTTTCAGTATAAAGTGCATTAAGAGCTCATTAATGAATCACAAATAAACCAAAGATACTAGGCTAGACCCCTAACTGTCTTGCCAGCTAGCAGGTGTCAACCTTGGTGCTTGCTTTTTAGTTTGTCGTATTATTGAAAAGTTAGAGTCTACTAAAGTACTGAGTCTATGTATCATGAAAGACAAGAAGGATGGGGGATTTATTTATTGTGGGGACTGTGGTACGTTACTGAGATTGTGACTACTGACAAAAGAGGACAGGACTGCTGGGCGTGGTAATGCAGGATTTTAATCCCAGTACTTGGGAGGCAGAGGCAGGCGGATTTCTGAGTTCGAGGCCAGCCTGGTCTACAAAGTGAGTTCCAGGCCAGCCGGGGCTATACAGAGAAACCCTGTCTCGAAAAAACAAAACAAAACAAAAAAACAAACAAACAAACAAACAAAAAAAGAGGGCAGACTTTTTCTGTGTTCATGGACTACACCAATCACGATTTTATACCAAACCCATGTGCCAGCCACTCTTGCCTTTTCTTTTGGAATACCTAACTTTGCAATATCAAAATATGACCTGTTTCACTTTTACTACTCTGATTGTTCAGTATTTTTATTATGAAGTAAGGATCACTGTCTCCTATATCCATGCCTGGATGTGTGTGTGTGTGTGTATGTGTGTGTGTGTGTGTGTGTGTGTGTGTGTGTGTGTGTGTGTGTATGGATGGATGAATAAAATCACCATACAACAGGGTTGGTTGCATACCTACGGGTTTTTTCCATTTTATTGAAAATAAATTATTTCTCCTCCCTCTACTCCTCCAGTTTCTCCCTTACTCTCCTCTCATCTAGATCCATTCCCTTTCTTTCTCTCATTAGAAAAAGAAGAGATTTCTAAATGATTACAACCAAACAAGACAAAATAAAATATAGTAAGATGAAGCAACACCATCACACAAAGTTGGACAAGACAAACCAACAGAAGGAAAGGAATCCAAAAGAGGACACAAGAATCATAGACCCACCTGCTCACACACTCAGGAGTCCCACAAGAACACTAAACTGAAAGCTATAATATACACTAAGGACCTGGCACAGATCTGTGCAGGCCCTGTGTTGCTGCTTCAGTCACTACGAGTGTATGTGAACTATGCACAATTGATTTAGAGGGTTTGTTTTCCTGCTCTCCTCCATCCCTCTGGCTCTTACACTCATTCTACCTCCTCTTCCATGGGGAGCTCTGAGGGAGGAATTTGATGGAGACCTCCGTGTGTGTGTGTGTGTGTGTGTGTGTGTGTGTGTGTGTGTGTGTCACGCATGCATGTGAGATGTCTGGCTGTGGGTATTTGTTCCCATCTGCTGCATTCGGAAGCTTTTCTGATGGTGCCTGAATAAGACACCAATCTATGGATAGAGCAGAATATCTTTAGGAGTTATCACTACTGTTTGTTTATTTGTTTGTTTGTTTACATCAGTAGTATTTGAATGTACCCTAGATCTCTGTGCTATCTAGTCTTTGGTTCTTGGCCACACAAGCAGTGTCAGGTATGGGCTCCATCTCATGGAGTGGACCTTAAATCAAATCAAACATTGGTTGCCTACTCCTGTGTAGCCATAATGGTTTTTTATACTGTGTAAAGTTTACCCTTGTGTTATTCAAATGCTGATTTCTCTGCCCTTATATTTTATTTCAATGCAGATATGGCATTGTAATGCTTATACAAAGAATCTCCTGAAAAGTCAGGAGTGAGTTTCTGTCTCGCTCATTATTTAGAGACTTCATAGGCTCTCCTGCATATATTTTAGGAAGTTTCCACTGTGTTAGATTTCCATACAACCCCTGTACTGCATGTCGATTCTATCTATCTGTCCTGGCATTCACTCCACATTCCCACCTAATCCTCACATTCCAGGACCCCCTTACCTCCAGTCCCCCCATAAAATCTATTTGATTTTTTTCATCCCAGGAAGATACATGGACCCTCCCAACTTCAGACACTTCCTCTGTGGCTGACCTCACTAGTTCTATGGATTGTAGCTTCGTTATCATTTACTTAACAGCTAATGTCCACATGTACATTCATCTTTCTGGGTCTGAGTTACCTCAGTCAAGTTCCATCCATTTGCCTGTACAAATGTACTATACTTTCTTTATCCATTCTTCTGTTGAGGATGGAACATCTTTTGGGTATATTCCCAAGAGTGGTATATCTGGATCCTGAGGTAGAGCCATACCCAATCTTCTTGAGTAACTGCTATATTGATTTCAATAGTGACTGTACAAATTTTCAATCCCACCAGCAATGGATGAGTGTTCCCCTTGCTCTACATTCTCACCAGCATGAACTCTCATTTGTTTGATTGATCTTAGCCAGTCTAACAGGTGTAAGAATCTCAAGGTAGTCTTTTTTTTTTCATGAACCATTCATTTTATTTTATTTTATTTTATTTTATTGTATTTTATTAAGACACAGAGATTTGACCATGCAGACTTCCTCAAGGACCTGCCACAGACAGACAGCTTTTAGCAGGTTACCAGGTGACCATGGAAACCAAACAAGGGAGGCGACATGTGGTGCCTTTATTTTTCATACATGAAACCTGGTGTCTGTTCTCACCGGCCAACTAGAGTGCTCTCCCCTATCCCTTCCCTCACTCTATCTGAGCTCTGCCAGTGGTCACATCCTATGGCTTTATAATCTACTCCCTTTGCCCAGGAATTTCTCTGCTCATTCACTTCCTGCCGTGGTGGAGATCATACTTGGTCTATGAATGCCAAGGGAGCACACTGTCACTCAGCTATGCCTCCCAGCCCCCTGGCTAGTCTATACCAGTATCACCATAGTTAAGATACTAATAATCATTTCAGTGGACCAATTTAAACAGGACATAATTACTTCCATGTACCAACTTCAAGACAAAACAGTCCTGCTCAGACCCCTCCCAACCTCACTGTTCTGTCTCCTGCCTCGTCCCTTCCCCCTCCTCTTCCCCCTCTCCTTCTCCCTCCCCTCCTCCTTCTCCTTCTCCTCCTCCTCCTTACCACCACCACAGGTTCACAGGATGTATCCACTACACCTATTTCACACCAAGACTCAGAGGTTAGTCAGTTCCACTTCCTTGACCATGACTCAACCATGCAGGAATTTACCATTCTGCTCTTGATGATGTTTAAAAAAGAATCAAATACATTCAGGAACTTAATATCCAACAGTCAAGTAACAGTCAAGTTGTTGCAAATGCCTCTCAATGTCAGAAAAGCTTACTTTGAAATTAAAACTAAAAAGTACTGTAAACATGTAGCAGTAATAGCTACTGAGAACAAAACGAAGACAGTTGCATGGAACTCACACACTGGAGAATCCTGCCTGTCACTTAGTAGGATACTGTACCAAGAACTGCAATTGTATCCCCCGAAGTTGGTAGATCCACGAGGCTTCTGGAAGCTTCTGTCAGGCCCAATTGAGGAAGATGAGCACAGGGCATGCTTAGCAGACAAACATCACAAGACTGACTGACATTGGTACCACTTGAAGGGAGGAGGGATCAAATATGGGTCTGCGCACTCACATAAATAGAATTCTCCAGTAGGGAAACATTACCACCTGACATTTTGCTTTGCTTTAGGCAATAGCTAAGGTTGTAATCTGTGGAACTCATCTCTGAAAATCACAACAAAAATCTGTATGACATGATTTAATATAAAATATACAGATTTCTCAGTATGAAGACCCACAAAACAGGAAGGCAATTGACAAGCAAATGGATTTCTTTAAAAAAAATAAATAAAATCCTTGATTATCCTTGACAATCAATACTCAAAAACAAACCTGTCCAGAAGTAGGAGCATGAGATGACTGCAGACTGGAATGCCTCAGGACCTGCTCCACACTGTCCTTGCCACAATTCTCTCCTAATAACACTGAGTTTCTGGATCCATTGGAGGTGAGTGCCAACCTCTCAACACCACCCTTCCTCTGCCAAGATGACCACAGGTCACTCACTGTCAAACTTGACGGAATTGACCTGGACGGAGATGGAGCCTCTGCCTCGCTGCTTCTTCTTCATTTTTTCAAGCCGGAAGGACTTGCCTTTGGTGAACTTCAGAGCCTGATTGGCACGCTCGCCCCAGTCTCCAGCTGCACCTCGCTTGGCATCAAAGGAATTGTCTGCTACTCGAGAGCCCACCTCAATCTCCTTCTCCCTGACCCTTGGGAAAGGGGAAGATGCCCTTTTTTCTCCCTTCTTCCTTTTTGGAAACGCATTGGGTATCTGGAGCTTAACTTTCTTCGCTTGAGGAGTTGCTGCTTCAACCGCTGTCTCATTCTGCTTCCGTTTCTTGCCTGAACCTGGCTTGGTCCAGGCTGCCTTTTTCTTCTCTTCTGTTTCTTCTTCTTCCTCCTCCTCCTCCTCCTCACTTTCCTTGCCTGCTTTTCTATTCTGAGAAGTTGGAGTGACACTGGCCTTGCTTGCCTGGGATTTAGGCGTAGCCTTGCCCTTGGGCTTCTTTTTCTCTTCTTCACTGGAGTCTTCTGAGGAGCTGCTGCAGCTGCTCTCCACTTTCTTTCCAGGGGCTTGTTTGGGAACGGCTGTCTTCTTAGCTGGAGGCTTAGGTGTCTCTTCTTCCTCTTCACTGCTGGAACTATCTGAGTCAGAGCTGCTGTCCCCAGCAGCCTGAGGAGCCTGTTTGGCCAGTGCTGCTTTAGCAGTCACCTTGGCCTTGGGGGTTGTCACACTTTTCTTGGTGGCCTCCTCCTCACTGGAGCTGCTATTGGCCTTCCTGTTCTGAGCTTTCTGGCCACCTCCTGCAGGCTGCTTAGGAGTTGCCACTGCCTTTGCTGCAGATGGCTTGGGAGTGACAGCTAGCTGCTTAGGAGTTGCCATGGCCTTTGCTGCAGATGGCTTGGAAGTGACAGCTGGCTTGCTTAAGGGACTCTTGGTGGTACTGACTGGCTTGGCAGGAGCTTCATCCTCAGAACTGTCAGAATCTGAGCTGTCGGAAGAGCTCTCTGCTTTCTTCTTCACCGGAGCTGGTTTGGCAGGTGTCTTGGAGACCACCGTCTTAGCTGGAGGTTTTTTCTCTTCCTCAGAACTTGAATCAGACTCATCACTGCTGTCTGCAGGCCTTGTCTGTGCAGCAGCTTTCTTTGGAGCCTGGGCTCCCGAGGAGGACTTCTTTGGTAAAGGAACAGAAGGCGGTGGAACTGAACTGTAGGGAGCTGCTTTTTTCTTCATGGTTTTTTTCTGTTCCTCTTCCTCTTCACTGGATGAATCTTCACTGCTAGAACTCTTTTGGGTAGGGGCAGCAGCTACTTTCACTGGTGCCTTGGCCACGACTTGCTTTTTAGGTGCAGTTTTCTTTGGAGGTGCGGCTGCCTTCTCTTCCTGCGAGCCATCACTGCTGTTGCTGCTGCTGCTGCTACTGCTGCTGCTGCTGCAGCGGCGGCGGCTGTGGCTTCTGGCTGCTTTGTCATTGGCTACTTTAGGCTGTGTTTTCGCCGGTGTACCTTGTTTGGCTGGGGCTTTAGTCGGAGCTTTAGCTGCCACAGCTGTCTTTGGCTTCTGAGTCTGTGGTGCTTCATCCTCTGAGCTTGAGTCAGACTCGGACTCAGAGCTCTCTGCTTTCTTCGGAGGAGGTCTGGCTGCCTTGGCTTGGGGCTTAACTGCTTTCTGCTGGACATGCTTTTTCGTTTTGTCCTCTTCCTCCTCGTCATCACTGGATTCTTCACTACTGCTGCTCTCTGAAGCTTTGGCTGCTGCCTTCCCAGCACGCTGAGGCACACCGGCTCGCTTGGCAGGTGCAGCAGCCTTCTGTGTGGAAAGTCCTTGGGCTTTGTCCTCTTCCTCACTGCTATCCTCACTGCTGTCACTGGAAGAAGTCTCTTTCTTAACCTTCTTGGTCACTGGTCTATTTGACTGTAATTTCACCGTTGGGGCTTTGGTGGACTTGAGCCAGAAGCTATAGATGTCCAAGAGGGAAGAGGCATTGGCGTCTTGCTGCGTAGCGCCTGTCGCTTTTGCAAATTTACTGGCCACCTCCGAGAGTTGGTTGTCTCTCAGAAAGCCGAGCACAAGGGGATAAAGGTCGCTGGGTACCACGCGGCGCAAGCCAGTATCCGCCATACTCCCAGTAAAACGCGTCACTACCGTTGCGCTCGCTCGCAGCACGGCACGACTTAGGAACTCCAAAGCACGACCAGGGTAGGGGGGCCCAGTGTCGTCATCACGTCACTCCGCGCGCGCGCGCGCGCGCAGCGGAAAGTGGCCTCAACGTAGTTTTCTTTCTTTTTTTTTTTATTACATATTTTCCTCAATTACATTTCCAATGCTATCCCAAAAGTCCCCCATACCGCCCCCCACTCCCCTACCCACCCATGATTTATTTGCATTTCCCTGATGGCTAAAGATGCTGAACATTTCTTTGTTTCTCAGACATTTGAGATTCCTCTACTTAGAATTTTCAATTTAGATCTGTGCCCCATTTTTAGTTGGATTATTTGGTTTTCCGATATCTAGTTTGAGTTCTTTTTATATTTTAGATGTGAACACGCTGTCAGGTGTAAAATTGATGATAATCTTTTCCCATTCTGTAGGCTGCCTTTTTGTCCTACTGATCGTGTCTTTTGCCTTACAGAAGCTTTTCAGTTTCATGAGGTCCTATTTATTAATTTTTGATCTTAGAGCCTGTGCTATTAGTGTTCAGAAAGCTGTCTCCTGTACCAGTGAGTTCAAGGCTATCTCCCACTTGCTCTTGCGATGCATATCCATTTAAATTATCTAATATTTATGCTAATGAAGACAGGAGAGTCATAAATGGAGATTAAAAATCTGCTAGCTTTGTGAGGTAATTTTACCTTCTTAGCTATATACAAAATGTCTATTTACAAACCTGATTCTACAACTAAACTGCTAGCTCTTTAGAAATCTCTATCTGTATCTACCTTTCTCACGAGCTCCCCAAATCCAAGAGGGCTTCCTTACTCTCTTTCATAGAATACTATTTTACTTGTGTCCTGCCAGTTGCTTCCCTGTTTTTCCTGTAAGCCCCCTCCCCCCAAAAAATCCTATCTCTTACCCAGGGCTCCTTCTATGAAGGCTCTTCCAAACTAAAAGAGAACGAACTCTCAAAGGTCCAATTGCTATAAAAAGAAGTCTCTAGCTCCTCCCCTATACCCTTGGAAGTCTGAACCACATCATGGGCATGGTGGAGGAAGGAGACTCTAAGCCAAGTTCAGTAGGGGCTGGACAATTTCACCTTTAGAGTGACCACAAGACCTCTCCCGAGCAATTTGTCTTAAAATAGGCAGGAAGTTGCCATTATTACATTATTGGGTATATTTGCACCAATGTTCATGAGGGGAAATGGTCTGTAATTCTCTTTCTTTGTTGAGTCTTTGTATGGTTTAGGTATGAGGGTGGCTGTGGCTTCATAAATTGAATTGGGAAAATATTCTTTCTGTTATCCAGTTTCAAGGGATGAGACACTTTCTTCTGACCTCCTCAGAGGCAGATTCGTGGTGTACATACATGCAGGCAAAACACCTATACATATAAAATAAAAATAAATGTTTTACTACTAATAATGAAAGTCAGGTGCCATAGAAGCTAGGTAGAATGATGATTGCAAGAACTGTGGCTTGAGGAAAGGTAAGAAAATGTTAGGCAGATGCTACAAATTTTTAGTTATTAAATGACTCACATTAATAATGCTATGCATTTGTTGAGCAGTGGTAGCACAGGCCTTTAATCTAATCACTTGGGAAGCAGAGGCAGCTAGATCTTTGTGAGTTTGAGGCCATTCAGGTCTACAGAGTGCGTTCCAGGACAACCATGGTTATAGAGAAAAACCCTTTTCTTGAAAGAAATGAATAATAGTAATGATAGTAATAGTTAATAATAATGCTATCTACTTAAAATCTTGTGTAGAGATTTTAAATATTTTCAGCGTACATGTACAGAGAAAAGTAACAGAATACCAGACACACCTTTAATCCCAGTAGAAGAAAGTGTATCTCTCTGAGTTCAAGGCCAGCCTGCCTGGTTTATATAGCAAATTCCAGAAGAGCTAGAACTACATAGAGAGACCATGTTTCACTGCCCCTCTAAAAAGATGATGTATATACCCACTAATTTGATTGTGCCAATAATTGTACTGCAATCAAGCAATCACATTGCATTCTTGAAACATGTGTTATTTAGTTATTATTATACTCAATAAACCTGGGAAAATAATTAAAATGTAACAGACTACACACACACTTTTTTTAAATTACTAGATTTCCTGGAGGCCATGCCAGCACTAGGGCCCCCATGTAAGAGCCCACTCCATGCCCTATGCCCCAATTCCTCTTAAAGCACATCCAATACATGCAAACTGCACAATATCCCCTGGACTGTATATCCCATAACTTTGGCAGAACATGACTGCTTTCCCATAAACCATGCAGGTACTAGTAACCACAGAGGCAACATTGGCAGCCAAAATCCCAGATGTCATATAAGTCTCCCTCTCCCTCTCCCTCTCCCTCTCCCTCTCCCTCTCCCTCTCCCTCTCCCTCTCCCTCTCCCTCTCCCTCTCCCTCTCCCTCTCCCTCTCCCTCTCCCTCTCCCTCTCCCTCTCCCTCTCCCTCTCCCTCTCTCTCTCTCTCTCTCTTTCTCTCTCTCTCTCTCACACACACACATAAACACACACAAAAAAAAAAAAATCAGAGACACCCTACTGAACCTGAAGACTTGCTAACCACCAGAAACCCAGACCACTCAGGCCAGAAGTCAGAGAGGAAACAGAAACCAAGGGGAAAACATCAGAAAAAAAAAACTCTCTCATAAAAAATAACTCAGAAATCAGCACTTAAACCTATAATAACCGCCCCCCCCAAAAAATACAAGTTCACTAGATGCCAACGTACGAAGTGAAACAACAGCCAGGGCAATATAGCACCACCAGATCCCAGCTGTCCTACAGGAAAATACAATCAAACAGGTGAAGGAAATGAATAAATGTGTTCAAAACATAAAAATGGAAATAGAAGCAATAAAGAAAACACAAACTGAGGGGATCCTAGAGATAGAAAACCTAGGGAAGAGAACAGGAACTACAGATGCAAGCATCACCACCAGAATACAAGAGATGGAAGACAGAATCTCAGGTGCAGAAGATATGATAAAAGAAATTGATGCATCAGTCAAAGAAAATGTTAAATCTAAAAAGTTCCTGACCAAAAAAAAAAAAAAAAAAAAAAAAAACAGTAAATCTGAGACACTATGAAATCACCAAACATAAGAATAATAGAAATTGGAAAAAGAAAAGATTCCCAGCTCAAAGTTCCAGAAAATATCTTTAACAAAATCATAGGAGATAATTTCCCTAATCTAAAGAAAGAGATGCCTATAAATGTACAATAAGCTTACAGAACATCAAATAGATTAGAACAGAAAAGAAAATCCCCTGCCACATAATCATCAAAATACTAAATTTACAGAAAGACTGCAAGGAAAATAGGTCAAGTAACATACAAAGGCAGGCTTATCAGAATTACACCTGACTTCTCACCAGAGACTCTAAAAACCAGAAGGGCCTGGCAGGTGTCTTACAGTCTCTAAGAGCTCAAAGAGGCCAGCAAAACTTTCAATCACGATCAACAGAGAAAAAAGCAATTCCATAACAAAACCAAATTTAAACAATATCTTCCCACTAATCCATCCCAACAGAGGATTCTAGAAGGAAAACTCCAACCCAAGCATGTTAAGTAAACAAAAGAAGACACAAGAAATAATTTTACACACTACCACCACCACCACCAAAATAACAGGAATTAACAATCATTGGTCATTAATAACTTTCAACATCAATGGACTCAATTCCCAAGTAAAAAGACACAGGCTAACATAATAGATGGGACCCATCATTCTGCTGCATACAAGAAATGCACCTCAGCGACAAAGATGAACATTATCTCAGAGTAAAGGGCTGGAAAAAGATTATCCAATCAAGTGGATCCAAGAAGTATTGGATATTAGAATTAATATCCAATAAAATGGACTTTCAACCAAAAGTTATCAAAACATACTCATCAAAGGAAAAATCCACCAAGATGAAGTCTCAGATCTGAACATCTATGCCCCAAATGCAAGGGCACCCACATTCATAAAAGAAACTTTACTAAAGCTCAAAACACATTAAATCCCAGACAATAATAGTGAGAGACTTCAACACCACACTTTCACCAATGGAAAGACCATTGAAACAGAAATTAAACAGAGACACCGTGAAAGTCATAGATGTTGTGAGCCATATGGATTTAACAGAAATCTACAGAACCTTCCACCCAAAACCAAAACAATATATCTTCTTCTCAGCACCTTACAGAACCTTCTCCAAAATCATCCATATAATCGGACAGAAAGCAAGCCTCAAGAGATACAAAAAGATTGAAATAACACCATGCATCTTATTAGACCACCATGGGTTAAAGATGAACTTTAACAACAACAGAAACAACAGAAAGCCTACAATTTCATAGAAACGGAACAACTCTACTCAATGATAACTTGGTCAGGGAAGAAAGAAAGAAAGAAAGAAAGAAAGAAAGAAAGAAAGAAAGAAAGAAAGAAAGAAAGAAAGAAAGAAAGAAAGGAAAGAAAGGGAAAGGGAAAGGGAAAGGGAAAGGAAAGGAAAGGAAGAAAAGAAAGAAAGAAAGAGTTTCTACAGTTCAATTAAAATGAAGACAGCATACCCCAAACTTATGGGACACAATGAAAGCAGTGCTAAGAGGAAAGTTCATAGAACTAAGTGCCTTCATAAAGAAATTAGAGAGACCTCATAGTAGCAACTTTTAATTGGTTATTTTATTTATTTACATTTCAAATGTCCCCCTTCCTGGTTTGCCCTCCACAAACCCCCAGCCCATCCCCCTGCCTTTATGAGGGTGCTTCCCCATCCACCCACCCACTCCTGCCTCATTGCCTTAGCATTCCCCTACACTGGGTCATGGAGCCTCTACAGGACCAAGGGCCTCCCATTAATGCCAGATAAGGCCATCCTCTACTACATATATATCTGAAGCCATAGGTCCCTCCATGTGTACTCTTTGGTTGGTAGTTTAGTCCCTGGGAGCTCTGGGGGGTCTGGTTGGTTGATATTGTTGTTCTTCCTATGGAGTTGCAAACCCCTTCAGCTTCTTCAGTCCTTTCTCTAATTCCTCCATTGGGGTCCTCGTGCTCAATCCAATGGTGGGTATGAGCATCCACCTCTGTATTTGTCAGGGTCTAGCAGAGCCTCTCAGAGGACAGCTATACCAGGATCCTGTCAGCAAGCACTTAATGGCATCAGCAATAGTGTCTGGGTTTGGTGTCTGCACGTGGGATGGATACCTAATTGGAGCAGTCTCTGAATGTCCTTTCCTTCACTCTTTGTCCCTTCATTTCCTTTAGACAGGAACAATTCTGGCTTAAAATATTTGAGATAGGTGGGTGGCCCTATCCCTCAAAGGGGGGGGGGGGCATGCCTATCCACTAGCAACTTAACAGCACACGTAAAACCTCTAGAACAACAACAACAAAAAAGCAAACGCAGCCAAGAAGTGTAGATGGCAAGAAATTATCACACTCGGGGCTGAAGTCAATAAAATAGAGGCCGGGCAGTGTTGTCGCATGCCTTTAATCCCAGCATGTGGGAGGCAGAGGCAGGTGAATTTCTGAGTTCAAGGCAAGCCTGGACTACAGAGTGAGTTCCAGGACATCCAGGGCTACACAGAGAAACCCTGTCTCAAAAAAAAAAAACACAAGAGAAAGAAAGAAAGAGAGAGAGAGAGAGAGAGAGAGAGAGAGAGAGAGAGAGAGAAAGGAAGGAAGGAAGGAAGGAAGGAAGGAAGGAAGGAAGGAAGGAAGGAAGGAAGGAAGGAAGGAAGGAAGGAAGGAAAAGAAAAAGAAACAAAAATGATACAAATAATTAATGAAACAATATAAATGTAATTGAATAAAAATTACATTTATTCGCCTGATGTAATTGTCATTTCAGATGTTTACTGCCCCAGTCTGCTAAACCAGGCCTAGTCCTGGAAGCTTCTAGCCTCTATGCCATCTAATCTAGACCTGGAATATTTTCAGCCACTAAGACTTACTGCTGAATAAACTCACCTTTCTAGTTTTCTCTTAACTTTGGAAGGCTGGCCAATTCAGCTGCTCTGACTCAAACTCCTCTCCATGCTAACTGATTCAACCTGGCTTCTCTGTTGGCCTTTCCTGAATTCTATTGCTTGGCCTCAAACTAACTCTGGCAATATGTTCTAATCTTCTAGCCCCTACTCACTTTCTGGCTCATTCTGTTTCACCTGTGTCCAGCTTGTTCTCTCTTCAATCTATCTCTGTAAAAGTCTCCCAGTAAAACTGCCTTCTTCTTTCTCTGCAAATCCCCAAAGTGGCTTACCTTCCTCTCTCTTCTTGTGAGCATTGGGCATATCCTTTCTGTCAAATCTTTCTCTGATTTATCACTTTGTCTGCCAATCAGACATCACTTTCAAACATGGATACTTCCTTCTACAACCTTTAACTTGACCGTTTGTGATGAAAGGTGTGAACAATTTTTTACAGATGTTGAAAGAGCAATTCTCAATTTCATATGGAAAAAAAACAGGATGGCCAAAACAATCCTAAACAATAAAAGAACTGGAGGAATCACCATCCCTGACCTCAAGCTGTACTACAGAGAAATAGTGATAAAATACACATTGTATTGGCACAGAAATATACAGGTTTATCAATGGAATGGAATAGAATAGAAGACCTAAAAATAAACGCACACACATATGGACACTTGATTTTTGGCAAAGAAGCCAAAACAATACAATGGAAGAAATAAAACATCTTCAACAAATGGTGTTCGTCTAACTGAATGTCTGTATGTAGAAGCCCAACTGGATAAAGGAACTCAACATAAAACTAAATACACTAAATCTAATAGAAGAGAAAGTAGGAAAGAGCCTCAAACTCATTGATATAGGTGACAACTTGAACAGAACACAAATGGCTCACACTCTAAGATTAAGAATTGGATATCTGGGCTGGAGAGATGGCTCAGCTGTTAAAGGCTGGGCTCACAACCAAAAATATAAGAATTGGGTATTGCCAATTTGTTAAACGCATGGAACTCAAGA
This sequence comes from Mus caroli, assembly GCF_978045245.1. Lineage (NCBI taxonomy): Eukaryota > Metazoa > Chordata > Mammalia > Rodentia > Muridae > Mus > Mus caroli. Next base: position 137,765,236 of record NW_028227260.1, read on the forward strand.
AGAACGAAGACCAAAGTGTGGACACTGTGCCCCTTCTTGGAATTGGGAACAAAACACCCATGGAAAGAGTTACAGAGATAAAGTTTGGAGTTGTGAAGAAAGGATGGACCATCTAAAGACTGCCATATCCAGGGATCCATCCCATAATCAGCTTCCAAACGCTGACACCATTGCGTACACTAGCAAGATTTTGCTGAAAGGACCCAGATATAGCTGTCTCTTGTGAGACAATGCCGGGGCCTAGCAAACACAGAAGTGGATGCTCACAGTCAGCTATTGGATGGATCACAGGGCCCCCAATGGAGGAGCTAGAGAAAGTACCCAAGGAGCTAAAGGGAACTGCAATCCCATAGGTGGAACATTATTATGAACTAACCAGTACCCCAGAGCTCTTGACTCTAGCTGCATTTGTATCAAAAGATGGCCTAGTCGGCCATCACTGGAAAGAGAGGCCCATTGGACTTGCCAACTTTATATGCCCCAGTACAGGGGAATGCCAGGGCCAAGGGGTGGGGGTGGGGGGGTGGAGGACTGGGGGGGGGGTGTATTGGGGACTTTTTGGATAGCATTGGAAATGTAATTGAGGAAAATACCTAATTAAAAAAAAACTTTTCTTTTTTAGGCAAAAAATAAATAAATAAATAAAATAATTGGGTATCGCTCTACCTCAGGACCCAGCTATAACACTCCTGGGCATATACTCAAAAGATGTTCCACCATCCCACAAGAACATTTGCCTATATTTATAGCAGCTTTATTCACAATAGACAGAACCTGGAAATAACCTAGATGAGGGAAATAACCCTCAACTGAAGAATAGATACAGAAAATGTGACACATCTACACAACGGAAATACTATTCAACTATGAAAAACAAAGACATCAAATGTATGGAACTAGAAAATATCATCCTGAGTGAGATAAACCAGACCCAGAAGACATAGTGTGTACTCACTGATAAGTGCATATTAGTCATAAAGGACAACCATGCTATAATCCACAGACCCAAAGAAGCAAAGTAACAAGGAGGGCTGGGGGCAGGGTTCATGAATCTCACTAAGAAAGGGAAATAGGATACATATCTATTTCCTCCCCTCTACAGAGGGGAGGGGACTAGACCAGAGTATGGATGGGCAAGGGAATGGGAACTGGAGGGATGAGTTTGGTGGAGAACAGACAGAGAGGGTACTGGGAGAGATTACTAGATGGAGGTGGTGGTGTCTCTGGGACGAGCTAGAAAACTAGGCCAATGGAAACTGCCAGAAATCTGAGGGTGACTCTGGCAAAGACTCCTAGCAATGATGGATATGGAGCCTGAGCTGGCCATCTCTTATAACCAGGCCAAGACTTCCAATGGAGGGTTTGGAACACCAACCCAACCACAAAACCTTAGACCCACAATTTGTCCTGCCTACAAGATGTGCAGGGATAAAAGATGAAGCAAAATTTGAAGGAAAAGCCAACCAATGACTGGATTTGCTTGAGACCCATGCTGTGAAAAAGCCTACCCCTGGCACTGTTATGATATTCTGCTATACTTGCAGACATGAGCTTAGCATAACCATGATCAGAGAGGTTTCTTCCAGTAACTGATAGAAACAGATCCACAGAAAGACATCAGGCAGAGCTTGGGTAATACTACGGAAGGAGGTGAAGAAGAACTAAAAGAGCCAGAGAGGTCAAAGACACCACAATAAAACCTACAGAATCAACTAACCCGAGCAGATAGGAGCTCACGGAGAACTGAACAACTAACCAGCAAGCATGCATGGGACTGATCTAGGCCCTGTGCACATATGTCACAGTTATGCAACTGGGTCTTCATGTGTGACTCCTCAACAATAGGAGCAGGACATATCTTTGTCTGACTCTCTTGTCCTTGGTCTTTGGATCCCTCTCCCTTAACTGAGCTGCCTTGTCTACCCTCAATAGAAGATGGTGTACCTCATCCATCTTACTGCAACATGAAATGGAAGACAGGCTGATATGCATGGGAGGCCTCCCCTTTTCTGAAAAGCGAGGAGGAGTGGATGGAGGTTCGTGAGGAGGGAAAGAATAGGAGGGGGGTAGGGAAACTGTAGTCAGGGTGTGGATTAAATTAAGTAATTTTTAAAATTCTAGGATCCCTTCTCAGCCTTTTGGCTAAGATCAAGTGTAAAAAATTCTAGGAGACTATCCTGATCTCCTTAGGGTTAACAAAGGTTTATAAAACAGGTAACAAAATATTTGAATTAAGGCAAAGTTTTTATGTTTGATATCTATCAGAAATATGTTAATTATGAATATAGCTGCACATGTACATTCACATAACTCAGTTGCTTCCAGCCCAGGATAAAAATATAAGGCTTTCTCTCTGACCTGGAATGTTTTTTACCATTATCTATTAATTATACAACACATGGTACCTTTTATTTGGATTAAGACCTTACATACAAGATATTGATTTTGCAATACACAGGATTGTAGGTATAGCTCAGTACTAAAGCACTCATCTAGTGTGCTCGTGGCCTTCCTTTGATTTCTAGCGCCTCAAAAAATGTAATTAAGTATATAATCATACGTTGGTAAAGCTATCTCAAGGTCAATTATATTTGTTACACAAATTAAGTATATAGCATTGAGAAACAAAAGACCCACCTTGTAGAAGCTTATGCAAATTTGGACCATCATTGAACATATCAAAGAAGTAATTTTCACATTCAGACTGTGATATTTCTTTCTAAAAGTAACAAGAGAGGGGGGCTGGTGAGATGGCTCAGTGGGTAAGAGCACCCGACTGCTCTTCCAAAGGTCCAGAGTTCAAATCCCAGCAACCACATGGTGGCTAACAACCATCCGTAATGAGATATGGTGCCCTCTTCTGGAGTGTCTGAAGACAGCTACAGTGTACTTACATATAATAAATAAATAAAAAAAAATAAAAAAACAAGAGAATGCAAAGAAATGTGGAGAAATTAAGCCCAAAAGCCTCAACAAAATTCTGAATAAAGATGTCATCTATTGTAGAAGAAAATAGAGGCTGACGACAAAACCAGTTCTGTTACCTACTACATTAAAATTTAATTCTAGTTTTTTGCCTGATTTTTTTCCTGATTCAATTCTGAAAGATACAAAAGTATAAATAGTGAAGACTTGGTTGGACCCATTGTTTTCTCTGTAAACCAGGGAGGGTTGTTTAACACAAAACAAACAGTTCAAAGAAGAATCAAGCCACAGACATAGATCTAGAGCATTGGACTGAGTAGTTAAATGGTTTTCATCATGGGATAAAGGGGACAATCGAATATATTTTTTCTTTTTAGATATATATTTTTGTGTACGAGTTTTTTTACTTGCATGTATGTAGGTGAAACACATGCATGTAGTACCCATAGACACCAGAAGAGGGCAACACATCGTCTGCAGTTACAGATGCTTGCTTAGGAGTATTGGAAAATGAACCCAAATCCTCTGGGAAAACAATCATACAATCATACTCTTAACCACTAAACCATCACTCTAGCCCCAACAATTGAGTTTATATGCAAAATGAGCTAGCACAGCAGAAAGTTTGCTTAACTGAGTCTACTTGGTGGAATGTTAATCTCATGCCTAAGTTTTCACACATAGATTACTGGTCAGCTTTCTATTGCTGTGATAAAATATTTGACATAATCAACTCAGAAGAATTATTTAGCCCGGGTTTTCTTTAATTTCAGTCCATAGTTAGTTGTCCCCATTGCCTTTGGGCCTGCAGTGAGACAAGACATAGAAGAGGGAAGATGTAGTGGCCAGGAAACAAAGAAAAGCAGAAAAGGACTGGGACAGTCTTTCTCCCTCTAGCATCTATAAACCACAATGATTTGGCATTACTATAATATAAGTAGTCCAGAACTTTAAAGTTGTGAAATAATTCCAGTACAATGAAAAAAGCCACATACTCTGTATGAGATTATTGGAATGAGATTATTGCCCTTTGTAGTCAATTTTTTGTAGTTAATTAATTTTCCATTGCTAATAACAAAGTATCACAAATGTACTGAGGTATGAAAGAAAGGAAACTTATTGTGGTTCCAGAGGTTGGAAGTCTGTATTTGGTGGGAGCCTTCTTGCTGACTGAGTCTTGAGATGATGTATGATATCAAACAGCAAGAGATTCGGACATTAAAACCATGTGTTAACTGTAACATCCCCCATAATAAGGAAGGCATCATGGAAGGAGTTGAAAGCCTGGATGTAGCAAACAATCACAGGAAAGGGCAAATCCTCCTGCTTGTGTGCCTTACAGCTGAGACATCGCCCTTCTCTTTCCCTGAAACTGGAATATCATAGTTTGAAAGCCTGCTGACTTTCAAACTAAAGCTACACGATTATCATTCCCATTCTCGGGCCTTTATACTTGGGCTAGAACCACATACTCTCTTGGCTCTCCTGGCTCTCCAGCTTGATAACTGTATCTTTTCAAGTGAATCAATCCCATATAAGTATATGAGTGTATTTGTGGATATATATGTATGTGGATGTATACACATATCCTATCAGTTCTATTTTTCCCTGTAGAAACTTTATTAATCCAGATTTTGCTATTAAAAATCCTCTCTGTAGACCAAGCCTTACTGCAGGTAGACATACAAATGCACTAACTAGAAGCAAATGGGTCCCAGGCTAGTAAATGCCAAGTAAAAACAGATGAGTTAATTAATAGTCATGTAAGGTGATTCAATATAACAAACAGATCCAGGTGCAGATGCCTTCTATTTGCTTCTTCTCTTGATAATCCTACTATAATATCTAGAATAAGAACAGTATACTTACCTTGTGTTCCAACACATAGCTTTCTACTGCCATTTATCCAAAGCAGTTATTACATATAAAATAATGCTATGGTATGAGTATGCTGCGTGCCCAAATGAAACTAAACCTCCAATGTTATAATAGTAAGATTTCATGGTCTTTGAAAGGGCTCTATTTTCACAAATAAGATTAGAATTCTGAAGGGAAAGGGGCAAACAGCTTTAAGAGGTCCTTTTCACCCTTTCCACTATGGCAAAAGGTACTGTCTTCAAAGAAGAGAGAATCCCACACCAGGTACAAAATCTGCTAGCACCCTAAATTTAGATTTCCCAATCCCAAAAAATTAAGCAATTTCTGTTGCTTACAAATTATCCTGCTTAAGTATTTTGTTATAGTAGCTAGCATGGAACAATATACTTTAATCTTGTCACCAAGGCAATATCTTGCATTATCAAACATTGCCACTAGAGGACAGCATGTGCCTAGATTATTGTACAAGTTTTAAATCTGTCCAGAGGTTTAATAGCCTTGACTGTAAAAACTGAAATAAATATCCTTTTTTATTACAAAGAAATCTTTTCTATAACACTCTATCCTTCTACCTAGATTCATAATTTCCGTGTTAATGTATATAAAATCACTGTAAGCTTGAAGACCAAATTAAAAGTCTTTCTAACTTTTCCCAGAGCAAAATAAAAAAACCAAGTTCTCAATGACCAAGCACTAACTTGCCCCGTGGATTTTTAAAGCCTCAAATCATGAGTGACATCAGCAAGATGGCCAAAGTCGAAACTACCAGTCGGTGTTAAGAACAATCAAAGAGGCGGGTGGGCATGGTGGTGCTTGCCTTTCATCCTAATACTCAGGAGGCAGGCGGGTCTGTGTGAGTTCCAGGCCAGCCTGGTCTACAAAGCAAGCTCCAGGACAGCCAGGTCCATAGGTTAAAACCTTTCTCAAGCAAACAAAAAAAAAAGGAAAATCAAAGAAATGAATGCAAATACATTTGCTTCCCAGATAAAAGAGCCTTCCAAATTCTCAAAGCATGAAGAGTTATTTGGCATTAAATTATTTCAAAAGGACATACTTTGTTAAGGTTTTGTAAAGCTGAAATAAAATGTCTATTTAGTAGACACATACATCACAACTAGAGGGGAGAGGGAAGCCAAAATTTTATCCAGTGGAAAGTTTCATCAGGAAAGAACACAGAGAGGCTCTGCATCCCTCACAGATCAACACACCGCTACTACTCATTGTACGTGTTTTCTTTTGCTTTGGTTTGTTTTATTTTGTTTGAGTCAAGATTTCTCTGGCTGTCCTGGGACTCTCTCTGTAGACCAGGCAGGTCTCAAACTTGAAGATCTGCCTGCCTCTGCCTCCCAAATGCTGGAATTAAACGCGTGCACCACTACCATCCTGCTGTATACACTTTTAAACACAGTCCTATTAAACATGTGAATAGTACTTCCTACAACATGTAAGTCATGGGTAGCTCAATATATATCATGCTGTTCCTCCACTACCTTATATGTTCTCCTGGGTGTACAGCAAATATGGATGTAGATTATCAGTATTCTTTACAAGTCTGTCTTCACGTTTCATTGAGCTGAAAAGAAGATTTGAACCTACAGTCCCCCATATGATGTTTTATTATGACTCACATTACAAACCACCTGAAAGAAATGGTGGAATTCCATGTTTGAACCCAAACTCCTAAACTAAAATTTTCCACCCATCAAAAGTTGGCAGTGCCAACTAGAAAGATGACTCGTTGGTTGAAAGTACCGGTTTCTCTTGCAGAGCTCTCAGATTCCACATCCAGCACCCGCATAGTGACTCAAAACCATCAATAACTCAAGCTCCAGGGGATCCAACCCCCTATTCAAACCTCTGCAGGCACTATTCACACATATAGTGCATATACATAGAAAATGCTCATAAAACACTAAATAAATAAATAAATAACAAATCTAAAATAATTTTTTGAGTTTTAAAAAAGCAATCACAGGAAGTGGGGAGGGAGGACCTGGGTGGGAAAGAGGAAAGGGAGGGGAAGACAGGAATCTGATCTGGTTTTGGGTGGGGGAACAGGACTGAAGCTCTGAGGGCCAACAGAAAAATTGGAAACAAGCAACCTCAGGATGTAGGAGGTGAGGGGACCCTCCAGAATGCATCAGAGACCTGCGAGGTAAGAGACTTTCAGGAATCAAAAGGAGGGACCTTAGATGAAATGTCTGACAGTAGGGAGAGGGAACTTATAGAGCCCACCTCCAGCAGGAAGACAGAATATCAAGTGAGGGATGGGGTTGCCATCCCACAGTCACATCTCTGACCCATAATTGTTCCTGTCTGAAAGAATTACAGGGATGGAAATGGAGAGGAGCCTGAGGAAAAGAAGGCCAGCAGCAGGCCCAAAGTGAGATCCAGCTCAAGGGGAGGTCCCAAGGCCTGACACTATTACTGAGGCTCACAAAATGGGGCCTATCATGACTACCCTTTGAAAGACCCAACAAGCAGCTGAAAGAGTCAGATGCAGATATTTATATCCAACCAATGGACAGAGGCTGCTGACCCTTGTGGCTGAATTAGGGAAAAGCTGGAAGAAGCTGAGGAGGAGGGTGACCCTGTAGGAGGACCAGCAGTCTCAATTAACCTGAACCCCTGAGATCTCTCAGACACTGGCTCACCAACCAGGCAGCCTACACCAGCTGACATGAGACCACCATCACATATACAGCAGAGGACTACCGGGTCTGTGTTCAGTCAGAGAAGATGCTCAAGAGACGGGAAGCCCCAGGGAGTTTAGAGGTCAAGTGGGGTGGGGTGGGGGTGGGGGTGCAGGGGTGGGGATATCCTTGTGGAGACAGGGGAGGAAGTATGGGATGTGGAACAGGCAGAGAGTGTACTGGAAGGGGGACAAAATTCGGACTGTAAAAAAAGAAGATTAAATTAAATTTTAAAAATCTGTCTGCAGAAACAAAAACAATTAAGAGATTATATGTATAAAAATGGCTAGTCTTTAAATTCTACATAATCTCTACATAGAAAATCTCACAACAACTTCTTTTACAAAAAGCACAAGTCATGTGTTGCAGTGGGCAGGGTACTGTGCAAATGTACCTAGGTACACCTTCACATGTGAGTCCTGTTGCAAAGAAAGCCAGATCTAGAAAGGAGATACAATTTTCCTAACTTCCCAACTTTTATCAAACAGTAGTATAGCTAACTCAAACATGACCTATTAAAAGTGCATGTATGAGAAGAATGAAGACCAAAGTGTGGACACTATGCCCCTTCTTAGAATTGGGAACAAAACACCCATGGAAGGAGTTACAGAGACAAAGTTTGGAGCTGTGATGAAAAGATGGATCATCTAGAGACTGCCATATCCAGGGATCCATGCCATAATCAGCTTCCAAACGCTGACACCATTGCGTACACTAGCAAGATTTTGCTGAAAGGACCCAGATATAGCTGTCTCTTGTGAGACTCTGCCGGGGCCTAGCAAACACAGAAGTGGATGCTCACAGTCAGCTATTGGATGGATCACAGGGCTCCCAATGGAGAAGCTAGAGAAAGCACCCAAGGAGTTAAAGGGATCTGCAACCCTATAGGGGGAACTACATGATGAACTAACCAGTACCCCGGAGCTCTTGTCTCTAGCTGCATATGTATTAAAAGATGGCCTAGTCGGCCATCACTGGAAAGAGAGGCCCATTGGACTTGCAAACATTATATGCCCCAATATAGGGGAATGCCAGGGCCAAAAGAATGGGAATGGGTGGGTAAGGAAGTGTGTGGGGGGTATGGGGGACTTTTGGGATAGCATTGGAAATGTAATTGAGGAAAATACGTAATAAAAAATATTAAATTTTTTTAAAAAAGACCCTCAAAAAAAAAGTGCATGTATGACTCACTTGTATGTGGAAGCTTAAAAAGTGGCATCACTCCAATACAAAGACTGCAGCGAGGATAGGTCAATGGGGATAATGTTCCAGACACAATAGGAGGAATCCTTCCTAGTGTCCTACTGTACAATAGGGTAACTATTGTTAGCAATACATTGCATATTACAAAGTAGCTAGAAGAGAGTTTTTGACATCCTTCTCACACACACACACACACACAGAGAGAGAGAGAGAGAGAGAGAGAGAGAGAGAGAGAGAGAGAGAGAGAGAGTAAATAAGTGAGATGAGAATTGGCAAGTTGGTTTAGCAGGAAGAAGCACTTATGAACAGGCCGGAAACCCAAGTTTCAACCCTCATCCTACATGGTGGCAGAAAGAGACAGACTCCCAAGATTTGTCCTCTGACCTCCAAATATACATGGTGGCAGGCGCATGTGCACAGATACACACTAAATAAATAAATATTTGAAAAATATATTTGAGGGGGTGAATAGGTCGACTACCCTGATTTGACTTTCCTACTGTGTATACATGTGTGAAACATCACACTCTACCTTATAAAGCTATACATTACCACATGTTAATTGAAAAAGCTAGCCAGATGTGGTGGTGCATGCCTTCAATCCCAGCACTTGGGAGGCAGAGGCAGGCAGATCTCTGAGTTTGAGGCCAGCCTGGTCTACAGAGTAAGTTCCAGGACAGTCAGGGCTACATAGTGAAACCCTGTCTTAAAAAACAAAAGGGGGCTGGTGAGATGGCTCAGAGTTTATCTGCGTTTCCAAAGGTCCTGAGTTCAAATCCCAGCAACCACATGGTGGCTCACAACCATCCGTAACAAGATCTGATGCCCTTTTCTGGAGTCTGAATACAGCTGCAGTGTACTTACATATAGTAAATAAATCTTAAAAAAAAAAGGGAGGAGAAAGAAAGAAAGAAAGAAAGAAAGAAGAAAGAAAGAAAGAGAGAGGGGGGGGAGTGAGGGAAGGGAAGGGGAAGGAAAGGAAAGGAAAGGAAAGGAAAGGAAAGGAAAGGAAAGGAAAGGAAAGGAAAGGAAAGGAAAGGAAAGGAAAGGAAAGGAAAGGAAAGGAAAGGAAAGGGGAGAGAGGGAGGGAGGGAGGGAAGAAGGAAGGGAGGAAAAAGAGGAAGAGAGAAAAACAAACAAACAAAAATAGGATTTGGGATTCCTCAGTAATAAATACTGAATAAAATATATAGGTTACATGTAATATACAAGAATACCTCTAAGAAGCATTTGAACATCCTCTACTAGGTCAGTTCCAAGCACCCACAATGGCAGCTTACAACTGTACACTCCAGTTCCAGGAGATCCAACAACCTCATTCAGACATGCACACAGGTAAAACATCAATGTACATACAATAAAAAATTAAATAATTTTTAAAAATAAAATAATAAAATGAAAGCATTGTTGGGAAGGACTTAGGATTTTAAAGTTTGAAAGCCACTAGCTGAAACCTCAATTTTACCAGCCAGCCTAAGTACTTGGATAGTAGGATACAAAGGGAAACTGTTGGAACCAAGGGAGTCTGGTTCAATGGTGGAATACTTGATTAGCATATTCGAGGCCCAGAGTTCCACCTCCAATACTGGGAAGGGGAATGATTGATGATTGGTCTTCTAACTATAGTAATTAACATATCCCAAACAACAAAATAGAAGTCCACATTTTCTGGTACTTTGTTTTAATCAATAACAATATTATGAAATATTCACCATCCTGCATTATTATTGAAGATATACAGGTTCACTTCCTGAAACTTTGGATTCCCAGGAGAGGAAACAGTGGCTTGGGCAAAGGAGAAAAGGCATATCTTCCAGTAAAGGGGGGTGTGTGTGTGTGTGTGTGGAGACTAAAGGGCTCACACATTACTGATAATTGCTTGATATAAAAAAAAATGTTCTGCCGGGCGTGGTGGCGCACGCCTTTAATCCCAGCACTCGGGAGGCAGAGGCAGGCGGATTTCTGAGTTCGAGGCCAGCCTGGTCTACAAAGTGAGTTCCAGGACAGCCAGGGCTATACAGAGAAACCCTGTCTCGAAAAAACCAAAAAAAAAAAAAAAAAAAAAAAAATGTTCTAACTGAGCTATGAGAACTTGAGAACTTGATCTTCCAGATGTGAGTCTCATTATGCCCTGTATCAATTTTTCAAATTTATATATTTTTAAGCCTAGGGATGTCCTGTCTGCATGTACACCTAAATGCCAGAAGAGGGCATCAGATCTCATTACAGATGGTTGTGAACCACCATGTGGTTGCTGGGATTTGAATTCAGGACCTCTGGAAGAGCAGTCAGTGCTCTTAAACCCTGAGCCATCCCACCAATCCTATGCTGTGTTTAAAAGGATGTACTTTACCTCTGGCTGACCTGAAACTTGCACTGTAGACCAGGTTGCTTCATAGAAATCTTCCTGCTTCTGATGTCTAAGTACTGGGATTAAAACAATTTGCTCTCATGTTGTGCCTTTTGTTTTAGCCAGTGTCTTACTATTTATCACAGACTACATATTGCAGAACTTTGTATTTATCTTAGGCTTTCTTTGAGCTCTTTATGGAGTTCAGGCTGGCCCTTAACTCATTATCCCATTAACCTTGGCTTCTTAAGTGCTGGAATTACAGGACTATACCCCCACACACATGGCTAAAGAAATCCCTTTTTTAACTTACAGGATAGGTGTGCAAAACAATGATGTGTTCTAGTGTCTTAAGGGGCCCTAAATTGCTGGAGAGTTTTAGCATCCTGATGGACAGTAAATATAAAGAACAACTATCCCCTTAGGAAAATATTTGTTTGTAATACAAGGAGATGAAAAATGTCACTATTATGAATCGGGAAAAGAACAATGGGGAGGAGTGAGTGCTTATATTAGAATTGATGTCTGAGGTTATTCAGAGAGCTTTGGGTTTCTGAAATAGGGCTCTCAGTGGGGCAGGGCCAGGCAGAATGGCAGTACTGTTATATAGAGTGTCTTTGCAGTGAGAAATCACTCTACACAGAGACTCATAAAGGAAAGACCTAATAGTAGTAGCTTATGTCTGCTTCTGGCTAACACTCAAAGAAAAGCCAACAATGAATAGAAAATTTTACTAACTTAAATGCAGCTTAGGCCTCTGCACTCTACATATGCTGGCCTCCTTAAATCTCTTTCAGATCTGGGCCTCAAGATATGAACAATTTAAACAGAGACAGAAAACTCAACTGTGCCTACTTAAGCAGATGAGAGATTTACAAAGCAAAGATATCAGAATCATCTCCCTCTCCCTCTTCCTTTTTATTTATTCTTTTCTCATACAATACATCCAGACTTCAGCCTCTCCTTCCTCCACCCATCCCAGCTCCCCACCACCACCTCCCCTCTCCCTAGATCCACTGCTCTTGTTTCCTTCAGAAAAGAGCAGGCCTCCCAGAGATATTAACCAAACAGAGCAGAACAAGAAACTTTCAGCACAATGGGGTTGGTTTGTTTTGGTTTTGTTTCCTATACTTGTTACCAGGTTCATCTTGCCCACCTGACAAAATTATGCTTTTCCTGATAAGAGCACTTAAAGGCAGATAAGGGGAACTTAAAGGCAGACCAGGACTTGTTGAAAGTTGGGACATTGTCCTGCCCCTTTTAGCTGACTGGCTGAATGTAAGTTCTAAGTCCTCTCCTTTTGTTATGGGGATGTAGCGACCTTGGAGGGCAATCTTGGTGAATGATCATTAGCAGAAAACTTCCTCAGCAAACCTAAGCATCCATTGTAGTACAACTTGTTCTTACAGGTTTTAACAAGCCTGGCTAATACACTAGTTATCTTCCAGTCAAATGAAGGCAGGGCACCTTTAGGTAAATTCTGTTATGTGTAACTTAATGTTTCCTAAGTAAGTTTCCTAGTAAATCTTTCTTTTTTTTCTGTCAGTTTTACTGCTTCAAGTTTCTCCTGAATGAATATGGCCCTGTGAAAGAAAACATTACCAGGGCTTAAGGCACTAGCACTAGGTACATTCATCTGTTTGCAGACAGAGGCTATACTTGCCTTGCATGTTCTGGAGTATCCCCTCTTGTATAATCAGAGCATCAGAGTTTCTTGACTGTGTTCTATGGGCACTCCCTAAAACTCTCAGAAAATAATATGGCTACAGCTCCCTCCTTTTGTGAGAGGCCAATTGGCAGATGTCTACAAACCCCAGAGTCGGTCATTTGTTTGGCAAATCCTGATGCATTCCATACAAAAGTTCTGTGACTAAATCAAGTTGTCCTCCAAGGGATAACCAAAGCAGGCACATCAAGAACTCACAATATGGATAAATGTGGTGCACAGAAGTGGGCATAGTGTCGAATTGAGGTCCCAGTTACATGGCAGGTTCAGCCAGGGAGGAGGTTTGTTTGAGCCTAGGCCAGAGGTGAAGGACAGCCTGACTGACACAGCAAGATCCTGTCTCTTTTTTAAAAAGGAAAAGAAAAAGAAAAGCAAACAAAACAGATGTGGAAACAAAGAAGATAGGATAGGAAACATCATTTTCAAGCCAAACATGGTAGCATATGTCTGTAATATCAATACAAGGAAGACTGAAGTAGTAGGAACATGGAGGGGGGCATCCTCAGCTACAAGATAGCAAGATTCTGCCTTGAGGAGACATGGGAGGGGGATGGGAGGAAAAAGAAATTTAGTGCTAATTACATGGAGACCCATCTCCCATCACCTTTGCTCACTAAGATTTGTATGGCCTAGCACATAGCCTACTAGAATCTGTCTGTTCCATGGGGTCTTGAATGGAACAGCCTGTCCAGATAGAGTCCTTCTGTAGACACAAACTGAATATCAGCTTTGTCCTTTTATCTGGTGATTCTACATCAGTAGAATGGGAAGCAGTCTGGATAGTATCTCAACTCTTCATGAAATGTTAAAGAGAGGCGCTGGTGGTACTCACTTCAGAAGTTCATTTAAATGTAAGCTTAAGGGTAGCTTCCTCTGGTTTGACAGCTTATTTTTGTTGGTAGTGGTATGTGCTCAGTGTGGTGTCTGTGTGCATGTGTACGGTGCATGTGCCTACAGGTGCACATGTGGAGGCCAGAAGTTGGGTGTCAGGTTTCTTTACTACTTTCTACCTTATTTTTTCAGTCTCATACTGAACTTGGTGGAAATGGGGTGGCTAAACTGGCCAGTGAACTCTGGGAATCTTTCTGGCTCTGCTCGACAGACAGCTGTGGTGCTAGAGATGACCCACCACACCATGGGTACTGGGGATCAAAGGCAGGTCCTAACATTTGCATGGCAATCATCTTTACCCACCGAGCCACCTCCCCAACACAAGATCCACCTTTTATGACATAAAATTGAACAATTCCAGTGGGTCCACAATCTTTATGAACATCAGAGATCTAATCTTTGGTAGTTTCCCCCCCCTTCTAAAATACTGTCTTCATTGACAAGTAGTCTTCATTGAAAATCCAGTCAAGCAGGGGCATCATCATGATCAAGTCTCTGTGTTAGAGGTGCTAGGCTCATTTTCTCTTTGGAAGAAGTTGTTAGAATGGTAGCAACAGCCTCCAAACAGTAAATATAGGTCTTGCTTTTGAAAGAGAGTTCTCAAGTCCAGGGGTTGTGATGCTCACCTTTAATTACAGCACATGGGAGGCAGAAGCAGGTGACTCTCTGTGAGTTCAAGGCTAGCCTGGTCTATAGAGTGAGTACAGCCCAAGAGAGAAATGCTGTCTTGAAAACCAAAACACACAGAGCAGCTCTGCTTTGAAAGACAAAACAAAAAGGGGGAGAGAAAGACAGTCCTCCTTTGCCACAGATAGGACTAAAGATAATAAGAACAATAATTTCTATAGCTAGGGGGAGGGGGAAGATAAAGATTTCCCATCGATGGAGAGGATCCTCAGTGGTGAAGAACTCTTATTGTTCTTGCAGAGAACATAGGTTCAGTTCCCTGAATCCACATCTGGTGGCTCACAACTGCCTGTAACTTCCATTCCAGGATATGGAATGTCCTCTGTGGGCACTTGCATAAAAATGGGGCACATAAAAAGCTCATGCAAGGTTACAGGGAATCTGTGGCATGATAAGCTGCACAAGCTCATCTGTGCAGCTGCATTCCCTGTCTGGGGAGAAAGTAAACGCACGCGCGCGCGCGCACACACACACACACACACTCCTGAGCAAAGAGGGGCTAGGTCCCAGATGTACTGCACGTTCATGGTGAAAAATTCAAAGAATTCAGAATACACGCTTGTTGGCGAGATGGCTTAGTGGGTCCAACAGAGAAACAGGATTTAAAGACTCAACTAAAAAACAGAATATCCCCCCTCAGCTTCTCAGCTTCCTCTTGAGACTTCCCACAAAGGTTAGCCAACTGTCAAAGATATGCAAAATGTCTACGTTGGAAGTAAAGGGTTCTGTTGAAAGCTGTCGTCCATTTGCATATTAAAGCCCTAGTGTAGTGCTCAGTTAGCAGGTACTCAGAAGATTAAGTCTCCTTTGAACTAGTAGGTTCTGATGCACATCTAAATAATATCAACTGAGACACAGAGACACTGTTACAAAGAGAAGACTGCGTACTGACGACAGACCCAAAGACAAGCAGAAGCTGTCAGAAAAAAAAAAAAAAAAAAGATCGGGAATCACCAGGAAGATGTCATCAGGTACACAGTCACAGAAATACAACCCAGTTTATGGGCTTGTCATAACTAAAGTTGAACTCCGTATTGAGCACTTACAATCTCAGCTACATGGGAAACAGAAGTAAGGGGGACATCGGAGTCCAGTGTAGGCAACATAGCTGATAATTAATCCTGGAAGGCAGGGTTAAGAAAAGTTTAAAGGTGCCCTTTTTCCTTTCTATCAACCACTGCTGTTATAAGTTGCTGCAAATGCAAAGCAGGGAACAAGGACTTGTTTATTTAAGTACCTCAATATGGTAAAGGGCATATGTGACAAGCTCACTGGTAACGAAGAACACAGTTGTGAGAAACTGAAAGCTGTTCACTGAGGAGCAAGTCAGGGATGCATCCTCTGCACTTCCCTTCAGTATACTACTGAAAGCCCTAGCCATAGACACTGAGAAATTTTGTCATTTCCCTTAGCCTCCGAGGACATTATGCCAAGTGAATTACACCAGCACAGAGTAACAAATACCACATGTTCTCACTTTTGGTTTGGTTTTGTTTTCCAGGTAATGACCCCAAAACCACTGGGCATGAGCAGTCTGTATTAAGCTGGCTGGTGACAGTTTCTGTGGTGAGAAACTCTTCTCACCAGAAAGCATCTTACAGGGAGCTTTTAAAGGCACAGAGCACAGAGAAACTACATCTTAGTTGGAAGTTGCAAGGGGAAGGAAAACAAGCAAGCAGTTTAATAAAAACCAAAACCATGCAGTTAGCTGGAGCATTTTGACTCCAGGTTTCTAGAACAAGGTTGGGAATTTTCCTAAGCTCTTTTCATGGGAACAGTGTGGCCGGGCAGGGGGAGGGTATGAAAAAGGGAAAGTTTCCGTTTCTGGTTAAACCTAAGTGGCTCCAACTGAAACCAGATGGAGAAATGTTTGTCCTGTCACATTTTATATACTGGAACACAACTGAACTAGTCCTTAAAGCATTTTTTAAAGATGTATTTAGTATTATACATAAGTACACTGTAGCTGTCTTCAGATGCGCCAGAAGAGAGCATCAGATCTTATTACGGGTGACTGCGAGCCATCCTGTGGTTGCTGGGATTTGAACTCAGGATCTTTGGAAAAACAGTCAGTGCTCTTACCCACAGAGCCATCTCACCAACTCCCTTAAAGCATTTCTTATTATGTGCACTGGGGAGTCCATACAAGCAACTATGGAGAGGGAGCAGTGGACAAGTTTTCGGGGGTCAGTTCTCTCCTTGAACCCTGTGAGTCCCAGGAGTGAAGCTGCCAGTTATCCAGCAAGCCCCTTTACCTGCTGAATCATCTCACCCACCCAAAAGAGTAAATTTTACACATCTGCATCACCAAAGTTAGAAGAAATTGATATGATAGATATGTTAATTACTTTCATTTAATCACTCCACATTTATACATATATGTAACATCCTTTTGTGCCCCCAAAGATAATATAATTACAATTTTTTGATTTTGAACTTAAAAATTCTAGCTATGGGAAGAATAACTAAATTCTAAATACATTATATTGTATGTAATATTTAATATAACATTTTAATTATTTATATATGCAAGTATATAATCAAAACTAAATTAGGACAAAGTTCTATAATTTCATTCAATCAGAAGTCCAACGATTATATACTAAATTCATAAAACATTTATATTCAAAATAGGCAGAAAGGGTACTAGTTGACATTTGTGATTCTATAACACAAGTTGGAAGTCAATGGCGGGTTATTCCCTTGATCACTTGATTATTGAGGGAGGGTCTCTCACTTGAACCCAGAGTTAACCCATTCAGTTAGCTAGTCTAGGTAGGCAGCTTCCTCCAGGGATCTCCTCTTCTGCTTCCTGAGTGCTGGGGTTATAGGCAGACTGCTACACTTGCCTAGCAATTATGGGGGCCCTGGAGATCTGAAGCCCTACCTTCACGCTTGTCCATCAAGCACTTTACATAGTGAACCATTTCCCCCACTCAAAATACAATTCTTTTTTTTTCAGTTTTATAATCACATTTTTATTGCAGTTTCACCAACTGAATTCAGATATAAATACATACATACTTGATATGCTTTTCATAACTTAGGAAAGGGTTGGTTTTAGTGTTAGAAGTATATTTCAATTTGCCAAACTAAGAGGCAAAATAATAAGAAACAATTCATTTAGAATATTTTCAGTAATTCTGGAAAGTAAGTACCTTAAACTACAAGTTCTGCTCTCAATTCTAACTATGTTTTCAGAAGTCAAAGTGACATTAAACCTGTACTTATCAATATACAATTGTTAATAAACCTGTTAAGAAGTCTAACGGCCATGTATATTCTTTCTTATTTAGACAATGGTTCCAGTTGACTTGCATCTTCAAACTTGGAGATAAGATTTGTACAAGAATATAGCAAGTTCTAATGTCTTCAAATGTTGCTACATTACTACTTAGGTCCTGCCAATTTATGGTTTATGTCATATACACTACATAAACAAATTTGTATCATTTACAACATATTAACAGAATTATTAGAGAAACTGAACAGTCATAACCAAGAATGTAAGAGAACACACAGCTGTGATTGAGTACCAGTCAAGGACACAGTTCTACTGTAAAAGTATGAGAAGAGAAGTACTTTTAAAATTGATGGGTTTAGAGAAAGGGGTTAAAAGTGTTTTTTCTTGCAGAGGATCTGGGTTTGGTTCCCAGTTCCCATACAGGCACTCACAAACATCTGTAACTTCTATTGTAGGGAATATTAAGCCTTTTTGATCTCTGTGGTCACAAAGCATGAACAGAAATACATAAGTAAAACATTCATATACATAAAAATTAAATCTTCAAAAGAATTTAGAAATCATGCCATATTTTAAATGCAGACTGTCACTAGAAATTGTCATTTAATGTGCTTTGTATTGTAGGTTATAAAACTATTCCCCCACCTACGGAATGTTAACTTTACACCCAAGAGAATCAAGGCCTCCTATAATTCAATATTACCCCACCATTATGTAGTTGTACATAAATAAAGGTCAAATTACTTCACCTAATTTTTACACATCCATTTGTGTGTGTGTGTGTGTGCAGGTGCACATATGCATCCAGGTATGTAAGTGTGTTGAGGCCAGAAGACAACCTTGGATGTCATCTTCAGGAACCCTGACTACTTTGTTCTCTCACTGAACCTGGAACTCACTGATTTTGACAGAATCCTTCTGTCTCAGCCTGGCCAGTGCTGGGATAACATATGTACACAGCTGCACCCAGCTTTTCTATGGGTACTGAAAGCAAATTTTCGTCTTCATGCTTGTGAGGCAAGCACGTTCCTGACAGAGCTGTTCCCTTAGTCCTATGATTCTGATGCAGGAATCTTTCTAGAATAAGCACCCAATACCGATGAGAGGAAAAAAGAGGAAATGTGTTCACTAGTGCATCCAAACCATGACAGCTCCTGAAAGGTCTCTGCCTCATAACCAGTTTGCATTCTCGTTTTATACTCTAAAACTACCAGGTGAGTTGACTAGGCAACAGATTTTACGGAAGTGAGCATGGCAGTTAAGTTGTTTTAAACACATCTAGTTGACAGGTGTGAGTTTGTGTGGTTAGGTTGTTAAAGGGCAACGACTCATTGTTTCTGCTGTTTCTTCTTGTCATTCTGTTTCAAGTAGCAAGTGATGTCATGCTTAGAAATGGAAAATTACAAGCAATGCTTTAACGAAGGAAACCATTAATCAATCAACCAATCAATCAATCAGTATCTGGAATAGAGAGATGGCTCAGGGCTTTAGAGCACCTGTACTCTTAGGAGAACATCAGTTCAGTTCCTAGCACTCAAGTCGGGAGACTCATAACCTCCTGTCCTCCATCTCCAGATAGTGATCTTCCGTAGCCTTCTGCCTTCTGTGACACCTGCACATAAAGACAGTCTACTCACAAACATATAAATTAAAAGAAATGTTAAGAACTCATCTGCACTTTAAAAATCATGGAATGAGTGGAATTCTTTCTTTTAAAATATTAAATATTTCACTGTAGGAAGCAAGTGGAGTATTGTTTGGCATGGGAGCGGCAAAGCTTTCCTCAGATGAAGTTCTGAGGGATGGCAAATCCTTCCTTGGATCTGAATGCAAATATTGACAGTATATACAGAGAATTCCACTGTAGCTTTCTTACCTCCTCATATTTGCAGCCTGAAGACTGTTCCCATACTAAGATTAACTAACCCTGCCTCCTTATTCAGCTGTATAAAATAACTCTGCCTGCTTTTTCTTCTATATGTAATAACCTTGCCTCCATGTTCAGATATATGCAATAACGCCACCTCCCTGTTAACTGTATGTAATAAATACACTGCACTTCTGGGGTGCTATGACTTCTCCATCAGAGTCTAGCTTATGTGATCTGAGATTTTCTGTGTCCATATATTTGTCTTTTTTTTTTTCTTTCATTCCTTTACTTTCCCAGATAGGTCAACTCCTGAGGTCCTACGAGGCTGTTTATGTTTATACCTGTTCTCAGCCTGGGTCAGTGAAGTTTCTTTTTGTAAGTTAATAAAAAATCTCACAGCTGGACAATGTACAGATGTTGTGGTGTTCAAATCCACTGTGAAAGACCAATGACTTTTATCCAAGTCAAACTTAGATTAGATGATTTTATTCTTACTGTTGCTGAAGGGCAGCAACCTTAGAGCCAATAAACCATACTCTGCAGAAGTGGAGGTTGGAGGGTTTTAAGGGCAGAAATCACAAAGATATACATTATTTACAATTATCCATGAAATCCACAGCTGGGTAAGAAATTTGTTTTACTTCCCTTAGGTTTTTCTTACTTTCCTGCTATATAGTAATGAAAAGACCATTTCATCCCTTTCCCATAGTGATGGGCAAGTCTTACAGAAGCAAAGGCAGCTGTTGCGACCTCACAGCCCATTGTCCTATTCTTAGCTCACCTACAGTGTACTAGGTTCTTCCAGGCATTTCAGAGCAAAAAGTCAATGGCCCTTATGGAATGCCTGGCTCCCTATTAAGTGTCTTTAGTCATCACAGGGGACATGTGTGAATTATAACTCAGATATGAGCACTCTAATTACTGGATTGGAGCAGTACATTTCTGAGCAGGAAAAAACACAGCGCCATAAGTTTAGGGATGGATGTCATGTCCTTACACTGAGAGTGACTGTTGAGTGCTCAGCCCTAACTGAGATATCCATATCATTCCATTCGAGGTCCAGGGGACATCATGGGTGTGGGGACAGAGAACTTCTTAAGAGCCAGAGAATAGGGATAAACACAGTGAAATGCTGTCTTGTCTGGCTGTGCAATCACAAACACACAGAAATCTAGCTACCTGGATGAGGTTTAACACACATGTACACACACACACACACACACACGACATGGGATGGGAGAGGCAATAGTTGTGAATAGACAAGAAATAGCAAGGCTAAGTGAGAAACTGACAGAGTAAGGATCACAATACACATATGTAGTAATTGTTTAAATTAATTAAGAATGGAAAATTACTTTAGAGTAGCTAAAACTTTCCTTTACAAAACAGCTGTCAAACTATTCTGAATTGTAGAAGGAAGATAGTGTGAAGGCCCTTGAGGGTTTGGGTGGTAGATAGTATCATCTTCCTGGTAACTGCTAATAAGTAGCTACTGGTTTCTTAGTTTAAAACAGGTAGATTTTACAATACCAACATACCTCATAACTACCTGCGACTACAGCAGAGGCAATGCCCCCTTCCGGTCTGTGCTTACTAGCTTGCTTGCCCTGGCTTGCTCATCCTGCTTTCTTATAGAACCCAGCATCACCAGCCCAGGGATGGCACCACCTAGAAAAGGGAGGACTCTCACATCAATCACTTATTGAGAAAATGCCTAACTGCTGCATCTCATTGAAGCGTTTCCTCAACTGTGGCTCCTTCCTCTCTGATGACTCTAGCTTTTATCAAGTAGATACAAAACCAGCTAGAACAAGGCCTTAGTTAATAACACCAGACATGCCAGTCTTAATCTGTGTGAATTGATATTTGCAAAAGGATAAAGACAGGGGCTCCCTTTTCTTCCCTTTCCTACTTTACAGTTTCTGTTTGTCACTTTTGTTTTGTTCATACACTCCCATTTTTACCAGCAAGGAAATTGTCTGCACAGAGCCAAATGGTTCTCTTTTGCAACCCGCAAGGACTAGTGGTTGAAAACCTGATTGTCCCAAGCTGAAATTCCTTGCCTCACATAGCAGCCATAATGTAGATATCTAGGTCTGCCCACACCTTCTCCTGGGCTGAGAACAGATCACTGCAAAAGAGATTTTCATAACCTCCCCATCTACAGGTTTCAGCTTGCAGTGCTCCCCAAACATCAGAAAAGAGGGACAGGGGCTGGAGAAGGAAATGAAGACAATTTACACTGGTGTCTTGGAGGCTCACCGCTAGGGGCAGAGTGTACTCGTCCTGTTAAACCCCTCCCAAGCAACCATTCCCTTGAGAGCTCAAAGCAGCCATAATTTTCAGCTCGCAGTATCTTCAGAATAAGGTTCTACTGGTATTTTGTCCTTACCTGTTTGGCAAACATGGGCTGTGAGTCCAATTCCAGGGCATCTCCAGCCCGCAAGTCGACCTGCCTGCTGCTAATAAGGTATATCATGACGAATGTTTCCCTCTACTGGGAAAAAGGATAGATCCTACAGCCTGGCTACCGCGGTAGGAAACACTTGGCGAATATCCCGCGAAAAAGAACTTGTAGGTAAGATCCTATCTGGAATTTCGGGGCGCTGAGTTTTATAATTTGGATAACACAGGGAGCGCTTCATGGAAAGTGGCTTTCCACCTGAGTTTATTAAAAAAAAGTTGCCCCATGGACAGAGAACCTGGTTCTAGGGGAGGGGAATGTGGCAATTGCAGGGTCGCACAATCTCAGGTCCTGGAGGTTCAGATGTTCAGGCTCAGTGCCTGCTGAATCTGCTGAGCAGCAAATCTGTCCACAACTCAGGCTCCCGGAAATTTTACGAATAATTCATACATTAAAAGGAAATATTTAGGAATGTGTTAGATATGAACCTTAATGGAAAATTCAGCCCTGCAGTGCTAGTTTTGATTCTGCACATTCTGCTTCATGTGTTCTGCATTCTGGAGGAGGTATCCACAGAGGGGCTCAGTGACCACAGCGAGCACCTCTCAAAGGACTTTGACGTTGCTCAAGCAGAAAATGAGATTGCTGGCCATGCCTCCTGAAAGTCAAACTGGTAGTTTTGTGCAACCTGCAATGAGGGTGTCCACCTGGACTCCCCAAGCTTAGACTCTGTGCCTTTTAAGCAGGCAGAAAGGATTCCAGCTCCCTCCATCTTTCCCTGATAGGGAAGACCACCACAAATGGATTCACTTCTTCAGTTTCACATTCTCTGCCCACGCAGAGATTCTCAAGCCATTTTCTGCTTCACTGTTTTTTGGCAGCCTGATGCACTGCTTTTAACTGCAGGGCATCTTTCTGCCTCTCTGATTACAGCAAGTTGAAGGGGCGCTTTCCCAGCAGGCAGTTCTTTGCCGCGAAATAGATAGGCGTGGCGTTATGGCTACAATGGCACAGAACATTCAGATTCAGGGTGCTCTTGGGGAAGTGCTCTTCTAAAAGGGACTTCCTGGGTCCACTAGGGTCTTCCTTTGCTGGCACTGGGGTTTATGACTGGAGGATGTGGCAGTGTGTCTAACTGTGTGGCAAGGAAGATTCAGATTCCATGCTCTTGCTGAACTTCCCTTCTGCGAACTTCCCTTCTAAAAGGCACTTCCTGGGTCCGCCAGGGTCTTCATTTGCAGGCACCAAGGTTTGAGGTTTATGACCTACACAGCATGGCTGGATATTCCTAGAAACTGGATTCCCACTTGAGGCCACTAGAAGCTTTGCTGGTGGCCACAGGGAAAAAGGTGTCTTGGTTTGAGGAGCAGGGGGGTTGGGGAGTAGCCATTTGGGGAGTGTCTCCACAGGATCCAGCACTCCATTGTCCTGGAGATTCATCACAGGCAGTTGTTTGTGGGCAGTTCCTGATAAACCATTGTGTCCACTGCTCAGACTCCTGGAACGTTTACAAATAATTCAGACCTAAAATGACTAATATTTAAATTAATAAGATATAAGCCTAATGAAGTTAAAATCCCTGTAGAGGCAGCTGTGGAAAGTGCTAGCCTGGATCTGTACTTTCTGCTTCATCTGAGTGTCTTCAGTTGGAATTAGCCCAAGAGAAGCTCAGTGACCAAGCAAGTTGAGACAGCTACACCTGAAAACCTGATTATGGCTTCTATGTGTAGTTTTGTATTCCTTAAATAACTGCTTTTCATATTGGTTTCTAGTATGGGATAAACAAAGAACAAAACAAGCAGAAAATGATTTCACATCTTCAAAAAAATGAACTGGATTTTAACAAAGATGAGAAAGCTTTGTCATAAATATGTGTGTATGTGTGTGTGTGTATATATATATATATGTATATATATTTATCTACTATATTTATATATGTAGATAGATAGATAGAGAGATAGATAGATAGATAGATAGATAGATAGATCAATAGGCAGAAATAGATCCTAGAGTGAGGAACAAAATTCATTTATAAAACTTTTTTTTCACATTTTTTTAATTAGGTATTTTCCTCATTTACATTTCCAATGCTATCCCAAAAGTCCCCGATACCTTCCCCCCCCCCACTCCCCTACCCACCCACTCCCACTTTTTGGCCCTGGCGTTCCCCTGTACTGAGGCATATAAAGTTTGCATGTCCAATGGGCCTCTCTTTGCAGTGATGGCCGACTAGGCCATCTTTTGATACATATGCAGCTAGAGACAGGAGCTCCCGGGGTACTGGTTAGTTCATATTGTTGTTCCACCTATAAGGTTGCAGTTCCCTTTAGCTCCTTGGGTACTTTCTCTAGCTCCTCCAATGGGGGCCCTGTGATCCTTCCAATAGCTGACTGTGAGCATCCACTTATGTGCTTGCTAGGCCCCAGCATAGTCTCACAAGAGACAGCTATATCTGGGTCCTTTCAGCAAAATCTTGCTAGTGTATGCAATGGTGTCAGCGTTTGGAAGCTAATCATGGGATGGATCCCTGGATATGGAAATCACTAGATGGTCCATCCTTTCTTTGCAGCTCCAAATTTTGTCTCTGTAACTCCTTCCATGGGTGTTTTGTTCCCAATTCTAAGAAGGGACAAAGTGTCAACATTTTGGTCTTTGTTCTTCTTGAGTTTCATGCGTTTAGCAAATTGTATCTTATATCTTGGGTATCCTAAGTTTCTGGGCTAATATCCACTTATCAGTGAGTACATATTGTGTGAGTTCCTTTGTGATTGGGTTACCTCACTCAGGATGATGCCCTCCAGGTCCATCCATTTGCCTAGGAATTTCATAAATTCATTCTTTTTAATAGCTGAGTAGTACTCTATTGTGTAAATGTATCACATTTTCTGTATCCATTCCTCTGTTGAGGGGCATCTGGGTTCTTTCCAGCTTCTGGCTATTATAAATAAGGCTGCTATGAACATAATGGAGCATGTGTCCTTCTTACCGGTTGGGACATCTTCTGGATATATGCGCAGGAGAGTTGTTGCTGGATCCTTCGGTAGTACTATGTCCAATTTTCTGAGGAACCACCAGACGGATTTCCAGAGTGGTTGTACAAGCTTGCAATCACACCAACAATGGAGGAGTGTTCCTCTTTCTCCACATCCTCGCCAGCATCTGCTGTCACCTGAATTTTTGATCTTAGCCATTCTGACTGGTGTGAGGTGGAATCTCAGGGTTGTTTTGATTTGCATTCCCCTGATAATTAAGGATGTTGAACATTTTTTCAGGTGCTTCTCAGCCATTCGGTATTCCTCAGGTGAGAATTCTTTGTTCAGTTCTGAGCCCCATTTTTTAATGGGGTTATTTGATTTTCTGGAGTCCACCTTCTTGAGTTCTTTATATATATTGGATATTAGTCCCCTATCCGATTTGGAATAGGTAAAGATCCTTTACCAATCTGTTGGTAGTCTTTTTGTCTTATTGACAGTGTCTTTTGCCTTGCAGAAGCTTTGCAGTTTCATGAGGTCCCACTTGTCAATTCTCGATCTTACAGCACAAGCCATTGCTGCTCTCTCTATTCAGGAATTTTTCCCCTGTACCCATATCTTCGAGGCTTTTCCCCACTTTCTCCTCTATAAGTTTCAGTGTCTCTGGTTTTATGTGGAGTTCCTTAATCCACTTAGATTTGACCTTAGTACAAGGAGATAGAAATGGATCAATTCAAAATCTTCTACATGATAACAGCCAGTTGTGCCAGCACCATTTGTTGAAAATGCTGTCTTTTTTCCACTGGATGGTTTTAGCTCCCTTGTCAAAGATCAAGTGACCATAGGTGTGTGGGTTCATCTCTGGGTCTTCAATTCTGTTCCATTGGTCTTCTTGTCTGTCACTATACCAGTACCATGCAATTTTTATCACAATTGATCTGTAGTACAGCTTTAGGTCGGGCATGGTGATTCCACCAGAGGTTCTTTTATCCTTGAGAAGAGTTTTTGCTATCCTAGGTTTTTTGTTATTCCAGATGAGTCTGCTGATTGCCCTTTCTAATTCGTTGAAGAATTGAGTAGGAATTTTGATGGGGATTGCATTGAATCTGTAGATTGCTTTTGGCAAGATAGCCATTTTTACTATATTGATCCTGCCAATCCATGGGCATGGGAGATCTTTCCATCTTCTGAGATCTTCTTTGATTTCTTTCTTCAGAGAGGTGAAGTTCTTATCATACAGATCTTTCACTTCCTTAGTTAGAGTCATGCCAAGGTATTTTATATTATTTGTGACTATTGAGAAGGGTGTTGTTTCCCTAATTTCCTTCTCAGCCTGTTTATCCTTTGTGTACAGAAATTCCATTGACTTGTTTGAGTTAATTTTATATCCAGCTACTTCATTGAAGCTGTTTATCAGGCTTAGGAGTTCTCTGGTGGAATTATTAGGGTCACTTATATATACTATCATATCATCTGCAAAAAGTGGTATTTCTACTTCTTCCTTTCCAATTTGTATCCCCTTGATCTCCTTTTGTTGTCTAATTGCTCTGGCTAGGACTTCAAGTACAATGTTGAATAGGTAGGGAGAGAGTGGACAGCCTTATCTAGTCCCTGATTTTAGTTATAAAACTTTTTAAGAAACAAATGTTCAATGTATTTTCCCTGGACCCATTTATGTTTAATGGTTCCCAAGTCCCAGCATCGGCATTGGTGATATGGAAATGCATTTGTATTTGGAAAGTTTATTTTCTTTCCCTAAAAATAATATAACAACATCCATTTTCATATTGTTTTTAGCCTGCATAAAGGTGAAATTATGAATCTGGCTCCTACAAGGATGGATGGGCTGGAAAGTTTGATAATAGGTGCAGGGGAAAAATCTGAAAAAGAGAAATGGACCTAAACCCTTCCATGTGTGGTCTAGTCAATAGTATTGGTATGCAATGAAACATATGCACCTGTGAGGGGAGGGGAAATGGTTAGAAGAGAACAGGAGAGGCTTCCAAAGTGGGTGACTAAAGACACAAATCCACAGGAATTGGGAAAGAGGCAAAGAAATATCTAAGATATTTCAGAGTGTAGTATTAAGTTGACCTTTTTCAGATTGTTTTTTCCCCTCAGAGAAGAGCCGGGTAAGTGAACCTGGAAGAAGGGTATCTTGGCATTCCTGATACTACATTGCCATCCAGTGGAACTGCTTTGCTGTTCCTGACAAAAATTCCACATGCCTTTCCTCAGCAGGTCTGGGACTGAGGGATACATGGGGCTTCTGGTTCAAATACTCAATCCATGAACAACCAGTGAACAAGTGAAGGTAGCTCCAGCCAACTGGCTGGTTCTGACATTAGCCAGGGTTTGGTTTCCTAGTCATAAATTCAGCTACTCTGGAATATGGGCTTTGTGATCTCGAGGCAGCCATGTTTGGCACAGTGATGAGGAACACTGCCCTGGATTCATTAACTGGGGGTGCAGATATGTTGGTAACTTGATTTTATCAAGGTTAGGAATCTCCCCAATTGCCTTGGACCTGTTTTTAAGGCACCTATCTATACTGCACTTCTTGGAATCAGCCAATGCCCATGAGATTCTGGACTCTGTTCATGAGCTTCAGGGTCTCCAGAAATGCCACCTAGAGGTCAAAAATGTATCAGTCCTTTACTTTCTTCATCATATTGTCTACCCCACTTTCTCTCTTGACCTCCCACCTCCCTCCTTCCTTCCTTTCTTCCCTCAATCTTTTTCATTCCCTCTGTTCCTTCCATGCTTAGATGCTCAGCCTGTTGTGGATGCTTTGTTTCTCCCCCTTGCCTTCTGTATTTCCTGTCTTTGGATTCCTTTCCATTCCCTTCCTTCTTTTGCTGTACTTCAGGAGTTTTGCTGGAAGAGCTGTGTCTTGAACCTGGAAGCCAAGGTTCAACAACAAAATCAGGTCCCAGGCACAACTCAGTGACCTGGAAATTAACTGTAAAGGTAAGATGTAGGCAGGACATTTTCTAGCCATGCCACAACAAAGCTTCACCTTCAAATCAGGTGGGAAGTAGGCATAAGAGAGACAGCCACCCAAACTTGTCTAGGATGTACAATGTAACCATGCTTGCAACTAGACTCCATCATGCACAGAGGACAATGGACAAATAGGAGGTTTCAGAAAGGTCATACCCAGAAAGCCATGATTGACAATGAATATGTGGGGGTAACAGGTGGGATGGTTAGTGATGGTGAGACCATAATGGTAACAAGATGGGTCTGAAGAGATGGTTTGTAGCCTCAGCCAGGGCCTAGCAGGCTGGCAGCCCCTGGGATGGAATTAGAATTCTACCATGGATATTT
Organism: Mus caroli; assembly: GCF_978045245.1. NCBI lineage: Eukaryota > Metazoa > Chordata > Mammalia > Rodentia > Muridae > Mus > Mus caroli. The sequence goes on from NW_028227260.1 coordinate 137,793,409, forward strand.
TTATGCCCCGTGATGAGGATCCTCCAGAGCCCTAACTTTCAGTAAACGAAAAGGGAGCCTCGATTCCCAAACTTTCCCAGTATGTGGTAATGTCCCAGAATATCCACTTGAATGCAAAGCCAGGTTCATGGACTCCTTAAGTTGAGATGTTTAGACAAGAAGACCAAAGTTTTAGGTTGGCAGCTGCCCCCTCTAGTCTGCTCCTAACAGTGCCTTAAGGATTCAAAGACCTCATAATGGAAATTTCCTGTGTATTTTTTTTTTGTCCTCTGTGCAACTTGGAACCTTCCTCTGTCAGATAAAAATCTATTCCTCTCCCTGTCAGGAGACTCCTGAGTGAGTTGGGGGAGGAGAGGGCAGCTAACCTTGAACCTGAAGCTCAGTGTATCACAGTTATGGGATATCTGTACAACTAGGAAAGTTCTGGATACATGTTGATCACCCTTGACCTCAGAGTCATGATGCTAACTGAAGCTGCTGTACATATGTGCTAATTATGTTCCTCCCGGGGTATGGACGATGGGACTGTGTTAACCCTGAGTCCAGTTTCTTCCTAAAGTTTTATCTCTGTGGCTCTAACAATATTTGCATCTAGTGGTGGATTTTCCAATTTAGTTTTCCCATATGGTGTTTATATCTTCAGGGTCAAAACCTGGGCCTGTGGTAGAAAGACTGAATAGTTGGACTGAGGAACTGGGTTTGATACACACATACACACACACACACACACACACATACATACATACATACACACACACACATACACACGCACACGCACATGCACATGCGTGTACTTAAAAAGAACTGCAGTAGGGTCCATTCAGAAAAATGTGAAGTCATACCATTGCACAAAAAAATCCAGGATTGAACTCAGCCACATTGTAGTCTTGTGGCAAATTGTTGGCCTGTTTTTTTCCTCAGAGTTGGGCAGAGGAGGAGAGATCCTGGGATAAGGGTCCCTTTGTGTTCATGGAGCAATACCGCCATCAAGCAGAATTCTTTTCCTGTTTCTGAGAACACTTAAGTGTGCTGTTTTAGATGGTGTGGGGATGAGGAAGTGTGGATACAGGGTCACTCTGGTCCCAACATTGAAATGAAGGAGTTTTTAGCTAGCCTCACAGTACTGTGGTACATCAGGGTCTAGGTTACCTGTTGGTGTACTCTCTTGCCAGTCCCTGAGGCATGCCCTGTCTCAAGGCAAAAATGACAGCGCCAAAGGAAATACAAGCTTAGAGTTCCTGTGTCAGCCATGTTTGCCAAGGTGCAGAAGAGTTCTTTGACCAGGAGTTATCTGACTTGAAGGACTTGTGGTAAACTGACTTTTGCCTCTGTCATATCCTCCTACCACCATCAAGAAGTAGAGAGCCCAGGAAGCTATGAGCACAACAGGGTCTCTGGTTTCATGATTACTTTTTGAACCCTCATCTATACCCAGCCCTCACTTCATAAAATCAATCACTGGTTTTGGAATTTCGAGATTTCTTCATGGATTTGGTGATCCCCAGATATTCTACAAACATTTTTACATATCTGTCAGTCCTCCTTTCCCTTTTTCTTCCCTTAGCCCATCCTTCCTCCATCTCCTTCTTCTGAGGCATTGGTCTTTTCCACTTGTTCGCTCCATCCCATACTCCTGTCTTCATTCTATTTTTACAATGTTTTGTGATGTTAATGACAAGTCATTATGTGTTTGTCTGAGCATTTGAAACAGCATTCCTTCTTCTAATGTCCTTCTCCATGTATTCAGATCCATAAGAGAAAACAAGATAAAGTATTAGGTTTCTTTTGAGTTTTTCAAAATGAGACAAAGAGACAGCCCAAGGAAAGGGTGTTGGTATGATGGTGTGATACTAGAATCCTGGCAAGAGACAGAACTGAGTCCTCTGTTGTATGTCTAGATGTCCTCAAGTCTATATAGATACCACCAGAGAACCTTTTTGTTTCTAGATAGAGTTACATAAATCCATACGCAGCATGCGTATGGTAAAGAAAGATCTAGGTACAAGAGGGACTGTGTCTTTGAAGGAAGAAAGTGCTGGCAAATATCTTCACTGTCAGTCACTGAGTAAGGTAAAGGGGGCTTGTTTATAGACATTGAGATCATCATGTTTTCTGAAAATATCCAAAGATCTGTTTAAAGGACACAGCCATGAATCTGATGGGCTGGTAGTTTCTAAGATGGGCTAAAGTTCTTTGACATAGTCCTCAGATGAGGGTTCTAGGAGCCTAATGTTCCATGAGGCTAAAGTGACTCAACACAAAAACTCATGCTAGCTTTACAATATAGCCAACAGGTACAATTGGATGTACAGACAGGGTCCTGGAATGCACAAGTTGGGTTGTCTGGACAAGAAGACCAAAGAGTTTGGGTGACAGGTGGCATTTTTATTCTGAGTCTGGTCCATAGACAAGGAACTAGAACACTCAACATGGAAAGTATCTGTGTGTTTTCTGTCCACTATACAATCTGGCATCTCCTTCTGCTAGGGATAAATATGTCACTGGTCCTAAGGCCTGTGTGAATGAGGTGGTTGTCTCTATAGTTCCAATGACCTTTCTTCTTCTTTGTGCTGTGATATTTTCCTGCAAAGAACCTGGTGTGTACATGTATGGAGAAGTATCAGGTGGCCTTGAATTAGAAGCTTGGTTGTGGAATGACTACACAATCTCTTCTTCCCCATGGGAGGACTGAACACTCTATGAGTTACCCTGGAATGCACTGTCAGATTCCAGTTATAGGCCATGAACATATGGGCTAGTTAGAATATTTCTGGAAAGATATGAGCGAATTATATGTTGCACAAGTTCTATTTTCTGCCAAAGAATGTATTTGTAGAGCTTCTTTTGACCACTGCCTTTAGTTTTCCTGTATTGTCCGGAGGGCATCCCATATTCTTATGTTTGAGTAGGAATGAGGAACCTGTGTGGCCTGCGAACTCCCAGAGTGTATGTACACAGTGAAGCTCCAAGGCCCATCTCTAGGAATAGGCCAAGAATAGGCCAAGACTGAAGTCAGCCAACTTGGGATCTGTTGGAAAGATGTGATTTTTTTTTTCTATCAAAGAAGTGCAGAGGGAGAGAACCTGAATAATGGTACCCTGGCATTGTTGTTTCAGTACTGTCAGCAAGAGGCCTGTTTTTTCTGTTCCCATCAACAATTCAGTGAGTTTTCTTTCAGAAAAGTGTTGGGGTAAAGGACTGAAGAAAACTTTGGGGACTGTTGCTCTGAATCGGAAAGGAAGGGAGCTCCATTTAGCCCAGGCTAGGTAAGAGGTAAGGGTCTCAATGCTGCCAGCCTATGAGGCTTATAATAGTGAAAGCTACACAGGAAGTGCATGTTTGAATATCTTGTGGCAGCCATGCTAGCTTATGGAGGAGCTTTCTTCCCAGGAGTCAGCAGCCTCAGAGCAGATAACTGGGCAACACATTTTTGACTCCTTCATAATCTACTGTCAAGAAAGAGAGACAGTCCAAGTACCTGTAGGCAAAGCAAGTGTAATGGCGATTCCTGATTGTCAACTTGACTTTACCTGGAATGAACTTCAATCCAGGATTGAAGGGCTCCCCTGTGATCCAGATCTTGAGGCTACAAGACACAAGTTTCTGACCTGGATCCTGGCATGGAGATCTTGAGGCACAGTGGCCATGAAAAGCTTAGGCCCAGGCAAGGTAGTATAGGCCTTTAATCCCAGGAGACTAAGGCAAGGAGATAGCTGAGTTCAAGGTCATTCTGGGACAAAACAAGTTCCAGATCCAGGTGTGGTGGTACACACCTTTAATCTGGACCACACTTTCTGCTGAAGACCTACATAAGGACATTGGAAGAAGGAGGATTCACGGTTCTCTGTTTGCATTTACTTGCCAGCACATCTGTTGGAATCTACTTCTATGGAACACCAGCTGAAACAATTAGCCTTGTGAGACTGAGCAAGTACTGGATTTATTATTATTATTATTATTATTATTATTATTATTATTATTATATGTAAGTACACTGTAGCTGTCTTCAGACACAACAGACAAGGGCATCTGATCACACTATGGATGGTTTGAGCCACCTCATGGTTTCTGAGATTTGAACTCAGTACATCCGGAAGAGCAGTCAGTGCTCTTAACCACTGAGCCATCTCTCCAGCTCTCCTTCTGGCCCTGCTTGCTCAAAGCTGTCTTCAGACACCTCAGAAGAGGGCATCAGATTTCATTAAGGATGGTTGTGAGCCACCCTGTGGTTGCTGGGATTTGAAGTCAGGACCTTCAGAAGAGCAGCCACTGCTCTTAAGAACTGAGCCATAACTCCAGCCCTAGATTCTTGAACTGTCAATTCATAGTTGACCATTGTTGGGTTAGTTGGACTACGGACTGTAATATGGTAAGGTCCCTGGATTCATGATTGGTTTTGACCCCTTGCTTCTATATAGCCCTCTTTTCCTGGAATCAGACACTGTCTGTGAGATACTGGCCTTTGTACATGGGCTTGGGTATCTCCAGAAATATCAAGATTATACTTATTTCTTAGTCATATCTTGGTAGAGTAGGAGGGGGTTGTACTCAGTCCAATATCCAGTTTCTTCTACTGCAACAATTTCTAATTCAGTTATTTGCCACGAAAGAGCTACCACACAGCAGTAAGGAAGTAAGTAAGTAAGTAAGTGCCACAGCAAGGAAGATTCACATTCCTTGTGCTCTTGGGGAACATCCTTTCAAAAACAGACGTCGCAGGAGGAAGACATGCAAGGAGCCACTGGTCCATAGACTGAAACAAAGGGGCCACTGGTCCATAGACTGAAACAAAGGGGGCTCCACTGAGTTCAGCTCAGACAATGGATAAACAGCTAACCAGTGTCAGCATCAGAGGGTCATCCTACCTCATGGCAATAACCAGAGCTACACAGGAAGTATAGACTGGATTTCCTGTGGCAACCATGTTTTTCAGGGTGTGCACAAACTCTCTGCTGGTGCTTCAAAAACAGCCTAGGAACTGATGTTTAGGCAACATACTTCTAAATCCTTCATATCCTCCCACTGTTAAAAAGTAAGTGATAACCCAATTGCATGTAGGCTCATCAGGGTCCCTGTCTTCATGATTAGGTTACAGAACCCTCACTTTTACCTACCCATCCATTCCTGGAATCAGACATTGCTTTAGGGCTTGTGTCTTTTGTTCATGGGATTGAGAGTCCTCAAAAATTACACCAAGAACACATATATATATGCCAGCCAGTCTCTTTCCTTCCTTCTTTTCTTCATCTTTCCCATGTTTGTCCCTGCTCCCTTCCTTTCTTCTATGTGTGCTTCCTTGTCTCTCCTTGCGCTCTATCTTTTCTGTTTTAATTTCTGGGTTTTCCTTCCCTTTGTACTTTTGCTGCAGGTAGCATCTAGTGTCCTATATACATAAGCAAAGGATTCTGCATAAATGCCAGTCCTCAGCACAAACCAAGGATATGTGAGAAATAACTGCATGGATGGGATGTGGGGGTGTGGAGGAATCTTAGTTTCATCAGCCAAGTCAGCCTATCTTAGTTTTGTAGCAGTCAAATAGAAGCAGAAGATGGTGTCTGTGCTAGAGAATTTTATGTGATCTTGACACAAGCTAAAGTCATTTGAGAAGAGGGAACCTCATTAAGAAAATGTTTCCACTTGATGCTACAGGGTGGGAGGATACCCTCATAGAGGATAAGGGGAGGGAATGGGGGAGGGATTCTGTGAGGGGAGACCAGGAGGGGGCATTGATCAGGATGTAAAATGAATAGATGGACGGATGAATAGATAGATAGATAGATAGATAGATAGATAGATAGATAGATAGATAGACAAGATATAATATAAAATGAGAGAGAGAGAGAGAGAGAGAGAGAGAGAGAGAGAGAGAGAGAGAGAGAGAGAGAGAAAGATTGGCCCATGTTCAAACATGTAGGGCATTTTCTTAGTGATAGATGTGGGAAGGCCCAACCCATTTTGAGTCAGACTGTTGGTCCTGGGTTCTATAAGAAGGCAGGTTGAGCAAGCCATGAAGAACAAGCCAATAAACAGCAGCTCTCTATGGCCTATGCATCAGCTCGTGCCTCCAGGTTCATTTGTGTACCATTTGAGTTCCTGTCTTGGCTCCCTCCAGTGATGAACAGTGGTAAGGAAGTGTTAGCCACAATGAACCCTTTCCTCTCTAGTTTTCTTTGGCTGTTGTGTTTCATCATAGCATTAATAATCTTAACTCATACATTTTTCATTCTTATGGTCAACCATAACTGAACAAGGAAAGTAGATATGTGATAGGAAAGGTGCCATGTGTACTTGTTTCATTACTAGAGCCCCACTGGCTAAACCTGCTAGCTGAAAACTGGACATATATACAGAGTACCACTCTCATAGGATTATCCTTCCTAGGGCTCCTTTCTGAAGAGGCCCAGAGAACACCCAGTGTCAAGGTCAAAATGGCTTCCTCACCATCTGTTGATTGTTGTAAGTGGGAAGCTGATCTGTTCAACCAGAGGAATTATGGGTAAAATAAGTCCCAACTTTGACAGGTGGGAGAAATGGAGCTATATTCTCCTAGACTTGAGAGTAACTAGTAGTGTGTTTGTATGTTGTTATGTTCATCTTGGGATGTCCTCTGCAGAAGAAGCAAGGCCATAGAGTGTCTAGAAACCATGGCAAAGACTCCTGCCTCTAGTAGGTTGGATTGTATTGCCAAATTCAAATACAGGAAGATGGTTGGTCTGCAGCGTAAGTCTCTTAGGGACTTATCCTCAGCAGAGCACAGATGGATGCACCTGACAGGCAGTCCTCAGATCACAGAGCAGTGGCATTCTGTTCCATTGGAAAGTGCAAGTCTTTGTTTTTGATGCTATGTCCAAGATCCTTCACTTGAAAGTGTGTGAAAGGTGCCAGGTCTAGTCCATAGGAGTGGTTTGACTTGGACCAGTGAGAACTTGTAGCAAGCCAGTCACAAGGGAGCTTAAAAGGCCTCCCTCAGCTAGGCAATAGCACTAATGGAGTGCCTGAAAGCACTGATAGGACTTTCTGTAGGAGAAAAAGAACTCAGTCTTTCTTCCTTTGTGATGTACAGAACTTGTCAATAGTGAGAGGGTGTGAAAAAAAAAAAAGCAGAGCTATAAATCTAATCCTTAAGGACAAAATGTCTTCCAGTTAGGTACTAAGAACTACTTACCTAGGGAAAGTGGTAATTCCCCAGGAATCCAGAGAAGAGTATGTTTCAAGTAGCCTTGTGATGTAAAGGCGTGTGTGCACATGTGTGTGTGTGTGTGTGTGTGTGTGTGTGTGTATGAGAGCGAGAGTATAAAATTGCTTTCCTTCTCATGGTGCCTACACTGATTTTGTCTTTTTCCATGTGTTCAGATCCATAGGAGAAAACAAGATAAAGTTGTGGATTTCATTTGGCCCAAATGTAACACAAAGGGACTGCCTCAGCAAGTGTGCTTGTGTTCTGGTGTGGTGTTGGAATCCGGGCAGGACACAAGAAGAGTTGGTTCTCTGGAATGTGTCTAGGTGCCCTTTGATGTGATCCAGAAGTTTATTTGTTGCCTATTTAGAATTACAGACACCTGACTACATGTACATTATTAAAAAAAAAAAAAGGACCACATATAAGAGGGACTGTGTCCTTTTGAGAAAAGGAAATATTGGCAAATATCTTTTCTGGCAGTGGCTGAGTAGGCTAGAGGAAACTATTGTTTATACATGATGAAATCATAATGTTTTCTGGGAAGGGCCAAAGAGATGGATTAGAGCCACAGCTGAGGATGGGTTGGTAGCAGCTGGGATGGGCTAAGAGTTCTTCTTTGATATTTTCTAGTTCCCAGATTAGGGTCACTGGGAGCCTAATGTTTCATCAGAGTCTGAAATTGCCTCAACACAAAAACTCATGTGCACAGCCAGTAGTGGGTACCTTTAATCCCAGCAATTGGGAGGCAGAGATAGGCAGATCTCTGTGAATTCGAGGCCAGCCTGGTCAACAAAACAAGTTCCAGGAAGACCAAAGCTGTTACAGAGAGAAACCCTGTCCCAAAAAACCAAAAGTGGGTGTCAAAGCAACTCATGTGAGCTTTGAAAGATGGCTGACAGACACAATGGAATATGCAGATGGGGTTCTAGAATTCTTAGACTGGGGTCTCAGGGAAAGGAGACCAAAGAGTTCTAATGACATTTGTCCTTTCTCCTCTTTCTACTCTGACTCTCTTCCATGGTGTGAAGAACTGGAGCTGCCAAAATAGAAACAATCCCTATGGATTCTGACCTCTGTATAAGCTGGAGAGTCTTGGTCCTTGGCCCTGTGTGGGTAGGGGTGCTTTTCTTTCCTGTGCAGGCTGCCACCTTCTCTGTCCTGTCCCTGTCAGAAACCTGGTATCTGAGTGTGGAGAGACATGGGCCAGGTAGCCCTGAATTAGAAGTTTGGTTGTGGAATGGCTATACAATGTCTATATACCCATGGGAGGACTGGACACTCTATGGGTTACCCTGACACTCAGTGTCAAGATTTCAGCTGACAGTCAGGTACATATTTGCCAGTTAGAGTATTCCTGGCAGCTTATGAGGGGCTTGTGATCAGCACAAGGTCCAGTTTCTGACCAAGAATGTATATGTATAACTTCTTCTGATGCTTGCTTTTAGTTTTGGACTTCCCAATTGAGTTTTCTTGCATGGTCCTTAGGCCTTGAGAGAATGCCATGTTCTCATGTTGGAGTGGGATTGAAGAAACTGTGGGGCCTGTGACTTCCCAGACAGTGTGTACTAACGAGATGACCATGTGGTTTTTGTCTTTGAGTTTGTTTATATACTGGATTACGTTGATGGATTTCCGTATATTGAACCATCCCTGCATCCCTGGGATGAAACCTACTTGGTCAGGATGGATGATTGTTTTGATGTGTTCTTGGATTCGGTTAGCAAGAACTTTATTGAGGATTTTTGCATCAATATTCATAAGGGATATTGGTCTGAAGTTTTCTATCTTTGTTGGGTCTTTTTGTGGTTTAGGTATCAGAGTAATTGTGGCTTCATAGAATGAGTTGGGTAGAGTACCTTCTGTTTCTATTTTGTGGAATAGTTTGTGAAGAACTGGGATTAGATCTTCTTTGAAGGTCTGATAGAATTCTGCACTAAACCCGTCTGGTCCTGGGCTTTTTTTAGTTGGGAGACTATCAATGACTGCTTCTATTTCTTTGGGGGATATAGGGCTGTTTAGATCATTAACCTGATCTTGATTCAACTTTGGTACCTGGTATCTGTCTAGGAACTTCTCCATTTCATCCAGGTTCTCCAGTTTTGTTGAGTATAGCCTTTGGTAGAAGGATCTGATGGTGTTTTGGATGTCTTCAGGATCTGTTGTTATGTCTCCTTTTTCATTTCTGATTTTGTTAATTAGGATGCTTTCCCTGTGCCCTCTAGTGAGTCTGGCTAAGGGTTTATCTATCTTGTTGATTTTCTCAAAGAACCAGCTCCTTGATTGGTTGATTCTTTGAATAGTTCTTCTTGTTTCCACTTGGTTGATTTTGCCCCTGAGTTTGATTATTTCCTGCCGTCTACTCCTCTTGGGTGAATTTGCTTCCTTTTGTTCTAGTGCTTTTAGGTATGTTGTCAAGCTGCTAATGTGTGCTCTCTCTAGTTTCCTTTTGGAGGCACTCAGAGCTATGAGTTTTCCTCTTAGAAATGCTTTCATTGCGTTCCATAAGTTTGGGTATGTTGTGGCTTCATTTTCATTGAACTCTAAAAAGTCCTTAATTTCTTTCTTCATTCCTTCCTTGACCAAGGTATCATTGAGAAGAGTGTTGTTCAGTTTCCACGTGAAGGTTGGCTTTCTATTATTTATTTTGTTATTGAAGATCAGCCTTAGTCCATGGTGATCTGATAGGATGCATGGTTAACCTCAGAACCTGCCAGTTGGCTGGAGCTACCTTCACTTGTTCACTGGTTGTTCATGATTGAGTATTTGAACCAGAAGCCCCATGTATCCCTCACTCCCAGACCTGCTGAGGAAAGGCATGTGGAGGTGTTGTCAGGAACAGCAAAGCAATTCCACTGGATGGCACTGTAGTATCAAGAATGCCAAGATACCCTTCTTCCAGGTTCACTCCCTCTGTCCTTCTCTGAGGGAAAAATAAAAGGTAAAAGGGATCAGCTTAACACTAGACTCCAAAATATCAAAGATATAACATGGGCTCTTTCACAACTCCTGTGGATCACTTGGTCTTTCCTCACCCAAGTCTATCAGCAAGCCTCTCCTGTTTTCTCCTAACCATTGCCCCTCCCTTCACAGGTGCATCTGTCTCATTGCACACTTCTACTATTGACTAGACCACACGTGGAAGGGCTTAGGTCCTTTTCTCTGTTTTAGATTTTTCCTCCTCACCTGTCATCATACTTTCCAGCCCATGTGGAAACCAATTTCATAATTTTAATTTTCTGTGTGCTAAATACAGTATGAATATTGCAGGAAAATAGATGTTGTTTTATTATCTTTAGGGAAAGAAAATAAACTTTGCAAATATAAATGCATTTCTGATGCTGGCTTTTGGGAACCATTAAAAACAAATGGGTCCAGAGAAAATTTACTGGACATTTTTTTCCAAAAAAATTTGTAAATAAATTTTTCCTCACTCTAGGATCTATATCAATATCTATCTATCCATCTATAGGTATATATATATATATATATATATATATATACAAAATCATATGACAATGCTCCCTCATATTTGTTAAATTACATTTCTTTTTTTTTTTTTTTGAAGAGGTGAAATCATTTTCTGCTTGTTTTGTTCTTTGTTTTTCTTGAACTAGAAACCAATATGAAAAGCAGTTATTTAAGGAATACAAAACTACACATAGAACTAGAAGTTCCTGGGCAGTACAGGTTTTCAGGTGTAGCTGTCTCAATGAGCTTAGTCACTGAGCTTCTCTTGGGCTAATTCCAACTGAAGACACTCAGATGAAGCAGAAAGTACAGATCCAGGCTAGCACTTTCCACAGCTGCCTCTACAGGGATTTTAACTTCATTAAGCTTATATCTTATTAATTTAAATATTAGTCATTTTAGGTCTGAATTATTTGTAAACGTTCCAGGAGTCTGAGCAGTGGACACAATGGTTTATCAGGAACTGCCCACAAACAACTGCCTGTGATGAATCTCCAGGACAATGGAGTGCTGGATCCTGTGGAGACACTCCCCAAATGGCTACTCCCCAACCCCCCTGCTCCTCAAACCAAGACACCTTTTCCCTGTGGCCACCAGCAAAGCTTCTAGTGGCCTCAAGTGGAAATCCAGTTTCTAGGAATATCCAGCCATGCTGTGTAGGTCATAAACCTCAAACCTTGGTGCCTGCAAATGAAGACCCTGGCGGACCCAGGAAGTGCCTTTTAGAAGGGAAGTTCGCAGAAGGGAAGTTCAGCAAGAGCATGGAATCTGAATCTTCCTTGCCACACAGTTAGACACACTGCCACATCCTCCAGTCATAAACCCCAGTGCCAGCAAAGGAAGACCCTAGTGGACCCAGGAAGTCCCTTTTTAGAAGAGCACTTCCCCAAGAGCACCCAGAAGTTCTGTGCTGTGGTAGCCATACTGCCACGCCTATCTATTTCGCGGCAAAGAACTGCCTGCTGGGAAAGCGCCCCTTCAACTTGCTGTAACCAGAGAGGCAGGAAGATGTCCTGCAGTTAAAAGCAGTGCATCAGGCTGCCAAAAAACAGTGAGGCAGAAAATGGCTTGAGAATCTCTGTGTGGGCAGAGAATGTGAAACTGAAGAAGTGAATCCATTTGTGGTGGTCTTCCCTATCAGGGAAAGATGGCAGAAGCTGGAAACCTTTCTGCCTGCTTAAAAAGGCACAGAGTTTAAGTTTGGGGTGTCCAGGTGGACAACCTCATTGCAGCTTGTACAAAACTATGAGTGTGTGCAGTGCAGTAGAGGTGAATGCCTTTAATTCCAGCACTCAGGAAGCAGAGGCAGGCTTGGACTCAGATTTCTGAGTCCAAGGCCAGCCTGGTATACAGAGTGAGTTCCAGGACAGCCAGGGCTATACAGAGAAACCCTGTCTTGAATAACCTAAATAAATAAATAAATAAATTATAAGCAATCCTTTCAAAAGGCTTGGGCAGCAATCAGGTTTTCTGGTTGAGCACAAGAGATATGTTTTCCTTTGAGTGGTGGTTGCCTTTGTTAGTGAGCCTCTCTGGGGATACTTCCTCCTGAATGCAGAACAGATGGAGCACAAATGTAAATAATCATACCTTAAATACCTTCATATCTAAAAAATTCTCAAATATATTGTTTTATGTCCGAATTTTTCATAAAAGTTCCAGTAGCCTTAGCAATAGACAGATTTGCTGCTCAGCAGATTCAGAGGGCCCTGAACATGAACATCTGCATGGCTGAACTTCAAGGACCTGAGATTGTGCGACCTTGCAAGACTTGCCAAAATCTCCTTCCCTGAAACCAGATCCTCTGGCCACATGGAAATCTTCAAATTCCCAACTGGAAAGCCAGAGAAGGGAGAAACAGAGACCCCAGTGTTCCATTTACATATACCAATATTATAGAGTAATTATTCCTTCCTTCATGTCCAGGGAACCAAACCTGTGCATTCCATAACTTGTCTGTACATCCAATTGTACCTTTCAGCCATATTGTAATGCTCACATGAGTTTTTGTGTTGAGTCACCTCAGCCTCTGATGAAACATTAGGCTTCTAGAACCCTCAACTGAGGAGCATGTCAAAGAACTGTTAGCCCATCTCAGAGGGTACAAGTCCATCATGTTCATGGCTGTGTCTTTAAAACAACCCTTTAAATATTCCCAGAAAACATTATGACCGCATTGTCTGTGAACCGTAGTTCCTCTACCCTACTCACCACTGAAAGTCAAGATATTTGACAGTACTTTCTATCTTCAAAGACAGAGTCCCTCTTGTACCTAGGTCTTTCTTTACTGTGTGCATGCTGCCAAGTATGGATACCTCTATCTACAGTAGAATCAAAAGGGTTCTCTGGTGGTATCTACATAGACATCTAGACACACAACAGAGGACCCAGTCCTCTGTCTCTTGCCAGGATGCCAGTATCACATCATCATACCAACACCCTTTCCTTGGCCTGTCTGTCTTCATCTCATGTTGCCAAAATCAAAAGAAATTTAATACTTCATCTTGTTTTCTCCTAAGGATCTGAACATATGGAGAAGGATGAAGTCAGAATGGACATCGATCGGGAGAAGCAGTGTCCTTTCTATTTGTGTCTTTGTCTCTGTCTCTGTCTCTGTCTCTGTCTCTGTCTCTCTCTCTCTCTCTCTCACACACACACACACACACAAACTTGTCTTTAATAACACAAGTATACTGTAAGCACAGAATGGGGTTAGGAGTATGGGATGGAGGGAACAAGTGATAAAGCCCAATGCCTCAGAATGAGGAGACGTAGAAGGATGGGCAAAGGGAGCATCTTAGTCAGGGTTTCTATTCCTGTATAAACATCATGACCAAGAAGCAAGTTTGGGAGGAAAGGATTTAGCTTATACTTCCATACTGCTGTTCATCACCAAAGGAAGTCAGGACTGGAACTCAAACAGGTCAGAAAGCAGGAGCTGATGCAGAAGCCATGGAGGGATGTTTCTAATTGGCTTGCTTCCCCTGGCTTGCTCAGCTTTCTTTCTTTCTTTCTTTCTTTCTTTCTTTCTTTCTTTCTTTCTTTCTTTCTTTCTTTCTTTCTTTCTTTCTTTTTTCAGCTTGTTTTCTTATAGAATCCAAGACTACCAGCCCAGAGATGGTCCCACCCACAAGGGGCCCTCCCTGCTTGATCACTAATTGAGAAAATGCCCCACAGCTGGATCTCATGGAGGCACTTTCCCAACTGAAGCTCCTTTCTCTGTGATCACTCCAGCCTGTGTCAAGTTGACACACAAAACCAGCCAGTACAGGGAGGTAAAAGGGAAAGAAAGAAACATTGACAGATTTGTAAAGTATTTGTGGAATTTCGAGGAATCCCAAACCCATGAAGAGAGCTCCAAATTCCAAAAGCAGTGTCTGATTCCAAGAAATGGGGGCTGGGTATAGATGAGGGTTCAAAAAGCAATAATGAATCCAGGGTCCCTGTTGTGCTCATAGCTACTTGGGCTGTCTCTGCTTCTTGATGGTGGTAGGAGGATATGAAGGAGTCAAAAGTCAGTTTTCCACAAGTCCTTCAAGGCAGCTGACTCCTAGTCAAAAACTCCTCCACACCCGGGCAAACATGGCTGACACAGGAAATCTAAGCTTGTATTTCCTGTGCTGCTGTAGATTTTGCCCTGGGACATGGCATGCCTCAGGGACTGGCAAGAGAGTGCACCAACAGGTAACCTAGACCCTGAAATGCCACAGTACTGTGAGGCTGGCTAGAGACTCCTTCATTTCGGTCTTGGCACCAGAGTGACCTTGTATCCACACTTCCTAATCCCCAAACCTACTGAAACAGAACACTTAGGTGTTCTCAGAAACAGGAAAAGAATTCTGCTTGATGACAGTATTGCTCCATGAACACCAAGGGACCCTTATCCCAGGATCTCTCCTCTGCCCCACTCTGGGGAAAAAACAGGCCAACAATTTGCTACAAGACTACAATGTGACTGAGTCCAATCCTGGATTTTTTTGGGGGGTGGGGGTGGGGGGAAATGATGTGACTTGGCATCTTTTTGAATGGACACTACTGGTTCTTTTTAAGTGTGTGTGTGTGTGTGTATCAAACTCAGTTCCTCAGTTCAAGTATTTTTAGTCATTCTACCACAGGGCCAGATTTTTACCCTGAAGATATAAATACCATATGGGAAAACTAAATTGAAAATCAACCACTGGATGCAAATATTGTTAGAAGCCACAGAGATGAAACTTTAGTGAGAAACTGGAATCAGCGTCAACGCACTCCCATCGCCCATACCCCAGGAGGAACACACTAACTAGCACATGTTCACAAAATCCTCAGCTAGCATCATGATCAATATGTATACAGAACTTCCCTGGTTGTGCAGATACCCCATTACTGTGATACTCTGAACTTCAGATTCAAGGTTAGCTGCCCTCTCCTCCCCCCATGCACTCAGGAATCTCCTGACAGGGAGAATCATAGGACAGAGAAGAAAATGGGCAGTTGGCACAAGGGAAGCTTAGTCATCTTTCCATACAGGGCCTAGGAACAGGAATAGATTTTTACCTGACACAGGAAGGTTCCAAGTTGCACTATATATATAATTTCCAGGCCAGTGGGTTGTGCCTGGGACCTGATTTTGTTGTTGAATCTTGGCTTCCAGGTTCAAGACACAGCTCTTCCAGCAAAACTCCTGAAGGACAGCAGAAGAAGAAAGGGAATGAAAAGGAATCCAAAGACAGGAAATACAAAAGGCAAGGGGGAAAAACAAAGCATCCACAACAGGCTGAGCATCTAAGCATGGAAGGAACAGAGGGAATGAAAAAGATGTAGGGAAGAAAGGAAGGAAGAAGGGAGGAAGGAGGGAGAGTGGAATAGATAGTATGATAAACAAACTAACAGACTCTAGGTGGCATTTCTGGAGACCCTGAAGCTCATAAACAGAGTCCAGAATCCCAAGCATGCTGGGTGATTCTATGAAATGTGGTAGAGATGCAGATAGGTGCCTTAAAAACAGGTACAAGCCAATTGGAGAGACTCCTAACCTTGATAAAAGCAAGTTACCCACATATCTCCACCCCCACTTGATGAATCCAGGGCAGTGTTCCTCATCACTGTTTCAAACATGGCTACTGAGAGATCACAAAGCCCATATTCTGGAGTAGCTGAATTTATGACTAGGAAACCAAACCCTGGCTAATGTCAGAACCGGCCAGTTGGCTGGAGCTACCTTCACTTGTTCACTGGTTGTTCACTGATTCAGTATTTGAACCAGAATCCCCAAGCATCTCTCACTCACTCCCAGACCTGCTGAAGAAAGGCATGTGGAGGTGTTGGTTGGAACAGCAAAGCAATTCCACTGGGTGGCAGTGTAGCATCAGGAATGCCAAGATACCCTTCCCAGTTCATTCCATCTGCCCTTCTTGGAGGGAAAACAATTGAAAAAGGTAAACTTAACACTGGACTCCAATATATTTTAGCCATGACTTGGCCCTATTTATGTACAGTATCTTATGTTATAGGTCTAGAAGCCATAGATATCTCTGTCTCAGTATATTAAGACACTCCCCAACAAAGGCGGAGCCCAGTCTCAAAGCATAAAGGCCAATCAGGAAAACTTAATTGGGATCCCCTCCCTAGATGCAAGAGTCAGGAGAAGCCACAGAAACAAACTTCTAGTCAGAGACTTCTCCTGGGACAAAATACAGCACCATGAGTTCGGCCTGAAGCACTCTGTTTGCCACATGGGTACAGTATCCTCAACACTGTGACCCATGGAAAGTTCGAAACTAAACTCTCAACGGCCCACTACCTCATCCTTGAGACTGTGATGCATAGACAAAAAGAACTCTTCCCCTTTCTCCTGAAGACAACCATGCCAGTACATTTACACTCTCCATCTCTGCAAAGCTCTGGACAAAGGAAGACTTTTGGTGATGATGATTAAACTCCCTAGTTTTTGCTTGTGATTTCTCACTAGCCGGTGGCCAAACACCTATGGACTGGTTTCTGGATTCTACCCACAAACCTTCCAGACAAGGGTCCCAGCCACCATGTCATAAGCAAAGACAACCACCCACCCACAAGAGCAGATGCCACAACTCTATGATCCCAGTGCTGCTGATATGCCCAGCTGTGTTGTAGCTGAGGGCTGGGTCTCTAAGGGGTTCAACATCAGAGTCCCTGATGGGCTTAACTTTAGATCAACTGAACTTAGGTCTGCCTGCCTTGCATTCCAGAGGTGAGATGCTTTGCCATGCACATTATGGAGACCTTCTATGGCCTTCCTTCCTCTGCAGCAGACACCTTCAGAATATACCCACTGACATATAAACACCCATACCAGCTCACTTTCAAGTTGAGAATAACCAGAGTCATCCTTCATTACTTGCTAAAGATGGTCCTGGCTGTATCCACCATTCCTCTGGTTGATGACAGACCAGCCTTCCACTTTGGGCAACCATCACATGTGGGGGCACATTTCTTGACCTTGATCCTGGATATTCTCTAGCACTGTTAGCAAGTTGGCCTAAGAAAGAGAAGCCTGGAAGAGGGGTGACATGCTGGTAAGTCCATTTTGCAGCTAGTGGGCTTGAAACCAGCCCATATAACACAGGCCTTATCTCTCATCTACTTTCCTTACTTGTCTGAGAATCGCCCTAAGGAAGAACACTACCCTCTGCTTTTTTCACTTACATGCCCAGTTGGCTCAAACACTAAGAACGCCCCACCTGCAACTCACACTTGCAGTCCTGCCCCATACCTTTGGATTGTCCTAAGGATCATGTTTTCTTGGCGAACACCTAGCTTATAGGTACTGGACACTGAAATCTGCCCACAGAATTCCTACAGACAGCAAAAGAACAAAGGGAACAGGAAGAAAGTCAAAATACAGAAAAGATGGAAAACAAGGAGAAACATGGAGAAAACAAAGCAGAAAGAAAGAGGCTGAGGATGCCAGAATAGGAAGTAGGGTGTGTGGGAGGAAGGAAGGGAAGAAGGCAGACTTGGAGGAAGGGAGGAAGAAAGAAAAGAATGAAGGATGGAGAGACATTTAAAAGACCTCTTGGTGGTATTTCTGAGGACGACTGCACACACCTGCCTGTGAATGGAGACCAGAAGCCCAAGGGCAGGATCTGACTCCAGGAAATAGGGGTAATTACAGCTGAGGGTTGACAAAACAAAATAAGATTCAACCCAGGGATCCTATTATAACTATATGTTGACTTTGCCATGACTCGACAGTGGGAAACTATATGTATATCTGTATGTTAGTCAACAGACTCTGTTCCTCGATGCTAAGTGGATATGAAGGAGTCAAAGGTAGGTGGCTAACACCTGTGCTCCACACATGCTGACTCCAGGGCAGAAAGCTTCTCCCCACACTGATAAACATGGCTGCCACAGGATATCCAAGCCTGTGTTTCCTATGTTGATGTGGTGATTGCTCTGGGTCATCGTGAATATGGTGCTGGCAATGGTGATGCTCTCACCAGTCACCAGAACTGGGCTCAGTGGCGTTCCCTTTCCTTCCCATTTTGGACCAGAGTCCCCATGCATTCTTCACTCCCCCACCCTCAGTCCTGCTTGGTTGTCAGCACACTTGGTTGTCAGCAGGAGCAGGAAAGCAGTTCCACTTGATGGCAGTATTGCTCCAAGAATGCAAAGGGACCCTTTCGTGAGGGTCTCTCCCTCTACTTTTCTTTGATGCTGAGAGATAGATTGATTGATGATAGATAGATAGATAGATAGATAGATAGATAGATAGATAGATAGACATAGAAAAAGAGAGAGGAAAATGTGTTAGTAGATTCCAAAGTGTCTTAAACCAGTCCTCTACAACTCTGGACAGAGATGGACCATGGAGCCTTATTTTATGAACACCATCTGTTATAGAAACCACAGATTCCTCCACATCACTCTAACACAAGAATATAACCAGGTATCATGGCCTCAGGACCATACAGGAAAATTAAATTGGGAACTGCGAAACTAGAAACAAGAGTCAAAAGAAGCAATAAACATAAAGTTTTCAGGAGAAACTGGTCCTTGAGCTGAGTACAACTTCCTCCTACTCTACCAAGATATGACTAAGAAATAAGTATAATCTTGATATTTCTGGAGACACCCAAGCCCATGTACAAAGGCCAGTATCTCACAGACAGTGTCTGATTCCAGGAAAAGAGGGCTATATAGAAGCAAGGGATCAAAACCAAGCATGAATAAAGGGACCTTACTATATTAGTCAGGATGCTCTAGAGTCACAGTATATATATATATATATATATATATATATATATATATATATATATTGTCTTTGTATATTGAGGGAATTAATTGTGATGACTTACAGTCTGTGGTCCAACTAACCCAACAATGGTCAGCTGTGAGTTGACAGTTCAAGAATCTAGGGCTGGAGTTATGGCTCAGTTCTTAAGAGCAGTGGCTGCTCTTCTGAAGGTCCTGACTTCAAATCCCAGCAACCACATGGTGGCTCACAACCATTCATAGTGTGATCAGATGCCCTTGTCTGTTGTGTCTGAAGACAGCTACAGTGTACTTACATATAATAATAATAATAATAATAATAATAATAATAATAATAAATCCAGTACTTGCTCAGTCTCACAAGGCTAATTGTTTCAGCTGGTCTTCTATAGAAGTAGATTCCAACAGATGTGCAGGCAAGTAAATACAAACAGAGAACCGTGAATCCTCCTTCTTCCAATGTCCTTATGTAGGTCTTCAGCAGAAAGTGTGGTCCAGATTAAAGGTGTGTACCACCACACCTGGACCACCACACCTGGATCTGGAACTTGTTTTGTCCCAGAATGACCTTGAACTCAACTATCTCCTTGCCTTAGTCTCCTGGGATTAAAGACCTGTACTACCTTGCCTGGGCCTAAGCTTTTCATGGCCACTGTGCCTCAAGATCTCCATGCCAGGATCCAGGTCAGAAACTTGTGTCTTGTAGCCTCAAGATCTGGATCACAGGGGAGCCCTTCAATCCTGGATTGAAGTTCATTCCAGGTAAAGTCAAGTTGACAATCAGGAATCGCCATTACACTTGCTTTGCCTACAGGTACTTGGACTGTCTCTCTTTCTTGACAGTAGATTATGAAGGAGTCAAAAGTGTGTTGCCCAGTTATCTGCTCTGAGGCTGCTGACTCCTGGGAAGAAAGCTCCTCCATAAGCTAGCATGTCTGCCACAAGATATTCAAACATGCACTTCCTGTGTAGCTTTCACTATTATAAGCCTCATAGGCTGGCAGCATTGAGACCCTTACCTCTTACCTAGCCTGGGCTAAATGGAGCTCCCTTCCCTTCCGATTCAGAGCAACGGCCCCCAAAGCTTTCTTCAGTCCTTTACCCAAACACTTTCTTTTGACAGAAAGCACACTGAATTGTTGATAGGAACAGAAAAAACAGGCCTCTTGCTGACAGTATTAAACCAACAATGCCATAGTACCTATCTTTCAGGTTCTTTCCCTCTGTCCTTCTTTGATGATTAAAACAAAAAAGCACATCTTTCCAATAGATCCCAAGTTGGCTGACTTCAGTCTTGGCCTCTTCTGGCCAGAGATGGGCCTTGGAGCTTCACTGTGTACATATTGTCTGGGTGGTCACAGGCCCAACAGGCTCCATTCCCACTCCAACACAAGAACAGGGCATGGGGATCCATCCCATAAACAACCACCAAAAACAGACACTCTTGTGGATGCCAACAAGAACTTTCTGCTAAGAGCCTGATATAGCTGTCCCCTGAGAGGTTATGCCAGTGCCTGACAAATACAGAAGTGGATACTCACAGCCATCCATTGGACTGAGCACAGGATTCCCAATGAAGGAGCTAGAGAAAGTATCCAAGGAGCTGAAGAGGTTTGCCACCCCATAGAAGGAACAATAATATGAAGTAACCAGTATCTCCAGAGCTCCCTGGAACTAAACCACCAACAAAAGAAAGCATGGCGGGACTCATGGCTCTAGCTGCATATGTAGCAGAAGATGGCCTAGTCAGTCATCAATGGGAGGAGAGGCCCTTAGCCCTATGAATGTTCTATGCCCCAATATAGGGGAATGCCAGGACTTGAAAGCATGAGTGGGTAGGTTGGTGAGCAGGGGGATGGGGGAGATGATAGGGGATTTCAGAGAGGAAACTAGAAAAGAAGATAACACTTGAAATGTAAATAAATAAAATATCTAACAATAAAAAAAGAACATGGCATGCCCTCCGGACCATACAGGAAAATTAAAAACACTGGTCAAAAGAAGTTCTACAAATACATTCTTGGGCAGAAAATAGACCTTGGGCAACATATAACTCACTTATACCTTTCCAGAAATACTCTAACAAACCCATATGTGCATGACCTATAACTGGAACCTTGACAGTGAGTTCTAGGGTAACCCATAGAGTGTTCAGTTCTCGCATGGGGAAGAAGAGATTGTGTAGCCATTCCACAACAAAGCTTCTAATTCAAGGCCATCTGATACTTCTACCCACATGTACATACCAGGTTCTTGACAGGAAATTTTCACAGAACAAAGAAGAAGGAAGTAGGTTGGAACAACAGAGACAACCACCTATTCACACAGGCCCTAGGACCAGTGATGTATTTATCCCTGGCAGAAGGAGATGCCAGGTTGTATAGTGGGCAGAAAACACATAGATACTTTCCATGTTGAGTGTTCTAGTTCCTTGTCAATGGACCAGACTCAGAATAAAAATGACAACTGTCACCCAAACTCTTTGGACAACCCAACCTATGCATTCCAGGACCCCATCTGTACATCCAATTGTACCTGTCAGCTATATTGTAAAGTTCGCATGAGTTTTTGTGTTGAGTCACTTTAGCCTCATGGAACATTAGGCTCCTAGAACCCTCATCTGAGGACTATGTCAAAGAACTTTAGCCCATCTCAGAGACTACCAGACTATCAGATTCGTGGCTGTGGCCTTTAAACAGATCTTTGGATATTCCCAGAAAACATCATGGTCTCATTGTCTATAAACAAATTTCCTTTACCTTACTCAGCCACTGACAGTCAAGATATTTGCCAGTATGTTCTTCCCCCAAATACAGAGTCCCTCTTGTACCTAGATTTTCTTTACCATATGCATGCAGCCAAGTTCGGATGTATGTAACTCTATCTGCAGTACAAAAAAAAAAAAATACTGTTCTATGGTGGTATCCACACAGACTTAACTTGCATCTAGACACATAACAGAGGACTTAGTCCTCTGTCTTGCCAAGATGCCAGTATCACACCATCATACCAACACCACTTCCTTGCATTGTCCCTCTTTGTTGCATTTTGCCAAACTCAAAAGAAATCTAATACTTCATTTTCTTTTCTCCTAAGGATCTGAACACATGGAAAAGGACAAAATCAGTATGGGCATCAGGAGAAGGAATATTGTTTCTCTGTGTGTATGTATCTCTTATTCTTTCTCTCTCACACACATGCAGAGAGAGGGGGAAGGGAGAAAGAGAGAAAGAGTCACTCACATCTCACTTGTCTTTAATAATTCAAGTACAATGTAAGCACAGAATGAGAATAGAAGCATAGAATGGAGGGAACAAGAGAAAACGCCCAACACCTTAGAAGGAGGAAATGGAGGAAGAGTGGGCTAAGGGAGGAAAAAGGGAAAGAAAGATGGACAGATATGTAAAGCTCCTTGTATATCCCCTGGGGATCTCCAAACCCATAAAGAGTGCTCCAAATTCCAAAAGCAGTATCCCATTCCAATTGGGGGCTGGGTATAGATGAGGGTTCAAAAGGTAGACATGAATCCAGGGGCCCTGTTGTGCTCATAGCTTCCTGGGCTCTCTGCTTCTTGATGGTGGTAGAAGGATCTGTGGTAGGAGGAACCACAACCAGGTTGCCCACATATCTGCACCAAGGCAGCTCACTGCTATCAGAGAGCTCCTCCTTACCCTGACAAATATAGCTGCCATAGGAAATCCAAGTGTGCACTTTGTGTGTCAGATATATGTCAGGTTGCAGCTGTAATAGTTACATGTCTAGCAGAAGAGGAAAAAGAGAGTTACAACTCACAGAGGGATGTGGGGTCCTTTAGAGAAAGAAAACAAAATTATACTCAATATCTCTGATGGGATGGAGTGGTGAGAAGTGCTGGATTGCAACAGATCAGGACTTCATAAAGGGTGCTGAGATCCTTAGAGTCAGTATCCAGGTCCCAACAGGCAGGGAGAACCTGAGATGCAGTGTTTTTCTTATGACATTATTCTCCCAAGATAAGGTGCCACTGACTGGACTCAGTTGGCCCCTCAACCCTCAGGAGAATCAGGGTGCCAGTACTGGGGTGGGCAAGGAATTGGTGAAAATTGACAAACAGATGCGCGAACACAAGGGAGTGTTGATCTGAATGTAATTTCTCAAAGCTAACATCAGACTTACAATACAGAAGAAAAACAAGGAAGCTAGGTGATACATCAGCCAAGGCACATCGAGATGCATAATGGCTCTTTACACAAAATAGAGAAAATGCATACATAAAAGCTACCAGGAACCAGGCAGTGCTTACAACTGAGAGTTATTTACAACTCAGCCCTATCTAAGATCAGGTATTCACAGGAGCCAGGTGAAAGGGCTAATACACCCAGGTGCAAGACTAGTCCATTGTTAAACCCACCACCAGGGGTCCTTTAATAAATACCTAATTATGCTATTCCTCTGGGCCTAGTGAAAGCTTGTACCATGGGGTTCTGCTCTTGCTAACCTTTTCATGAATAATGCAATACTCTAGTTCCTCCTTAAACCACAACCCACCTTCTTTCTACTATTATGTAATGTAGGCTGCCATTCATATCTGTAATGAGAATTTTAAGTTTACTATTTTGAACTAGCCCTCAGATTTTTAGCTCTTATCCAGTAAACTGCAATGTCTGATTTCTTTCACTGTCTATCAACACTGAAGGCATTTTGTTTGAAGGAGTAGCAATGATTGTCCTCTCTCCTAAGAATCTAAACTCTGGACTGAGAATCTCAAGGCCTCAGAAGTATATACAATGGGGTCTGTTTTCCTGTATGTGGACCTGCCTTCAACAAGGTTTGGAGCAATTTCTCATCAGCTTAGGCCTTGGACAATGCAGGTATCTGTCTCTACATTCTTGCCTTTTACGTGACCAATGATCTCTAAGACCTTGGTTGGGTAAGGGAACCATGGTGTTACCGCAATGCTGGTAAGATGCCTGCCTTGGGACTTATTCCCTGGGGTAAACATGATAACTGAGAGTCCTATGCCTATGTCCAAGTCAGGATGTTGTCATTTCCTAACAAAGTATCTCCTGAGCACCTTAAGTCTCTGCAGTGCTAGGCAGATCCTCTACCCCTGAAGCCAGACTAGACAGTCCAGCTAGGGAATGGATAGCACAGTCAGGCTATAGCTTTAGGGAGAGACTCTGCTACCCAAAAGGTTTTTTGTTTGTTTGTTGTTTTGTTTTGAGTTTTGGTTTTGGGGAGACAGGGTTTCACTGTATAGCCTTGGTTACCCTGGAACTCACTCTGTTAGACTAGGCTGGCCTCAAACTCGGAGTTTCCACTGCCTCTGCCTCTCCAGTTCTGGGATTAAAGGCATGTGCCACTACCACCCAATCCAAAGCTTATTTTTCCATTTGGTCATTTTTATTTATTCACTTTACATGCTAATCACAGCCCCCTCCCTCCTCTCCTTCCAGTCCCACCCTTACCAATCTCTCCCTATTACCCCTCCCCTCCTCAGAGAAGGGGAAGTACCTCTTCGATACCACCCTGTGCTGGAACAGCTAGTCCCAGAGGACTAAGCACATCCTCTTCCACTGAGGCCCAACCAAGTAGTCCAGTCAGAGGAAGGGGATTTGTTTCAATTTTTGAGATTATGATATACTTATATTGTTTCTCTATTCTCTTTGCTCCCTTCAGACCCTCCCATATATCCCTCCTTGCTCTCTCTACACTAATCATGGCTCACTAATATGATGGTTTAAGCATGAAATGAACAAGGGCAAGAAATGTGGCAAAGTGGACAGAGAAAACCCATGAGGCCTCAGCCCTACACAAGAAACTACCAGCAACTGTGGAATGCTGAGACTGGGAGCAATATCTGCACCAGGGGAGAGAACACAGATGGGTTAGCAAATACAATTACTATTTCTTTTGTTGAGCTTATAATATAACCACACCATTTTCCCCCTTCCAGTTTAAGATGACATATATTCTTTCCCATCAAGGTTTGAAACCATTTAGGAGCCTAGTAGCCAGTTGAGGTAGGTGCTTGTGTCCCCCAAGGTATTACCACACTGTTTCTATGCTCTATGGTCTCTAGCAGTTTGGGTGTGGTATGGATCCACAGTGTAAGCACAGCTTGGGCAGGCATGACCACCCTGTGCATCACTCTGTGTTATGCCAGGGAAATGTTAGTGATCCCCAAAATGAAAGGCAGAAGCCAATCTGATACAAGTCACAGCAGGGTCTTTATTCTATTCAAGCTAGATCACCCCCACCTCAATGCACCACTGTCATGCGGGACAGATTTAGTGGGGGGGGAGCCCCAAATGTGTATCAGGGCAAGGCTTTATAGTAAGCAGCAAGCAGGGAGTAAATGTGCAAGCATCTAATTAGAAAGCTGCTGTGGTCTTTAACATAATTGACTGGTGCTGGGAGTCATATCATAAATTTATCTTCTGCTCCCCTCTACATTGGTGGTCGTTAGACAGGGGGTGGGCTTGTATCCTGGGGTGCAGTTTTGTTGGGAGAATAACTTGGAGACACCAGTCTTGTTAAGGGTATAACCTGGAAATGCTGGACCTAGGCATGGGTTTGTTGGGGGAAGCTAATGCTAGGTACAAGCCTGTTAGTTTATCTGAGTTCAAACTTAGGTAAGGTTCTCTAGAATGGAGTCTAAACTTAAAAGATTTGGCATCTCACCGGCATTTTAGGAGCCAGGATGATAGCTGAGGATCCTGCACCGATGCCCAAGTGATAGTGTTTCCACTGCAGTGAGGGGACCTAAGTTCAGCCACTGGATCCAGTGTCCATGCTTTTGTATCTGAAGGTTCTGATCTCTCTTCCAGAAAGGGATGTAGTTCCTTAAGGATAGTTCTATAACATGGTTCCTGTTCCTTGAGAGAATTTAATTCTCACAGTACAATGGAAATAAGGACACATGGAGTCTTTGTTTCCCAGGCTGAGTCACCTAACTCATTCTGAGAGGCACATATCAAGCCAGAAGTAGCCAAGATACTGGAGTAGCTAACATTGAGTTTGGAAGGTAATGGATTGGTGTGTTTTGCTCAGTAGAGAAACAGGTAGTGTGTGACAATGCATTATTATGAACAGCCTCTTACATCCCAGTTCTATGATCCTAGGGTTGACTCAGCAGAACGGAATGTTGCTAAAGTAGCAGACTCTGCATTGTGTGTAATAAGGACCATGCCACAGAACTCCATCTCTAATCTTAAAACAGTAAGATTTGATCAATACCCCTAAACAAAGTTCATGAATAGACTGGAATCTCTAATCTCAGTCATAAAATTACACATAATTGAAGTAATAAAGATTCCTGACAAGTATATTAACTCATTTCATATGGGGCAATGGGCTATGCACAGACAGCCTGGTCTCCAGTCGAGCTGCAATCTTGAACCCCGGTAGGACCTGGTGGGTGGTAATTTCCACCTACATGTTTGCTCATGCCTCCTGGACCCCTGGCTCCTGTCAAAGTTACTGCCCCCATAGCTCCCCACACCAAAGAGAGGCATATGGCTAGCAGTCACTTAGACAATGTCCCAAGCTTCTGGCATTCTGGCTAGACTCCTTCCCATGGTTATCTAGCAACAGCAAGATTGCCCAGCCCACTATAAGAGGGGCTGCTTTGCCCCACTTCACTCTCTCTCTAAGTTTTTACCTCTCTTGCTCTCTAGCCTTCCTTCTTTCTCTCTCTCTTCCCCCTTCTCTCCACGTGGCCATGGTCGGCCTCTCCCTTTCTCTTTCTACCTTCTCTCTTTCTCCCTGCCTTTCTACAATAAAGCTCTAAAACCATAGTCTATCTTTGACCATCAAGGCCCACTGTGCTTGAACGATGGGATAGGCTTTCTCCTATCGAGCCGCGTCTAACCTCCCTTCCTACGCTGCAGCCACAGACCAGACTGCATGGGAATCACCCACCACCCTCCTCTCCCCCTGCCCGACTCTCTTATCTCTGGGGCCAATTGCCGGCCCCTATTCTGTTCTCAGCTACTCTGCTGTATCCAGTGTGGGATGCCGGAGGCTGAGAACCTGGTACCTGAGGCTGACCCTTGTCCACCACCCACTGTGTGGGGTCAGTGGCGTAACACAGCCAGATGCCCACCTGGGCCATGTGGAAAGCGTACGCAGTCCTCCCGTGCCCAGAGCACCAGAACTCTGGCAGAACACAGGCTCTCTCCCACTTCCCTCTTCCCCTACACCCAGGGACCCGCAATTTCACATATCCTTGATTTATTTGCCAAAATAAAAAACCTGATTCCACAGACAGATACTAACTGAACTCAGTTGAATGTTTAAATAAACCTTATATTCACATTTCCATCAAACATATTCTCAAAAAAGATAATATAATCATAGTAGATGATGTTTCTAATTGGTATACCAACTCTCCAATTTTAGACAGTCAAGGGATTCATGGCAAATTTAATCCCCCCACCAAAGTACAGAAAACGTGTGTGCAAGCTTTCAAAGCAAAGCTGTAATTCTCAACTCTATATTTCACCCTTACCTTTATCTGTTTAGGGTAGAAGTTCCTGTATGTATCAATGGAGTTGTAAAATTCTGTCCCAGAACATTCTTTCTCAAGGAGCTACTGAAAAACTCCTATCCAATGTTCTTGAATGGAAGCGTCTCTTGTTTCAGCACCCTAATGAGTAATTAAGGGGACAAACTTAAACATTTTTATCAGCTAATCCAAGAATAACTTCAGGAAGATCATATAGAGTTATAATTCAGCACCTGGAATACTCCTATCTCCTGTATTCCTGAGAGTCTGGTAAATAGTTGACATGACCTCCTCTCTGTCAATGCCCATCCCCATTACTTTGATGCTCTTTAGCCTGGAGTTTTGTCTCCTGCCATGGTCACTCAAAACTGCCTTATTACTGTTATTATTATTATTATTATTGATTTACAGGATCGCATTACTATTGCTTTACATCATAGTGATAAAAACATCTGGCTTTCAAGTACGCTCAACAGCCCCACCTTCTGACAACGCTGGGTAATACAGCAATGTTCCCTAAAAGACAAAAATATCCCCACATAAAATACCAAAATGAATGTACTAACGATTTAATAGCACCAAAACTCATCAGTGTTATGCTATGGAAAATAAACATAATGAATTTCCTTGGTGTGAGCCAAGATTTGAATTCTTTATTTCTCTTCCTCAATATCTTCCACTGTTTCTGTCTTTCTGTTGCATTAATCAGGGTCTGTACAGGCCTGAATCTCTCTCTTGTTCTCTCTCTGTCTCTCTGTCTCTGTCTCTGTCTCTGTCTCTCTGTCTCTCTGTCTCTCTGTCTCTCTGTCTCTCTGTCTCTCTGTCTCTCTGTCTCTGTCTCTGTCTCTCTCTCCATTGAACAAGACAGAAAGCACTATAGAGTGAAAAATTAGTGACACCTAAAGGAATATTTAACAGTGCTGTACAAGTGAATAAATCACTGACTTAAACTGATCTAGATGAAAAAACATTACACATACCATTGTTTTTTCATGTAATATGTGTATGTTTTATTAAATGTTTATGGTGGGTATTCATTTTTTAAAAACAACTTTTATTCTAGTTACCATTTGCCAAATGTGATTATCGTAACACATACACAAATACACATTCATTATGCTCTGGATCGGGAGCATTGAAAGAATATATTTTAAAATAACAGCTAGGCCGTAGGTCAGGTTATAATGGTTGATTACTTGAGAAACTCAAGGCAAGTACAGTTGGTTGTTGGTATGGTTGGTTGTTGCATTGGTCTCTTAAAGAAAGGTTACACAAAGGAGATGCATACAGTAGGCATCAGTCTTAAGTCTGAAGTGACCTTAAAGTATATTAACTCTGGTTGTGAGATTAAGCAAAAAGTCCAGTCTTAGTAAAAAAAAAAAAAAAAACTATTAAAAATGCATCCCCATTGGAGTAGACTTGACCTTCTCAGTGTGATGCTGTCTTGAAGCAGAATTTTCTCATAGATGCCCCAAATATTTCTATATGATTTTCATGCCTGGGTTTGGAAAATGGGGTACTTGAGTCTCAGAAGAATTGGAAGGTGAGTTCCCTCAAACTTAGGAGTCTTTGGGAGAACCAAGATCCAGGTTGACCCTGGCAGCTTGGAACAGTGCTGGCTACTGAGGCAGGCAGTGTTCCAGGGTTAAAGTCATAGGAGATGTATATACAACTACACCATGTGACAGAAATATCTGCTGAGTGAACCAGTTGAATGCATCTGCCATTGAGGGATGTGATGAAATTTCCTGGGATAGCTTCCTGGCCTCGTTGCACACAGTAGTAATATGCAGCAATGCTTTGGATCCTTAGGTCTTCTCTGGGCTAAGCTGCTCACTCACAGCTAATTTGAAGAAGCCACACCTTATGCTGGATATCCTTGGATCATCCCATAGTGTTTGGGGCACACAGATATACCACATAGATAGCTCTTTATTTTTCCTTCCTCGCTTTTCTCTCCTTTATTCTTGTCTCTTATACTCTATCTCCACATGTGTACCTAGCCCCAGACACGAGTATGTGACTGTTTACAGAGGACATAGAAAGTCTTAGAGTGACTTAGGGACTTTGGAGAAAGGAAAAACAATGAAGTATCCTGTGTGTTCCCTAGTGATTAGAGTGGGGTGTGATGGAGCTGTGGTCTGGGGAGAAGAGAAAGATTGTCAAAGATCTCGAGATTCCTCATTATGATTGCATGGCTATGTGCAGGAGATGGTTTAGATGGGGTCCCAAACCTAGGGCGTGGCAGGCAGGAAGGCAGGTGGGATGGAATGTTTCTCCTTTTGCTATGTCCTCACCCCCACATCAGGTTCCTGGGCATCCTGACTTCTCAACAATTGCTGTGAATGAACGCTGCTGCCCTCTGGTGGTGCCGGTTTGGAAGACATGCTGCAGCATCAACCTGTACCCAGATGGCTGGGTGCCTGAAGACTCAGACCTGAGTCAATGGAAAGAAGTATCAAAGGTATTGGCAGATTTTCTTATCTCCTATCATAGTCCTGGCTCCAGCTTGAAATTTTGAATAGAGCTGCCTGTGCTTTGCCCTATATCCACCCCAGAGCTATATTCTGGTACATTGAAACTGTCTACTCTCCCAGGGGCCCAACTGAGGTT
Source organism: Mus caroli (assembly GCF_978045245.1). Lineage (NCBI taxonomy): Eukaryota > Metazoa > Chordata > Mammalia > Rodentia > Muridae > Mus > Mus caroli. The sequence continues at coordinate 137,823,396 of NW_028227260.1, forward strand.
GTTGGTCTTCTCCCTTGTGGCACCTGCTCATCTTCCCTTATTCCCTAAGCCCTCAGCCACAACCAACCCTCTGCTCTACCAGCACAGGGTTATCCTGGGAGGATTGGGGGACAAGTATCTTTAAACTGAAAGCATTCTTGAGGTCTGAATTCCAAATGTTTGCACACCCATGGCAGGCTTGGCAGCTATACAGCAGGTACTTTATTGTAAATGATTTAGTCCTAAGCCAGGTATCTCAGCCCAGAGAACAGAAATGATCCATCTGACCCAGGCTCTCAGATAGGAAAAAGGAAACTCCACTACCATATACATGAACTTTGCTATGATTTTTATTATTCTGTCCACTGTATGTATGCATAAACAATAAAGGCGGCATCTTACTACTAGGAGAAAGGATATTAAAAACAAAGAGAAACTATTGACCTTTCCTAGAGACTGTTTGACTTTTCCTGTCAACTGTGGACCTCCACTATCAGGTTGCTGACCTAACTTCCCAACAGACACCCTTAACTCCTATTTATATTCTGCTGACATACCCCAACCTGGTGCTGCCTGCCTGAGACTCTGTGGTAAAGAAGAAATAGACAGGTCAAAACCACAGGTTGATAGGGCACACCAGAGGCAAAGATCATTCTCACACAAACAACTTGCAAGATTGTTGGTAATTGACCTTCACCAGGCATCTGGGGTCCATGCAACTTTCTGAGTTCCTCAGACTAAGGTACATTTCACTTAAACTGGGCATCCTGTTTCAAGATGATACCATGTTTGTATTCAAATAAATATAAAACAGGGAGCCCTTACCCAGGAAGGGTTCCAAATATGAGATCAACACCTCAGCAACTCCAGGGAAACTGACTTCAGCACGATCCAGCCTGTCAGTGGATGGTAAAACTTTACTTGTTAGGTTTGCAGGTACCTTTTCCAGGTGGGTTGAAGCATTCATCTGGACTAAACCTGCTCAGACAGTAGCTTAAAAGCTCCTCCAGGAACTGGTCCCCTGATTGTCTTCTAGCAATGGCATGTGACAGTGACCCAGCGTTCATAGCCATAACTTCACAATTAACAACTAAAGATTTACACACAGATTGAAAACATCATTGTGCATATAGTCCTCAGAATTATGGGCAGGTGAAAAAATAAACAGGACATTAAAAGAGACTTTATCAAAGCTCTCATTAGAGTCCAACAAAGGATAGATAGACCTCCTTCCTTTGCTTGGGGCTGCTGCATCTCATATAGATAAGAATTTAGTCCCTAGGAGATTTGAAAGATTTTTCCCCACTGCTTCCCAAGCTCATAGGCAGAGCTCTCTAACGTCTATTCTCAAGCTATTGTAGGCTCACTAGTTCCCCATAAAGGGTATTTAACAGGCTATCTGATATACTCAGGCTACATCTAAAGCCATCACTAGTTTCTGCTTGTTCAAATCTGGAGATAATATATGAGTCAAACAGCCACAGGGCACTGGAGACAGCTGGAACCAACTTGGAAGGGATACTACATGGTGATTTTTCTCCACACCTATGACTATGAAAGTAGCTGACATTACACCATGGATTCACTATTCCCAAGTCAAGAAAGTGGAAGCCATGGATGTCCATGCCACATAGACTGTATCTGGGAGTATGGATCCATTTCATCAGTCCCAAGATTCTTCCACTTCCTCGACATCTATTCTTATATTTTGTTCTATGGGTCTAAGTATATAGGGTAATCATCCAAACCCATGGCTCTCGGGACTGGACTTGGAAACTAAGGAAGACAAATACAGGGAAGGTATTAGCTAGCATGACTACAAACCAGAAACCCATATTCATCGTGACCTTTGTTATTGATGTCTATTTTATATGTCTGGTTATACTGGAAAAAGGAAAGATGTTGGAGTTTATTTCTTGAGATAGGAATACAGAGTTTACAGCTCTATATAAGCCCTGTAGCTGCCCTCAGAAACAGAATCCATTGTAAAAATTTGGATTGTAAAATTGAGGCTTCCTTAAAATACATAGCTCAGTATATAGAAAGCCCTTTCTAAGAAATGCACCATAGAAAAATATAATCTGATGGCCATAAAATGAAAACATCTAGAAATTTTGGTAAAAAAAATCTAGCCTTTGGAAAACAAGGAAACCCTGGGGAATCAAGATTCTTTTCCACAGCACTGGATCCTAGGGATGGAGTTGACCAATACCAGCCATAAATGTGCCAAGAATGCTGCCTATGCTTAGATACCAAGCTTAACTAACCAATCTGTAAGCCATTAACCAACAAAAGTCATTGTGACTGGGGCAGCCCAAATTAACACTAGAGGACTTATAAGGGGATGAGACTTGTCTAATATCCAAAACCTTTAACCTAGGCACTTCTTTTTACAGTGATGCCTATTATTCTGCCTTATGGCTTGAATCTTCTGGACAACAGCCATATAACTGAGACTACTTGGTGGGAATGTAACAATGGTTTGACTCAATGTGCCTCTTCTGATAATTTACAAACTAGGTAGACATGTTGATTAGGACCTAGAACTACTGAAACTATACTTAGATTCCCTTCTAGAAACGGCACAAAAGTGGAGAGGCTTAGACTTACTTCTCACAAGATAAGGGGGACTATGTATGGCTTTGAAAGAAACATGTTCGTTCTGTACTAAGTCACCAGGAGTAAAAACAAACAAACAAACAAACAAACAAAGAGAAACTCAAAGAGGAAAAAAGAGACAAAGACAATAACTAGAAAAATAATACTAGTCTCTGTTCTTATACACAATCAATTCAGTACAAGTACAAATTTAGTAAAATCCATAGGACCAACCACACTTCTTTAAAACACTATGAGTCCATGATTTGTCTCATCCACTAAGATCAGTGGGAACATAACAGGTCCTTAAACCTTAGTAGGCCCCCAGACCTTAGCACGATTGGCTCCAAGATGGGAGTACCATTCAGTTAATAAAAGTCAGCACATAGACAGCACCACCTGCCAAAATGAAAACAAAGACCTGGTCCATCAAAGTCCATAGTTCTGAGACAGTCTCTAAATGAACTGAACTTGCTTTTTGGCTTCTGTAGTTCCACTTCTGAGCAACTGTTCTTGTCAACTGAAGTATGTCACCCCAGAACATGGTTTTGTTTTGTTTTGTTTTTTTGTTTTGGGTTTTTTTGTTTGTTTTTTTCCACACAGGGTTTCTCTGTATAACCCTGGCTATCCTGAAACTCACTCCATAGACCAGGCTGACCTCAAACTCAGAAATCCGCCTGCCTCTGTCTCCCAAGTGCTGGGATTAAAGGTGTGCGCCAACACGGCCCAGCCCCAGAACATGTTTTGTGTGCTTAAAAGTTTACGCTAAGGAAGGCTCAGGGCTACACTGGGATCCTGAACAGCCAGTGTAATTGCCAGCAGCAAAGAAAGACTTTCCATTAGCTTAAATGTATGTCTGAGTGGTCTCTGGGGGAGACCCCACAATAGAAAAGCCTATCTAAACAGGACTCAATTTATCCAAAAATTAATGCTAACTAGGACTTCATAAAAGTATTTTAGTTTAGCTCTTCCGGTCAGACCAGCACCGGAGTAGCTAGGGAGCAGGGTCGGCTGACACTCACCAGCTACCCACAACACCCGCCACAGGATCTTAAGACTTCTGGTGAGTGGAACACAGCTCCTGCTCCAATCCAATTGCACGCGGGACCTGAGACTGCATTAGTTAGGGAAGCTGCCACAAGCCTCTTCCGGTCTGACCAGCACCTGGATAGCTAGAGCACAGGGTCGGCTGACACCCGCCAGCTACCCACGACACCCGCCACAGGATTTTGAGACTTCTGGTGAGTGGAACACAGAGTCTGCTCCAATCTTTAAACAGTGACAACGATAACAACTAACCCCAGAGATTACCAGATGGCGAAAGGTAAACGTAATAATCTTACTAACAGAAACCAAGACCACTCACCATCATCAGAACCCAGCACTCCCACTTCGCCCAGTCCAGGGCACCCCAACACACTGGAAAAGCTAGACCCGGATCTAAAAGCATATCTCATGATGATGGTAGAGGACATCAAGAAGGACTTTAATAACTCACTTAAAGAATTACAGGAGAACATGGCTAAAGAGTTACAAGTCCTTAAAGAAAAACAGGATAACACAATCAAACAGGTAGAAGTTCTTAAAGAAAAACAGGAAAACACATCCAAACAGATGATGGAAATGAACAAAACCATACTAGACCTAAAAAGGGAAGTAGACACAATAAAAAAAACCCAAAATGAGGCAACACTGGAGATAGAAACCCTAGGAAAGAAATCTGGAACCATAGATACGAGCATCAGCAACAGAATACAAGAGATGGAAGAGAGAATCTCAGGTGCAGAAGATTCCATAGAGAACATCGGCACAACAATCAAGGAAAATGTAAAACGCAAAAAGATCCTAACTCAAAACATCCAAGAAATACAGGACACAATGAGAAGACCAAACCTACAAATAATAGGAGTGGATGAGAATCAAGATTTTCAACTCAAAGGACCAGCAAACATCTTCAACAAAATTATAGAAGAAAACTTCCCAAATCCAAAGAAAGAGATGCCCATGAACATACAAGAAGCCTACAGAACTCCAAATAGACTGGCCCAGAAAAGAAATACCTCCTGACACATAATAATCAGAACAACAAATGCACTAAATAAAGATAGAATACTAAAAGCAGTAAGAGAAAAAGGCCAAGTAACATATAAAGGCAAGCCTATCAGAATTACACCAGATTTTTCACGAGAGACTATGAAACTCAGAAGATGCTGGACAGATTTTATACAGACACTAAAAGAACACAAATTCCAGCCCAGGCTACTATACCCAGCCAAACTCTCAATTAACATAGATGGAGAAACCAAAGTATTCCACGACAAAACCAAATTCACACATTATCTCTCCACGAATCCAGCCCTTCAAAGGATAATAACAGAAAAAAACCAATACAAGGACGGGAACCACGCCCTAGAAACAACAAGAAGGTAATCCCTCAACAAACCTAAAAGAAGACAGCCACAAGAACAGAATGCCAACTTTAACAACAAAAATAACAGGAAACAGCAATTACTTTTCCTTAATATCTCTTAATATCAATGGACTCAACTCCCCGATAAAAAGACATAGACTAACAAACTGGCTACACAAACAAGACCTAACATTTTGCTGCTTACAGAAAACTCATCTCAGAGAAAAAGATAAACACTACCTCAGAATGAAAGGCTGGAAAACAATTTTCCAAGCAAATGGTATGAAGAAACAAGCTGGAGTAGCCATTCTAATATCAGATAAGATTGACTTCCAACCCAAAGTCATCAAAAAAGACAGGAAGGGACACTTCATACTCATCAAAGGTAAAATCCTCCAAGAGGAACTATCAATCCTGAATATCTATGCTCCAAATACAAAGGCAGCCACATTCATTAAAGAAATTTTAGTAAATCTCAAAGCACACATTGCACCTCATACAATAATAGTGGGAGACTTCAACACACCACTTTCACCAATGGACAGATCATGGAAACAGAAACTAAACAGGGACACAGTGAAACTAACAGAAGTTATGAATCAAATGGATCTGGCAGATATCTACAGAACATTCTATCCTAAAACAAAAGGATATACCTTCTTCTCAGCACCTCATGGTACCTCCTCCATAATTGACCACATAATTGGTCACAAAACAGGCCTCAACAGATACAAAAATATTGAAATTGTCCCATGCATCCTATCAGATCACCATGGACTAAGGCTGATCTTCAATAACAAAATAAATAATAGAAAGCCAACATTCACGTGGAAACTGAACAACACTCTTCTCAATGATACCTTGGTCAAGGAAGGAATAAAGAAAGAAATTAAGAACTTTTTAGAGTTCAATGAAAATGAAGCCACAAGATATCCAAACGTATGGGACGCAATGAAAGCATTTCTAAGAGGAAAACTCATAGCTCTGAGTGCCTCCAAAAGGAAACTAGAGAGAGCACACATTAGCAGCTTGACAACACACCTAAAAGCACTAGAACAAAAGGAAGCAAATTCACCCAAGAGGAGTAGACGGCAGGAAATAATCAAACTCAGGGGCGAAATCAACCAAGTGGAAACAAGAAGAACTATTCAAAGAATCAACCAATCAAGGAGCTGGTTCTTTGAGAAAATCAACAAGATAGATAAACCCTTAGCCAGACTCATGAGAGGGCACAGGGAAAGCATTCTAATTAACAAAATCAGAAATGAAAAAGGAGACATAACAACAGATCCTGAAGACATCCAAAACACCATCAGATCCTTCTACCAAAGGCTATACTCAACAAAACTGGAGAACCTGGATGAAATGGAGAAGTTCCTAGACAGATACCAGGTACCAAAGTTGAATCAAGATCAGGTTAATGATCTAAACAGCCCTATATCCCCCCAAAAATTAGAAGCAGTCATTAATAGTCTCCCAACCAAAAAAAGCCCAGGACCAGATGGGTTTAGTGCAGAGTTCTATCAGACCTTCAAAGAAGATCTAATCCCAGTTCTTCACAAACTATTCCACAAAATAGAAACAGAAGGTACTCTACCCAACTCATTCTATGAAGCCACAATTACTCTGATACTTAAACCACAGAAAGACCCAACAAAGATAGAAAACTTCAGACCAATATCCCTTATGAATATTGATGCAAAAATCCTCAATAAAGTTCTTGCTAACTGAATCCAAGAACACATCAAAACAATCATCCATCCTGACCAAGTAGGTTTCATCCCAGGGATGCATGGATGGTTCAATATACGGAAATCCATCAACGTAATCCAGTATATAAACAAACTCAAAGACAAAAACCACTTGGTCATCTCCTTAGATGCGGAAAAAGCATTTGACAAGATCCAACACCCATTCATGATAAAAGTCTTGGAAAGATCAGGAATTCAAGGCCCATACCTAAACATGATAAAAGCAATCTACAGCAAACCAGTAGCCAACATCAAAGTAAATGGTGAGAAGCTTGAAGCAATCCCTCTAAAATCAGGGACTAGACAAGGCTGTCCACTTTCTCCATACCTATTCAACATTGTACTTGAAGACCTAGCCAGAGCAATTCGACAACAAAAGGAGATCAAAGGGATACAAATTGGAAAAGATGAAGTCAAAATATCACTTTTTGCAGATGATATGATAGTATATATAAGTGACCCTAAAAATTCCACCAGAGAACTCCTAAGCCTGATAAACAGCTTCGGTGAAATAGCTGGATATAAAATTAACTCAAACAAATCAATGGCCTTTCTCTACACAAAGAATAAACAGGCTGAGAAAGAAATTAGGGAAACAACACCCTTCTCAATAGTCACAAATAATATAAAATATCTTGGCGTGACTCTAACTAAGGAAGTGAAAGATCTGTATGATAAAAACTTCACGTCTCTGAAGAAAGAAATTATAGAAGATCTCAGAAGATGGAAAGATCTCCCATGCTCATAGATTGGCAGGATCAACATTGTAAAAATGGGTATCTTGCCAAAAGCAATCTACAGATTCAATGCAATCCCCATCAAAATTCCAAATCAATTCTTCAACGAATTAGAAAGTACAATCTGCAAATTCATCTGGAATAACAAAAAACCTAGGATAGCAAAATCTCTTCTCAAGAATAAAAGAACCTCTGGTGGAATCACCATGCCGGACCTAAAGCTTTACTACAGAGTAATTGCGATAAAAAACTGCATGGTACTGGTACAGTGACAGACAAATAGACCAATGGAATAGAATTGAAGACCCAGAAATGAACCCACACACCTACGGTCACTTGATCTTCGACAAGGGAGCTAAAAACATCCAGTGGAAGAAAGACAGCATTTTCAACAAATGGTGCTGGCACAACTTGTTGTTAACATGTAGAAGAATGCGAATCGATCCATTCCTATCTCCTTGTACTAAGGTCAAGTCTAAGTGGATCAAGGAACTTCACATAAAACCAGAGACACTGAAACTTATAGAGGAGAAAGTGGGGAAAAGCCTTGAAGATATGGGCACAGGGGAAAAATTCTTGAATAGAACAGCAATGGCTTGTGCTGTAAGATCGAGAATTGACAAGTGGGACCTCATGAAACTGCAAAGCTTCTACAAGGCAAAAGACACCATCAATAAGACAAAAAAACCACCAACAGATTGGGAAAGGATCTTTACCTATCCTAAATCAGATAAGGGACTAATATCCAATATATATAAAGAACTCAAGAAGGTGGACTCCAGAAAGTCAAATAACCCCATTAAAAAATGGGGCTCAGAACTGAACAAAGAATTCTCACCTGAGGAATACCGAATGGCAGAGAAGCACCTGAAAAAATGTTCAACATCCTTAATCATCAGGGAAATGCAAATCAAAACAACCCTGAGATTCCATCTCACACCAGTCAGAATGGCTAAGATCAAAAATTCAGGTGACAGCAGATGCTGGCGAGGATGTGGAGAAAGAGGAACACTCCTCCATTGTTGGTGGGATTGCAAGCTTGTACAACCACTCTGGAAATCAGTCTGGCGGTTCCTCAGAAAATTGGACATAGTACTACCGGAGGATCCAGCAATACCTCTCCTGGGCATATATCCAGAAGATGTCCCAACCAGTAAGGAGGACACATGCTCCACTATGTTCATAGCAGCCCTATTTATAATAGCCAGAAGCTGGAAAGAACCCAGATGTCCCTCAACAGAGGAATGGATACAGAAATTATGGTACATTTATACAATGGCGTACTAATCAGCTATTAAAAAGAATGAATTTATGAAATTCCTAGCCAAATGGATGGACCTGGAGGGCATCATCTTGAGTGAGGTAACACAATCACAAAGGAACTCACACAATATGTATTCACTGATAAGTGGATATTAGCCCAAAACTTAGGATACCCAAGATATAAGATACAATTTGCTAAATGCATGAAACTCAAGAAGAATGAAGACCAAAATGTGGACAATATGTCCCTTCTTAGAATTGTGAACAAAACACCCATGGAAGGAGTTACAGAGACAAAGTTTTGAGCTGTGATGAAAGGATGGACCATCTAGAGACTGCCATATCCAGGGATCCATCCCATAATCAGCTTCTAAATGCTGACACCATTGCATACACTAGCAAGATTTTGCTGAAAGGACCCAAAGATAGCTGTCTCTTGTGAGACTATGCCGGGGCCTAGCAAACACAGGAGTGGATGCTCACAGTCAGCTATTGGATGTGTCACAGGGCTCCCAATGGAGAAGCTAGAGAAAGTACTCAAGGAGCTGAAGGGATCTGCAACCCTCTAGTTGGGACAACATGATGAACTAACCAGTACCCCAGAGCTCTTGTCTCTAGCTGCATATGTATCGAAAATGGCCTAGTCGGCCATCACTGGAAAGAGAGGCCCATTGGACTTGCAAACTTTATATGCCCCAATATAGGGGAATGCCAGGGCCAAAAGAATGGGAATGGGTGGGTAGGGAAGTGGGGGCGCTATGGGGGACTTTTGGGATAGCATTGGAAATGTAATTGAGGAAAATATGTAATAAAAATATTAAAAATTAAAAAAAAGTATTTTAGTTTATGGGCCAGTAAACAAATAGCCAGGTAAAGGGGAAGCCCAAAGACTGTGAGCGTTTCTCTGCCACTTATGTTTCAGACAGAGGATTAATATCCAGAATAAGTAAAGAACTATTGTAAAGAACAGCAAAAGGCCCAAATGACACATTAAAAAACTGGGCCTATGAATTTTAAGGATATTCAGGAAGGGTATGTAGGAGATTTTTAGAGAGGAAAGATGTTGGAATCAGGACCTCCTAAACCTAAAACCTCACATACCTGACACTGCAACCTACAGACCTGTTGCCAAGACAACAACTACCATGTTCCCAGAGTACACTTGGTTCACCTCCCACCTTTACCTGTGTTATGTCATTTTCCACATAAATAAGGGGAATGCCCCTCCAACTCTCTCCTCACCCGCTCTTCTCTTTCTGCCACCACCTGGTGTCTCCCTCCCAATAAAACCTCTTCCTCGTGGAACTGTCTTGGCCTAGTGTGCTGTTGAGACTCGACCCGGCATTCTAACACATCAAAAGGTAAGAGGCAAATACAATAATTATAAACTCAAAAATAGAAATGGGTCTGGAACAGTGATGTCAAGTGAAGAGATGCATCTTCTTCTAAGAGAAGTTCCTGGGGTAGACAGTCATGTCAAGGTACATGTTTCTTTCTCACTGAGTGAAGTTTATCAGATAGAAAAGCGGCTGGCTTCTTATACCTCTAACTCTTCTGCCTTTATTAAAGAGTTTCAATACATTACTCAATCATATAGCTTGAATTCCATGATGTACATATGATACTTACTGATAACTTACTTCAAAACTGTTGCAGGAAATATTTAAAAAATGAACCCGCCAACTCTCCAGGGCTTGGCCCCATAGCATCTGGCTCACATGTCCCTCAAGCCACTAGTTCCCTCTCTGCTATAATCCCCTGTAGTCAGAGATCTCACATTTCAGTAATAAAATAGGACCACCAACCTCAGTGTTGCATTTTACAACACCCAGTAACCTCATAGAATCATGGCTCTTAAAGCTTAACTAACCAATCAGATTTATGTATCAATAATATCACAATTTACAAGATGCCAATACAATAATTTCAGAGACAATTGATAATGATAAAAGCTTTATCCCAATATTTCTAACCTTGTGAAATCTACTTGTAGCTAGTAAATGCCACGTGGGTACACATCCAAAGCCAACTTGGTTCTCCTCCCTATGCTCTGGGACTCTCCCTCTCTAGCTCCACCCCCTCTTCCCTGTCCAAACACAGACCTCCTCTGCACTAATGTAGTTGGACAGGGAAAAGATTCCATCTGTCTGAATCCATTTAAAATGGCAAAGGTCACCAAAACAGCCAACGATGGAGGGCTGGGGTGGGGGATGTCGAGTAAACGAAATCCCAACATCTTGTCCAGATTGCAGCCTGGTGGGGTCATTCTAGAAATAAGCTTGGAGAATTCTGAAAGCTAAAAATATCTGCCAGATAATTCAGCTACACCACTCCTTGGAATATGCCCAAAGGCTTGATTTACTTGACCTCAGATGCAAGAGCTAAGAAATGGCTAGTGGAAATATAGTACTGATACACTTAATGATCATTCAAACTAAAGTCTAACATTTGGCTGGGAAAAGCAATTGTTTTTCTTTCTTTCTTTTTTTTTTTTTACTTTTTAATTTTTTTAATTTTTATTTCTTTATTAGGTATTTTCCTCTTTTACATATCCAATGCTATCCCAAAAGTCCCCCATACCCTCCCCCCCACTCCCCTACCCATCCACTCCCACCTTTTGGCCCTGGCATTCCCCTGTACTGAGGCATATAAAGTTTGCACGACCAATGGGCCTCTCTCTCCACTGATGGCCTACTAGGCCATCTTCTGATACATATGCATCTAGAGAAAAGAGCTCCGGGGTACTGGTTAGTTCATATTATTGTTCCACATATAGGGTTGCAGATCCCTTTAGCTCCTTGGGTACTTTCTCTAGCTCCTCCACTGAGGGCCCTGCGATCCATCCAATAGCTGACTGTGAGCATCCACTTCTGTGTTTGCTAGGCCCCAGCATAGTCTCACAAGAGACAACTATATCAGGGTCCTTTCAGCACAATCTTGTTAGTGTATGCAATGGTGTCAGTGTTTGGAGGCTGATTATGGGATGGATCCCTGGATATGGCAGTCTCTAGATGGACCATCCTTTTGTCTCAGCTCCAAATTTTGTCTCTGTAACTCCTTCCATGGGTGTTTTGTTCCCAATTCTAAGAAAGGGCAAAGTGTCCACACTTTGGTCTTCATTCTTATTGAGTTTCATGTTTCACAAATTGTTCTTATATCTTGGGTATTTTAAGTTTCTGGGCTAATATCCACTTATCAGTGAGTACATATTGTGTGAGTTCTTTTGGGATTGGGTTACCTCACTCAGGATGACGTCCTTTAAGGACTTCTATCTGTTTGGCTGTATTTTTGTGTTTTTCTTTAAGGACTTATAACTTTTTAGCAGTGTTCTCCTGTATTTCTTTAAGTTAGTTATTAAAGTCCTTCTTGGTGTCCTCTACCATCATCATGAGATATGCTTTTAAATCCGGATCTAGTTTTTTTGGGTGTGTTGGGGTGCCCAGGACTGGGTGGGGTGGGAGTGCTGCGTTCTGATGATGGTGAGTGGTCTTGGTTTCTGTTAGTAAGAGTCGTACATTTGCCTTTCGCCATCTGGTAATCTCTGGAGTTAGTTGTAGTTGTCTCTGGTTAGAGCTTGTTCCTCCTGTAATTATGTTAGCCTCTATCAGCAGACCTGGGAGTCTAGCTCTCTCCTGAGTTTCAGTGGTCAGAGTACTCTCTGCTGGCAAGCTCTCCTCTTGCAGGGAAGGTGCCCAGATATCTGGTGTTCGAAACTGCCTCCTGGCAGAAGTTGTGTTCCACTCACCAGAGGTCCTAAGATCCTGTGGAGAGTCCTCTGGGGACCTTGGGGGTGTCCGCAGACTCCACGCCCAAGGTGCCCCTGTGCTGTTCCGACCGGAAGGCAGCAATTGTTTTTCATTGCCTCAAAATATGCAACTAAATGAATAAATGTACTAAATGACATGGACTTCAAAAGAAAAATTGCATGTTCATCTCAATAGATGCAGAAAAGGCCTTTGACAAAATTTAACATGGCTTCATGGTAAAAGTTTTAAGGAATGGAGGACTAAAGCGAGCACACACAAACATAATAAAGCTGTATAAAGAAACACTTTGCTGACATCCTAAATGTAGAAAAATTTGAAACAATCCCATTTAAGTCATGAAGACTTGACTTGATAGTGGAGGTCTGCTATCCCCACTTTTCAGTCCTGTACCCAGGAGCTTGATATGGGGACAAGAACATATGGAAAGAAGAAACATTCCATCCCTCCTACTACCTTGCCTGACAAGTCCTGGCATTGGGCTCCCAAGCTATTGATCTCTTAGGCAAAGTTAGGCATCCATTGAGAGTTATCTGGAAGTCTCTTTAATCTCCTAGCAAACAACCCCACCCCCACCCCAATCTACAGGATGACTCGGGATACTTGGCTCATTTTCCTTTCTTCAAAGTCCCCGAGTCACTCTCAGACTTGCACCTTTGTGTTTCATCTGTAGACACCCACCTACCTCTAGCTAGTACTAAGCACACATGCAATTCAGAGCTCTCTGAAGGAAATAAAGTGGAACAATGAGCACCTCACACAAGGTAAATGACAAGTCCTCATCTGTCATACCAGAATACTTGTGACACATCCCCATCCCTGTCTTCCAGGTGCCTCTACTGCAAAATGCCCAGGCATCCTCACAGGAAATTATAGTAGTACATTCACCCATTCTCTCCAGAGTCCACAGATCAGTGAGAAGTGTCCATATTGCAGACATATGAGAGAATGGGTTTTGTTACCAGGTTGTATGCCAACATATCAACAAACTAAAGACAACCACCACACTGATGCCACCACACATATCACCACCACACCACACACACATACTCACATACACACACACACCACACACACATACACACACACATACACAGACAGAGGGGGGGAGATACACACAATAAATACATGGAGATTTTTCTCTCTCTCTCTTCTCTCCTCTCTCTTTTATTCTCTCTTTCTTTCTCTCTCTCTCTCCCTCTCCCTCCCTCTCTCTCTCTCTCTCTCTCTCTCTCTCTCTCTCCTTGATCTCTGTCTATCCCCAACTCTACTTCTAACTCCCTCTCCTCTCTATTTCTGCTCTTCCATATCTATAATCCTAACCACTGTATCCAGAAAAGAAATGCCTACCTGTCTGTTTAACAGAGGATTTACCATGTGCACTTGGATAAATCTTTCTAGACCAACAGGAAACCTTTCTTCCATTGAGACTTAGTAAGCCTCCAGAATTATACCACTGTACTACCCAAAAATTCTGTATCTAGAAGACCCTCCCTGCCTCTTGAAAGCAGCACCATTATTTCATTCCAACTCTTCCTCTCTAACATGAGTCCTAGAAGCATCCATTCTGGTGCTTAGAACAGAGCTTCCTTGGGATGGACCTGAAGTGTCACAGAAGTGTCATGCTAGCAAATTCCAAGGATGGGATATGCCAGAATTCATCTATGCTACAATGCAATTCATTTGCTAGACTAAGCCATGTGCATATACACACATGCCAGAACAAGTACAAACATTTGCACACCTTGGCTGACTCTGAGGGATTGGGCATGTCTTAGTCAGGGTTTCTATTCCTGCACAAACATCATAACCAAGAAGCAAGTTGGGGAGGAAAGGGTTTATTCAGCTTACACTTACATATTGCTGTTCATCACCAAGGAAGTCAGGATGCTCTTTACTGGCTTGCTTCCCCTGGCTTGCTCAGCCTGCTCTCTTATAGAACCCAAGACTACCAGCCCAGAGATGGTCCCACCCACAAGGGGCCTTTCCCCCTTGATCACTAAGCTGTCCTCTAGGGACCTTGGGGGTGTCCGCTGACTCCGCGCCCATGGTGACCTGGTGCTGGCGCTGACCAGAAGGGAGTTTGACCCTGGTCAGGCCAGGTTTTCTGCTTCCCTAATGCTGTCTCAGGCCCTGCGTGATTGGAATGGAACAGAAGTTGTGTTCCACTCACCAGTGGTCCTAAGATCGCATGGAGAGTCCTTTAGGGACCTTGGGGGTGTTCGCCGACTCCACGCCCAAGGTGACCAGGTGCTGGCGCTGACTGGAAGGGATCTTTTTTACTTTTTTATTAAATAATATTAATCATTTACATTCCAAATGTTACTGCACTTCCTGGTCTCCTCTCACCGTGATTTCCCCTTTCTCTCCTTCCCGCTTTGTTTCTGACAGTGTACTTCCCCACCCACCCTAACCTCACTGCCATCATCCCTGGGGCATAAAGTTTTTACAGGTTTAAGCTCATCCTCTCTCATGAGATCAGACAAGGCCTCTGCTACATATATGCCAGAGGCCATGGGCTAGCCCATGTATGTACTTTGGTTGGTGGTTTAGGTTCTGTGACCACTGAGGGCTTCCAGGTTATTGATACTGTTGTTCTTCCAATGGTTGGCAAACCCTTCAGATCCTTCAGTCTTAAGCCTTCCATTGTTGTCTCTGACCTCAATCTAATGGTTGGCTGTAACTATCTTCATTGGTTGCAGTCAGATGCTTGTAGAGACTTTCAGAGGATAATCACGCTAGGATACTGTCTGAAAGCACAACATGGCATCAATAACAGTGTCAGGGTTAGAACTTTTTACTGAAAACAGATCTTTATACAACATATTTGATAACTTTCTCCATCCAGGTCCTAACAGATACTGATAGCTTCACATACAACCAATTTCAAGCATTCTTATTCTCCTCAAGACCACGTTTTGACAACTTCAATTAAGCAATCAACCAACATGGGAGTAAGGAAGTCTGGTCAGGTGGGGGTGAGGAGTTGAACATCCTTGCAGAGATCGGGAGGGGGAGGAGGCATGGGATGTGTAACAGTCAGAGAGGGTGGACCTAGATGGGGATAAAATCTAGATTGTAGTAAAAGATTAAATAATAATTAAAAAAAGAAAGAAAAGAAAAGAAAAATGTTCCTACCACCAGCAATACAATATTGAGCACTTAGGCAATAATAAAAGTTTTTGTATAGTGTACTTCATGATTTATTTTTCCTTTCTGTGGTTTTTGTATTTGTTTATATGCTAAGAGAGAAAATGAGCTGCAAATATATGTACGAAAGTACAACAAATCTAAGTGATAAAGAATACAAATAAAATATATTATATGAAAACCAGAAAAAATAATCAATCTAAATCTTTAAAGAAAATACTTTACTGAACAGAATTACAAACATTTTGCAGAGTCTAGAAATTTCCAGGAGCTTATGAATGTTGACTTTGTCTTTTTTATGTGTCTTTGCTATAAGTACAGATTGATATTTATCTTGCCACATTTCCTGGTGAGTGACCTATAGAAACTGGATTATAGTATTTGGCCTGTGATCCAATATCTGATTGATCTAGAATTTTACTTGTCAGTCCAAACACTGCCAGGAACTATCTTTGTCTATTAATATTGTGAGCCAACTGTGTATTGTAAAAAGGAACTAAAAATCCAGGTGAATTTTGATAGCATTTGTGAATTAACAATTTTCTTCACATTCTATTTCATTCAGTTTAACTTCTGCAGTATATGGTAATAATTGATGTTTGTCTTTCTACTCACAGTAGTGAAAGGTTTGCCTTTTACAATATCTTTGAGTCCATCATAGGTAAGGAAGTGTCTCATATATGTGAAACCATGTCATTTGTGATTCTTATGTATATTAGTTACCATGGACAGACTCCCATTGTTTTCCTCTTTATGATGTCAAATTTATTTCAGTAATCAAGGAAGGTTGCCCTACTCAGTTTCACCTTTTCCATATGTTCGAGAAAGAACCTGCCTTCACGCACTTCCCACATTCTAAGTGTTAGCCTATGAGACTCTTTCACAGTGTTTTTAAAATATCTTCCAGAGTTCATACATGGCAAACAACAAATATTCAAAATATCACCTTGTGTTAATATGCTAAATAACTCTATGCTGTATCAGGGCTTTCTCTTTTTCATTGCTAATATGTGTTTGAACTGCCACTGTAAGCTTCTCGATGAATAAATAGATATTAAAAACATTTAAGTTTATGCAGATATAGGAATGATCCTTGGGGATTGTGTAAGAAACCATTCTTAGAGAAAGGTAAAGAAAACATCAGTAGCTTTTTATTCATTTTTAAAATTAGAATTAGATTTTTCATAGGTATAGATATTACAATAACTTCCCCTCTCATATCCTTTATCCTTCCTATCTAACCCACAATATCTTATCTCATTAAAATACAAATCTGCATATGAAAAACAATGTCTGATGACATAAGCACAAATAAACAACCAAACCAGAGTAGAGCATAATAAACAGACAAACAAATAAAAGGAGATGGAAACATACAAGAGAATCAAAGAGACACAAAAATATTAAAATTAAATCAAAATATAAAATTCTAATATACAAAAAAATTATTTGGTAAAAACAAAATACTAACATAGAACTTGAAGCCAAGACAAATAGAAAAAAAGGCCCACAAGACTCCCAGCAGTTGATAGCCAGTAAAAATATGAAATGAATTGCACTTTCCATCCGTCCTATTGATTTGGTATATTAAACTAAATATGGATTCTTCTTGACATCTAACTTGTACATTATATTTTGGTATTGAGATCCAGCTTACTTGTAAAAGTTATTTCCTTTATTGGAAAGATATTGGGTTGAGACACCCCTACTGAATAACAATAAATTATGGACACATAGCAGTTCAATCCCTTACACAACACCTAAAATATTGGTTGATAGAGCTTTCCTGTGATACATCTCATGGATTTTAATCTCTCATGTAAACAATGTCAAAAAAACCAGATCATTCTAATCTCCTTGGTAAATAAAACAAGGCTACAGCATATATCAAACAAGAATTCAATTGCTTATAAATTGCTACTTAAAGGTATCTATATTTCTTTTTATAATTGTATAATTCCAAAAGCCTTTGAGATAACCATTTGAGATAACAATTTCTCATATCCCATGACTGCTTATTCGTATAAAAATGTCAACACATCTGGTATACTTGAAATTTTTACAATTTTTTTCTTTTTACTTTTATTAGATATTTTCTTTATATACATTTCAAATGCTATCCCAAAATTTCCCTATACACCCCCTCCACCCTGCTCCCTTACCCACCCACTCCTGCTTCTTGGCCCTGGCATTCCCTGTACGGGGGCATATAAAGTTTGCAATACCAAGGGGCCCCTCTTCCCAGTGATAGGCCATCTTCTGCTACATATGCAGCTAGAGATACAAGCTCTGTGGGTACTAGTTAGTTCATATTGTTGTTCCACCTATAGGGTTGCAGACCCCTTCAGCTCCTTGGGTTCTTTCTCTAGCTTCTATATTGGGGGCCCCGTGTTCCATCTTATAGATGACTGTGAGCATCCACTTCTGTGTTTGCCAGGCATTGGCATAGCCTCATATGAGACAGCTATAACAGGGTCTCTTCAGCAAAATCTTTCTGGCATATGCAATAGTGTCTGGGATTGGTGGCTGATTATGGTATGGATCCCCGGGTGGGGTAGTCTCTGGATAGTCCATCCTTCGTCTTAGCTCCAAACTTTGTCTCTGTAACTCCTTTCATGGTTATTTTGTTCCCTATTCTAAGGAGGAATGAAATATCCAACCATTGGTCTTCCCTCTTCTTGATTTTTTTGTGTTTTGCAAATTGTATCTTGGGTGTTCTATGTTTCAGGGCTAATATCCAATTAGCAGTGAGTGCATATCTAATGACTTCTTTTGTGATTGGGTTACCTCACTAAAGATGATATCCTCCAGATACATCCATTTGCCTAGGAATTTCATAAATTAATTTTTTTAAGAGCTGAGTCATACTCCATTGTGTAAATGTACCACATTTTCTGTATCCAGTCCTCTGGTGAGGGACATCTGGGTTCTTTCTAGCTTCTGGCTATTATAAATGAGGCTGCTATGAACATAGTGGAGCATGTGTTCTTTACACTCAATATGTTTTTTACCTTTAAAGACTGGCAGAGAAATTACCACAACGCTGCTGTTTTTGAAGATATGGGCATGATCTTTTATAGATAACAAAATAGCCCACCCCAAGCTTAATCATAATTAGCAGTTCAGGAGATAATAGAAGTTTGTGTTTAATGGTCTACATGAGTTACTTTTCTTTCTTTCTTTCATTTTTGTTTTTTGTTTGTTTGTTTGTTTTGTTTTGATTATGGTTTTGTTTTTTGTGTGTTATCCTAAGAGATAATGAAGAAGAAATGTGCATAGGTAACAGAGAAAAACATGAGCATATTTGGGAGAAGATGAAAATTACATAAAAATATACTGTTTGAAAATTAGAAATATGAAAGTATTTAAAATTTATATGTAATTTACAGAACAGATTTTCATAAACTATTTTTTGTTTTTTGCTGATTTGAGAAATTTTCAGGAGATTCTAACCACTGAATATGACTTCTTTCTGTTTCTTCATTTTAGGTACAGATTGATATAAATTTTGCAATATTCCCTATTGAGTGACCTAGAGGAACTGGTGTGTAGACTTTGGCATTTGCTCCTATATCATGATTGAATTAGTATTTTACTTGGCATTAAAAAAGCAAAAAAAAAAAAAAAAAAAAAAGAAAAAGAAAAAGAAAAAGAAAAAGAAAAAGAAAAGAAAAGAAAAGAAACAAAACAAAACAAAACAAAACAAAACAAAACAAAACAAAACAAAACAAAACCCACCTAGCTCTACCAGGGCCTCTCTTTCCTTCTTAAAATTCTGAGGCTCCTGTGGACTACACAAAGGCAGTAATGAGCCAGGTGAATCTCGGCTGTACTTGTGAATTAACTTTTTTCTTACCTGATTTGAAAGCACAATTTAACAACTTCAAAGAATGGTATTAACTGATGTTTGTTTTTCTATTGCAGTACTGTGAACTTTGTATCCTACTTTATCTTTGAGTTTAAAGTAGGCATAGAAGTATCCAATAATTATGAATGTGTCTCTTTTTTCATTCATATGTGTTTGTTCATGAGTCTCAACTGTTCTTGGACAAACTCACATTGTTTATATTATTATTATTATTATTATTATTATTATTATTATTATTATTATTATTATTTGAGCCTGTAAAATTTATCTCAGTGAGTCAATGAAGGTACCTGTACAAAGTTTTTGCTTTTCTGAATGTTCAGGAAAGACTTGCCTCCTGCCCCTGCCACACACTTTTAGCCAATGACATTCTATTATAATGATTTAAAAAGACTTCTTTAACTCATAAGTGTCAATGGAGAAACATTCAGTTATACAATGAATTCAAATTCTCTCCAGTTTGTAACACACTACCTATTCCATGGTGATTCAGGGTATTCCCTTTCTTCATTGCTGTTAAGTGTTTATACTCCTGGCATAAGCTTCTGAGAATATTCTTTCCTAATTTCTTTCCCATTTACATTCCCCTCAAAACAGAAATAATAGGAAATAATAAGGAGGACTCCATGCCAACAACATTGTTTTATGCTACTCATTTAACTGTGTGTTCTTCCTGGCTTGCAGAATTACTCATGGCATCATTTGTGCCCAATAATATTTTACACATTATCATGAAACGCTACTTTTACATATTTTATATCCCATGTAGTGAAAACCAAAACCACAATGCTGCACAATTTTGCCATTCATTGGTAAATTCTTTTCATTCCAGGTTTTGAATAAATGGCCATTTTTAGGCTACTTTTTCAATTTAAAATATCCACAACATGCACAAACATCCACAATATGACATGACTTTCATGGAAGTATTGAAATACTATGTATTTATCTCCTATTGGTTTTGACAAGGATTGTGTCTCATTAGAAATCTTGGAACTAGTATATAAGTCTTCAACTCTAATTAAAATGTATGGCCCAGAAATTTTATGAGACTATCTCAGAAAACTTAAATTATTTTTGTCATTTAATACAGTATTATTATTAAGATTTGTTGGTGTTGCCATTCAAAATCTACATAGGAAGTATTATAATTTACCACAATTCATTTATCATCTTAATTTCCAAATTGGATATTTCAAACATTAGGGTTGCTAGATATGATTTTATCCATCTTAGAGTCCATGGAATGAAACAAATGTGGTGCCTAACTGGAATTATGAATCTTTTTGATCAGTAAATAGATATTAACCACATTTGAGATTAGGCACACATGAAAATGAGCCTTGGGTATTACATAGGAAAACAGATCCTTAAAGTGAGGTAAATAAAAGTTTCTGGGTTTTATTTCATTTTTAAAATTAGAATTTGACATTTTCCCATAGGGATTGTTATTAAAATAATGTCCCATTTAATATCCTTCATTCTTCCCATCTCACCCCCAAATATTTTCTCTCATTAAAAACAAAACTATATCTAATGTATTCTATAAAATGACATAAACAAAACTAAACAAACCAGAATAGAATGAAGAAAAAGGAACAGAGTCTGATGAAAATATACATGAGAAACACAGACTCAGAACTCATCTTAAAATGAAAATAAAATTCAGAAATGTAATTCACAAAAAAACCCTCTTTGGTAGAAGTCTAAACTAGTAATTTTTGAGAAAGAATAAATAGAAAAACACCCCCAGCTATAGATAGCCATCAAAAACCATGATCTCAGTAGCATTTTTCAGCTTTCATATTAACTTGGTACATTAAACTAAATATAGATGCTCCTTTACCACTAATTTGTACGTCAAACTTTGATATTGAGAAATAAATCATACTCAGAAGTTATGTCCTTTGTTGTAAAGAAATTAGATCATGACATACTTCCTAAATGCCCATATCAATAAATAATGGACACATACACTTCAGTACCTGACCCAACACTGGAAATACAGGTGGATTTGTACAGTGTTCATGTGGAACATTTCATATGGATTTTACAATCTCATGTAAACAGTGTCAAGGAAGAAAATTATTCTAATCAACTTAGTAAATAAAAGAAGGCTACAATATATACCAAAGCAGGACTTTTTTGATTAATGAAAAATCATATGCAATCACAGTTTAAGAATTTACTATTTTAAAGTATTCATGTTGAATTTTATAATTTTATAATTCCAAAATCTTTTGGATGACTATTTATCCTGTGCCTTGCCACTTTAAACATACACAAAAAAATCACCACATCTGGTATACTAGCATAATTTAAAATTCTTTACACTCCTTTTGTCTGTTACCCTCAGTAACTGATCTAGGAATTAACACCATGATATACTTTTTGAAGTTATGGGCATGATCTCTTAAGGATAACATATCCATCCGTCTCAAGTTATACCACATTAAGTAGTAAAGGGGATTAATAAATGTTTGTTTAATGTACTCCATGATTAACTTTTCATTTCTTTTTATTTTTTGTTTTGTGTTTCTGTTGTTGTGTGTATCTTAACACACACACACGCTCACACTCACACACACACACACACACACAGAGAGAGAGAGAGAGAGAGAGAGAGAGAGAGACGCAATGGGATATAGGGAAGTAAGGAAAATCTTGGCATTTTTTGGCAGAGGATAAAAAAAATCATTAAAATTTATTTTTTGAAAACCAGAAAAGATAATTTAAAATTTAAAATATAGTTTAGTGAAGAAAATTTCATAAATCATTTTTCTAGACTTGAGAAGGATTTGGCAGCCTTTAAGAACAGAATGTCTTCTTTCTCTGGCTTTATTGTAGTTACAGATTGGTATTTGGTTTGTCATATTCCCTTGAGTATGATCTAGATAAACTGGTTTGGAGACTTTGACCTTTGCTCCTATGTTGTTATTGTTTCCATACTTTACTTGGCATTCAAATCACCAGGGCCTCACATTTCTTCTAAAAAAGGTGAGCCTTCTGTGGATTGTACAAAGGAAGTAATAAATTCCCATTAAAGTATAATCAAAATACAGAACCATAATGTACAAAAACCTGTTTGGTAAAAACAAAGAAGAGCAACATGAAATTAAAAACAAACAAATGAACAAAAGAAAATGGTTCCCTACTACCTGCTCAGCTGGAGATGGCTAACAAAATATATCTCAAAGGCATTTCGCATCATTTTTATTCCCTTGATATATTAAATTAAATATAGATTTTTTTTTTTGGTTTTTCGAGACAGGGTTTCTCTGTATAGCCCTGGCTGTCCTGGAACTCAATCTGTAGACCAGGCTGGCCTCAAACTCAGAAATCCGCCTGCCTCTGCCTCCCAAATGCTGGAATTAAAGGCATGTGACACCACACCTGGCTAGACTTTTCTTCACAACTAATTTATACATTACATCATTGAATATCAACTAACTAACTAGGTTCAAATAATATTCAAAAGTCATTTTCTGTGTTGGAATGATATTGGATCCAGACTCACTTATTGGATGCAAATAAATGTAACAAACACATTGAACTTCAATCACACACATAACACCAATAATATTGGTTCATTAATAAATCACTTCTGGATCTGTACCAGCTAGCTGAGGCTGTTCCAAAACCTGCTGAGCATGGTTGCCACCAGGAGGGACCACTTCTCCCAGGAGTGTTTTTACTCCTGGGCACAGAGGTGAGACAACTACTTTCTCTCCAATAACTGTGTGGAGTAGGGTTGACCAGGAGCATAAGATCAGTGGAGCAACTGGGACAGGACACTTCTAGTTAAACATCTGCACCCACAGCTTGGGCTGTTCCAGAGTCCTATGTGCACAAGTTCTGCCAGGAGAGAGCTAGTCTTCCAGGAGTGCTAACAGAGGTTTACAAACCTATAGGAGGAACAAACACCAGTCAGAGTCAGCTAGAACATCTAACACCAGAGATAACCAGATGGCAAAAGGCAAATGCAAGAATCTTACCAACAGAAACCAAGATTACTTGACAACATCAGAAGCCAGTTCTCCCACCACAGCAAGTCCTGGAATCCCCAACACACCACAAAAGTAAGATGTGGAGTTAAAATTGTGACTCATGAAGCCTACAGAAAATTTTAAGGAGAACATAAATAACTCCCTTAAAGAAATACAGGAGAACACAGGTAAACAGCGAGAAGCCCTTAAAGAGGAAACACAAAAATCTCTTAAAGAATTGCAGGAGAACACATCCAAACAGGTGAAAGAATTGAACAAAACCATCCAAGGTATAAAAATGGGAGTAGAAACAATAAAGGAATCACAAATGGAGACAACTCTGGAGAAAGAAAACCTAGGAAAGAGATCAGGAATCATAGATGCAAGTATCACCAACAGAAAACGAGGAACAGAAGAGAGAATCTAGGGCACAGAAGATACTATAGAAAATATTGACACAACAATCAAAGAAAATGCAAAATGCAAAAAGAACCTAACTCAAAACATCCAGGAAATCCAGGGCAAATTAAGAAGAACAAACCTAAAGATAATAGGTATAGAAGAGAGTAAAGAAACCCAACTTAAAGGGCCAGTAAATGTATTCAACAAAATTATAGAAGGAAATTTCCCTAACCTAACAAAAAAGATTCCCATGAACATACAAGAAGCCTACAGAGCACCAAATAGATTGGATCAGAAAAGAAATTGTTCTGGTCACATAATAATAAAAGCACAAGATTCACAAAACAAAGATTATTAAAAGCAGGAAGGGAAAAAGGACAAGTAACTATAAAGGCAGACCTATTAGAATTACACCAGACTTCTCGCCAGAAACTATGAAAGCCAGATGATCCTGGAGAGATGTCCTACAGACCCTAAGAGAACAAAAATGCCAGCCCAGGCTACTATACCCATCAAAACTCCCAATAACCATAGATGGACGAACCAAGATATTCCACGACAAAAACACATTTACACAATATCTCTCCACAAAAACAGCCCTCCAAAGGATAATAAATGGAAGAGTCCAACACTAGGAGAGAAAATATACTCTAGAAAAAGAAAGAAAATAATCTTCTTTTAGCAAACCAAAAAGAAGTTAACCACACCAAAATACCCATAATTCCACCTCTAACAACAAAAACAACAGGGAGCAACAATCTTTTTTCCTTAATATCTCTTAATATCAATGGAGTCAATTTCTCAATAAAAAGACATAGACTAACAGACTGGATACATAAACAGAGCCCAACATTTTGCTGAATACAGGAAACCCACCTCAGTGAAAGAAACAGACACTACTGCAGAGTAAAAGGCTGGAAAACAATTCTCCATTGAAATGATCCAAAGGAAAAAATGGGATTATTCATTCTAATAGCAAATAAAATCTATGTCCAAACTAAAATTTTCAAAAAAAGATAAGGAAGGACACTTCCTACTTCTCAAAGGAAAAAATCTACCAAGAACTCTCAATTCTGAACATCCAATGCTCCTAATGCAAGGGCACCCACATTCATAAAAGAAACTTTACTAAATCTTAAAGCACACATTGCACCACACACAATAATATTGGGAGTCTTCATCACCTGACTCTCAGCAATGGACAGACCATGGAAACAAAAATTAAACAGAGACAGAGGGAACTAACAGAAGTTAGGAACAAAATGAATTTAACAGATATCTATACAACATTTTATCCTAGAACAATAGAACTTACCTTCTTCTCATCACCTTATGGTACCTTATACAAAATTAACCAAATAATCAATCACCAAACAGGCCTCAACAGATACAAGAAGTTTGAAATAATGCTATGTGGATGCCAGATCACCATGGACTAAGACTGGTCTTAAATAACATGAACAATAGGAAGCCCACATGCAAGTGGAAGCTGAATAACACTCTAGTCAATGATAATTTGATTAAGGAAGAAATAAAGAGATTAAAGACTTTTTACAGATTAATGAAAGTGAAGCCACAACATACTCAAATTTATGGGACACAAAGAAAGCAGACCTAAGGGGAAAATTCAGAGTTCTGAGTGCCTCCAAAAAGGAACTGGAGAGAGAGCATACACTAGCAGCTTGACAGCACACCTGAAAACTCTAGAACAAAAATAAGCAAATTCACCCAAGAGGAGGAGGTAGCAGTAAATAAGCAAACTCAAGACTGAAATCTCCCAAGTGGAAACAAAAAGAACTACAGAAAGAATCAAACAAACCAGGAGGTGGTTCTTTGAGAAAATCAACAAAATAGATAAACTTTAGCCAGGCTAGCTAGAGAGCACAGAGACAGTATCCCAATTAACAAAATCAGACATGAAAATGGAGGCATAACAACAGAAACCAAGGAAATCAAAAAGTCATTAAATTGTACTACAAAAGTCTATATTCAACAAAACTGGAAAATCTGGATGAAATGGACAAATTTCTAGACAGATCCCAGGTACCAAAGTTAAATCAGGACCAGAAAAATGATCTAAACTGTCCAATATTACTTAAAGAAATAGAAACAGTCATTAATAGTTTCCCAACCAATAAAGCTCAAACTAGATGGCTTAAGTGAAGAATTCTATAAGACATTCAAAGAAGAACTAATACCAATACTCCTCAAACTATTTCACAAAATAGAAACAGAAGGTACTCTACCCTATTGGCTCTAGGAAGCCACAATTATTCTGACACCTAAACCACAAAATGACTCAACAAAGAAAGAGATATTCAGACCAATTTCCCTTATGAATATCAATGCAAAAATACTCAATAAAATTCTTCCAAACCAAATCCAGGAACACATCAAAAAGATCATCCATCATGATCAAGTAGGCTTCATCACCGGGATGTAGGGATGGTTCAATATATGGAAACCCATCAATGTAATACACTATATAAACAAACTCAAAAACAAACCATATGATAATCTCACTAGATGCAGAGAAAGCATTTGACAAAATCCAACACTCATTCATGATTAAAGTCTTGGAAATATCAGGAATTCAAGGACAAACCTAAACATAGTAAAAGCAATATATAGCAAAACAGGAACTAACATCAAACTAAATGGAGAGAAAGTTGAAGCAATCCCACTAATATCAAGGATTAGACAAGGTTACCTACTCTCTCCCTACCTATTCAATATGGTAATTGTAGTCCTAGCTAGAGCAACTAGACAACAAGAGGAGATCAAAGGGATACAAATTGGAAAGGAAGAATTTAAACTATTACTATTTGCAGATGCTATGATAGTATAATTAAGTATACTTAATTAACACTAAAAATTCCACCAGAGAAATCCTAAACCTGATAAACAACTTCATCAAAGTAGCTGAAAATAAAACTAACTCAAAGCTGGGCCTTTAATCCCAGCACTCAGGAGGCAGAGGCAGGAGGATTTCTGAGTTCGAGGCCAGCCAGGTCTACAAAGTAAGTTCCAGGACAGCCAGGGCTATATAGAGAAACCCTGTCTCAAAAAACCAAAACAAAACAAAAAAATTAACTCAAACAAATCAGTGGCTTTCTACTACACAAAGGATAACAGGCTGACAAAGAAATTAGAGAACCAACACCCTTCACAATAGTCACAAACTCATTTGGAGTGACTCTAACTAAGCATGTGAAAATTCTGTATGATAAGAAATTCAAGTCTCTGAAGAAAGAAATCAAAGAAAATCTCAGAAGAAGGAAAGATGTCCCATACTCATGGACTGGCAGGATGAATATAGTAAGCATGGCCATTTTGCTGAAAGCAATCTACAGATTCAATGCAATTCCCATAAACATTTCCTTTCAATTCATCACAGAATTAGAAAGAACAATTTGCAAATTCATCTGGAATAACAAAAAAACCTAGGATATTGAAACTATTCTCTACAAAAACGAACTTTGGGTAGAATCACAAAACCTGACCTCAAGCTGTACTACAGGGCGATTGTGATAAAAAAAATAATAATAACTGCATTGTACTGGTACAGTGACAGGCAGGTAGATCAATGGAATAGAACTGAAGACTCAGAAATGAACCCACACATCTATGGTCATTGGTTCATTGACAAAGTAGCTAAACCATTCTGTCGAAGAAAGACAGCATTTTCTACAAATTGTGCTGATTCAACTGGCTTTAAGCATGTAGAAGAATGTGAATCGACCTATTCTTACCATCCTCTACAAAGTTCAAGTCCAAGTGTATAAGGACATCCTCATAAAACCAGATATACTGAGACTTACAGAGGAGAAAGTGGGGAAGAGCCTGAAACATATGTTCACAGGGGAAAAATTCCTGAACTGAATACCAACGGCTTGTGTTGTAAGATCAAGAATCAACAAATGGGACCTCATAATATTGCAAAGCTTTTGTAAGACAAAGGACACTGTCAATAAGAAAAAAAGGCAAGCTGGGTGTGGTGGTGCACACCTTTTTTTTTTTTCCCTGTTTTTTTTTTTATTACATATTTTCCTCAATTACATTTCCAATGCTATCCCAAAAGTCCCCCATAGCGCCCCCCACTTCCCTACCCACCCATTCCCATTCTTTTGGCCCTGGCATTCCCCTATATTGGGGCATATAAAGTTTGCAAGTCCAATGGGCCTCTCTTTCCAGTGATGGCCGACTAGGCCATCTTTCGATACATATGCAGCTAGAGACAAGAGCTCCGGGGTACTGGTTAGTTCATCATGTTGTTCCAACTATAGGGTTGCAGATCCCTTTAGCTCCTTGGGTACTTTCTCTAGCTTCTCCATTGGGAGCCCTGTGATCCATCCAATAGCTGACTGTGAGCATCCACTCCTGTGTTTGCTAGGCCCCTGCATAGTCTCACAAGAGACAGCTATCTTTGGGTCCTTTCAGCAAAATCTTGCTAGTGTATGCAATGGTGTCAGCGTTTAGAAGCTGATTATGGGATGGATCCCTGGATACGGCAGTCTCTAGATGATCCATCCTTTCATCACAGCTCCGAACTTTGTCTCTGTAACTCCTTCCCTGGGTGTTTTGTTCCCAATTCTAAGAAGGGGCACAGTGTCCACATTTTGGTCTTCATTCTTCTTGAGTTTCATGCGTTTAGCAAATTGTATCTTATATCTTGGGTATCCTAAGTTTTGGGCTAATATCCACTTATCAGTGAATACATATTGTGTGAGTTACTTTGTGATTGTGTTACCTCACTCAAGATGATGCCCTCCAGGTCCATCCATTTGGCTAGGAATTTCATAAATTCATTCTTTTTAATAGCTGAGTAGTACTCCATTGTGTAAATGTACCATAATTTCTGTATCCATTCCTCTGTTGAGGGACATCTGGGTTCTTTCCAGCTTCTGGCTATTATAAATAAGGCTGCTATGAACATAGTGGAGCATGTGTCCTTCTTACCGGTTGGGACATCTTCTGGATATATGCCCAGAAGAGGTATTGCTGGATCCTCCGGTAGTACTATGTCCAATTTTCTGAGGAACCGCCAGACTGATTTCCAGAGTGGTTGTACAAGCTTGCAATCCCACCAACAATGGAGGAGTGTTCCTCTTTCTCCACATCCCCGCCAGCATCTGCTGTCACCTGAATTTTTGATCTTAGCCATTCTGACTGGTGTGAGGTGGAATCTCAGGGTTGTTTTGATTTGGTGCACACCTTTAATCCCAGCGCTTGGGATGCAGAGGCAAACAAATTTCTGAGTTTGAGGCCAGGCTGGTCTACAGAGTGAGTTGCAGGACAGCCAGGGCTATACAGAAAAACCGTGTCTCAAAAAATCAAAAAACCAAAAAACAAATAACAAAAAAAAAAAAAAGAAAAGAAAGAAAAAAAAAGGCAACCAACAGATTGGGAAAGGATCTTTACCAATCCTACATCCGATAGAGGGCTAATATCCAACTTATACAAAGAATTCAAGAAGGTAGACCTCAAAGAACAAAATAACGGAATTAAAAATGGGGTTTAGAACTAATCAAATAATTCTCCACAGAGGAATACCAAATGGCCAAGAAGCACCTAAAGGAATGGCAATGTCCTTAGTCATCATGGAAATGCAAATCAAAACAACTGTGAGATTCTATCTCACACCAGTCAGAATGGTTAAGATCAAAAACTCAGGTGAAAACAGATGCTGGCAAGGATGAGGAGAAAGAGGAACATTCCTCCATTGCTGGCGGGATTGCAAACTGGGACAACCACTCTGAAAATTATTTTGGTGTTTCCTCAGAAAATTGTTCAACATATTTCTACCAGAAGATCCAGCAATACCACTCTTTGGCATATACCCAGAATATACTCCAACTTCTAATGAGGACACATGCTCC
This sequence comes from Mus caroli, assembly GCF_978045245.1. Classification (NCBI taxonomy): domain Eukaryota; kingdom Metazoa; phylum Chordata; class Mammalia; order Rodentia; family Muridae; genus Mus; species Mus caroli. The sequence continues at coordinate 137,853,183 of NW_028227260.1, forward strand.
ACTATGTTCAAAGCAGTCTTATTTATGATAGCCAGAAGCTGGAAAGAACACAGATGTCCCTCAACAGAGGAATGGATACAGAAAATGTGGTACATTTACACAATGGTGTACTACTCAGCTATTAAAACAATGAATTTATGAAGTTCTTAGGCAAATGGATGGAACTAGAAAATATCTTCCTGAGTTAAGTCACCCAGTCACAGAAGAACACATATGATATGCCCTCATTGATAAGTGTATATTAGCCCAGAAGCTCAGAATTATTCTTAAAAGGGGGAACAAAATACCCATGGAAGGGGTTATAGAGACAAAGTTTGGAGCAGAGATTGAAGGAACAACCATCCAGATACTTCTCCACTTGGGGATCCACCCAATAAACAACCACCAAACTCTGATACTATAGTAGTTGCCAACAAGAGCCTGATGATAGGAGCCTGGTATAGCTGTCTCCTGAGGGCCTTTGTCAGTACCTGGCAAATACTGAAGTGGATGTTCACAATCATCCATGGGACAGAGCACAAGGTCCGCAACGAAGGATCTAGAGAAAGTACCCAAGGAGCTGAAGGGGTCTAAAACCCCATAGGACGAACATCAATATAAACTAATCAGTACCCCCAGAGCTCCTTGGAACTAAACCACCAATCAAAGAAAACAGATGGTGGAACTTGTGGCTCTAACTGTATATAGATGCAGATGGCCTAGTAGATCTACCATGGGAGGAGAGGTCCTATGTCCTGTCCAGATTCTATGCCACAGTATAGGGGAATGCCAGGACTGGGAATGGGAGTGGGTGAGTTGTGGAGCAAGGGGGTGGGATAGAGGATTTTTGGAGCAGACACTAGGAAAGGGGATAATATTTGAAATGTAAAGAAAATATCTAAGAAAAAAAAGAGTGAAGATTTCATGAGCTTTGCAGGAAAATGGGTAGAACTAAAAAATATCACCATGAGGGAGGTAACTCTGACCCAAAATGACATGGATGGTATATACTCACTGATAAGGGGATATTAGCCAAAAAGTACAAAATACCCAGGATACCATCCACAGAACTCAAGAAAATTACCAAGTTGAAGGGCCCAAGTGAAGATGCCTCAATCCCATTATGGAGGGAAAAGAAAGCAACCACAAGAGTGGAGGGAAGGTGGGACATATGAGGGAATGTGGTCAGGGGATGCAGGGAAGAGGGGAAACAGATGTGGTATTGGGTGAGGGAATAGTACTGAAAGCCTGAGGGCCAGCAGAAATAATGGAAACAGTCAACCTCAGGAGGTAGGAGGTGAGGGTTCCTCTAGAATGTATAGGAGACCTAGGAGGTGAAAGACTCTCAGGACTCAAAGGGAGGCACCTTAGATAACATGCCCTACAGTGGGGAGAAGGAACTTATAGAGTCCACTTTGAGTAGAAATGTTGAAGTGATGGGGTTGCCATCCTACAGTAAAAAGCTCTGACCTAGAATTGTTCCTGAATGAGAGAAATGCCAGGAGAAAAATGGAGAGGAACATGAGAAAAGGAGGTCCAGTGACAGACCCAAATAGGTTCAAGATCAGGGAGAAGCCCCAAGGCCTGACACTATTACTGATACTATGGTGTGCTTACAAATAGGAACCTATCATGACTTCCCTCTGAAAGGCCAAACAAGAAGCTGAAAGAGTCAATGCAGATATTTAAATCCAACCAATAAACAGAAGCTTGTGACCCCTGTGGATGAATTAGGGAAAAGCTGGAAGTAGCCAAGGAGAAGGATGACCCTATAGGAAGACCAGCAGCCTCAACTAACCTGGACCAACCAGGAAGCATATACCAGCTGATATGTGGCTCCCAACACATATACAGAAGAGGACTGCAGGGTCTGGACTCAGTCAGAGAAGATGCACCTAACCATCAGGAGACTTGAGTCCCCATAGAGTGGTGATATCTGATAGGGTGATGGTGGGGTATTGAGCACATCCTCTTTTGGTGTGGAGTGGAAGACGGATTTATGGAATCAGGACTGATGAGGAGGAAGATGAAGTCTGGACTGTAAAAAAAAATTAAAGAAGAAAAATAAATAAATAAAAAACAACAACAGAAAACCTCTAATATCCACCTGAGTTGGATGTTGTCAAAATGTGACAAGAAAGGGAGTACTGGAGTAGTATTGGGGGACAATTAGATTGTGGGCAAGTATGGTCAATGGCCTACTTGGAGTTTTGGTGCCTAGTGTCCTTGGGTCTAGCATGGAGTCTCCCTGTAACTTAGCGTTTGGGATTTGGTGAGGAGGAGTGGAGGAGTGATTGGGTATATAGTATGGTAACCACCAAGAGAGTATAAGAGATCTGCCAGCATCTAGATCACGTGGAGTTCTCATGGTCTATGTGACCTCTGGTTTTTCAGAGAGTCTCAGCCTGAATTATTGACTGTGAAATTGTCACAATATGTGGAGGGACATTAGGGATAGTATCAGAATAGAGGCACTAATAAAGTTGAGGACATTCATGCAAAGGCAGCCTAACTGATATTCTAGCAGACCTGGCCTGGGTTTGGGTAAAAATTGTCTGCTGAGATTGGGAGATAGAACACCGTGAGAAGATATGGGGGATAACTGAGGAATGGCTATGTTGACGGTTAAACTCTAATAGGGGTTCCCACTTCTCATAGGAGAGGGAGGAGGAATGGGAGAAGATCTGTGTGGGGGATTAGGAGGAAGAGGGGCTGATATGGGAATGTGAGTGTATAAATAAATTATTTAAAAAGAAAAATATGTGAAAATATCTTAAAGTTTCAGTGCACAGGTGGCAGTTAAGGAAGGGATATTTAGCTTATCTTATGCAATGTTGACTTAAAATTTGAAGCTCAACGAGTGTTGACCAGGTCATGCATAAAACTTTCCACTCTTACCAAACCAGTTTGGGCAGAAACAGTGACAAATGAGAAGCTGCTTTCAGGATCTTAGAAACTTACCAAGTTAAAAAATAGTATGTAAAATAGTATATGGCTCAAAGTCCATTCTTAATGTAATTTTGAGCAAAATATGTAGCTCTGAGCACACATATTCACTCTGGACATTAAATCTCTGCCTTTCTGAGTGAGGCAAATCTAAATTGTAGATGATTCTCAACACTCTGAAGTAACAGGAACAATATGAATAAAAATGCTCAGAGCTCAGAAAGCAAAAGCGTGTTCTCCCTGTGCTCAAGTATTCCACAGTATCTTTTCTGATGTGGTACCAAAGAAACCACACATGTCAGATTCTGATACCTGTGTAGATAAAATCATTAGATATTTAAGTATACAGCACACTTCAAACTATGCCACACTTCTAACTCTCAAAGAGTCTTATTCTGGGATTCATCTTAAGATGCTTCCTGCCTTTCACCTCAGACAGTTTGCTGAGACATAGTGGACGTCTGTGTTTATAACAAGTTAATATCTATCACAAATTACTTCTGTAATTTGTTTGTATTCACTTTTAAATATTTTGTTTCTCTTGGCTTCTCTTGTTTAATTATGAGTCACTTTCAGGAGAAGAGATTTCCTTAATATATATATGTGTGTGTGTGTGTGTGTGTGTGTGTGTGTGTGTGTGTATGTGTGTATATATCTGAGATTGTTTATATTTTTCTTTTCCTTTTTAATTAATTATACACACACACACACACACACACACACACATATATATATATATATATATATAATATTCTAAATTACTCACTAACGATCTTCCATAGTTTCCTCTCTAAATCTTGGAATTCAGAAAGTTTTGATATTTATTTCATGGATTTCCTGGAACTAACCCAGAACATGACCTAAAATGTAGTTAATCAATTTTCTTGTGATAAAGCACATTTCATATTTGAGTTTTCCCTGGTTTTGAACTTTATTAAGCAGATGGATTTGGTGTGTTCACTTTGGATCAACATTCTACATCTTAATTTATGACGTAGGAAACTGTTGTTTGTATTTTGGGTGCACTTGTAAGTGGCACTACATTGTCAAAATTCCTACATTACATTCTTTTCCAACCAAAATGTAGGAGAATATGTTTTGCTGCTCCTAAATTCCACTGGTTGTCCATGGTTGGTCAATTTCAAGTGGGTATTGTATTAAACCTACTATGGTAGCTTATTACTACTACTGTTTATCGTACTTAAGTGAATCAAAGTTTTTAAAAATTTTTATACTGACGGTTATGTCAACACTTTTAGTCTTCAGTAAATTGCAAATCATTTCACAGTACAATGGTCATTTTATGTGATTGTCTTCCATCCTATTTACAATCTTGTATTGTGCCCATAAATGGGAGCCTATCAGCTGCTGATATGTGTTCTTTCGAGTATGGGTAAGAAAAATGAACAAGGTGTGTACCACAGGTCCTCATGTATGCTTTTTCCATAATAATGTTGAACAGTGAAATTAGCACCATATTATTTGAAAAGATTTGAATGGAATGATGTTGAAGTGACAAACTGAAATTTATGGTCAGGATCATTGTCTAAAAATCATGGTGCATTTTACACAAATTACACTTACATTCTCCTCAGTACTTTTCAATGAATGGTTGATGAAAATAAGCTTCTTAGCTCACATTCTTTCTGTAAGGTTTAACTGTACAATCTGTTATCCTTAAAGATTACATACTAATTCAGATTTATATAATTTCTTTCTTTCTGTGTATCTATGTATCTATGTATCTATGTATCTATCTATCTATCTATCTATCTATCTATCTATCTATCTATTTATCTATCTATCGTCTAACTGATATGTTAGTAAAGGAACTCTTATTTTTTAATTAAGCTCTATGGTAGCAAGAATTTAGGGATTGTGGAAATTAACATTGCAAATATTCTCTGACCCAGGGAAACAAGCATCATAAGTTTTCAAATTGCAGTATTTTTTCTTTCATCATTTAACACATAAATACAGAATGTTAAGAGGCTATATATGTTCTTGAAATAAATCATTTTGTTGAAGTGGTTCTTCCTCATATGTAGAGTATCAAATATCCAGTTACATTATGGTTCAATGAATATTCTTCTTATTAGTAAACAGTGTAATGGGAAACAACCAAATTATGTCTGCCAACCAGTATTTAAGGTAGGGGGAAGGAAGAAATACCACGTCATTCTTCTTACTGACAACGAGGAATGCTTTAAATCCTACTTTTCACAGGAAAAATCTTCCCTGTATCATTAGAGACCAAAAGAAGACGATGAAGATTTTTCTGCTTGCTCTTTTACCCTATATGATGATTGTGGCTGAAAAGGAACATTTACTGGTACAATGTGGGCAAAAAGATCTCTCTCTCTCTCTCTCTCTCTCTCTCTCTCTCTCTCTCTCTCTCTCTCTCTGTGTGTGTGTGTGTGTGTGTGTGTGTGTGTGTGTGTGTGTGTGTGTGTGTGTGTCTGGTGTTTTTTACATTGATCTGTGAATCAATGTAAATCTACTGATATATTCTTAAAGGCAACTTTCCCTTACGTATGCATTTGTGACTCATCCTTCACAATATTATGTGTTAAGATCTTCTTTGCATAAATGCAGTAAAAACTAATATGATTTACTTGATGTTTAATAATTGGCATTGTAAGTCTGTTTTTATCATTGAAATGTAATACACGTTTTTTGAATACAGAATTATAATCCAAGAGTTCAGGTACAAAATTCAACAACTATGACAACTAAAAGCAGGTGCATACTTCCTTTGTTTGATTGGATTTCCTTGTAATTTTACCATATAGAGATATAATCTAAGTAAGTAACAATGATAGTGTCATTTCTTTGGCCATGCATGCACCGAATGTTTTTGAAATGCCTTGTATGGGAATATATGATATATGCTTATCCAAAATTTAATGTTTAATTGTTTCCAATGAAGAGATTTTCTGGTTTTGAGATTTGGTTGTGTGGACAAAGGTTACAGCAAACACATAGAAGTTATAGTGAGACATTACTTATTGTGCCCCACATGTCGGCTTATTATCTCATGATTCCTGTGTGCACAGACTACTTAGCCTATCTTTTAATGTTTTCTGTGCTGTTTCAAACTCTTTTCACCACAGGAGGACTGAAAGGAAAAACACAGTATTGCATTTGAGTTTTACAACAGTCATGGAGACTTGAACTCTTATTTATTTATTTATTTATTTATTTATTTATTTTTGTTTTTTTGAGACAGGTTTTCTCTGTGTAGCCCTGGCTGTCCTGGAACTCACTCTGTAGTTTTGTTTGTTTGTTTGTTTGTTTTGTCTTTTTTGTTTTTGTTTTGTTGTTTTTTGTTTGTTTTTTACTAGTGTTTAACAACATAGCAATCTCTGTAGGCACAATGCCATAATTTTAAGTTTATTTTCCTCCATTGACAGGACACTATTAAAGTATAACTTGTCAGAAAAGCTAGACATGATTTCTTGGAAAATATAAAAGTACTTACTTCAAGATATTATACCTTCACTTGGTGAATTACTCTCAACTATTTAGGATCATTTATCTTATGTGAAAGGGTTTTCTTCCTTGTGTTGTCTTTGCTGATGTGGTGACTCTCATTTCAAGGATAAGAAAAGAAATTCTCATGTTTGTTTGCAAATTATCTCACAAGTTTGTAATTTCATTATGCATGAAAGTAAATTCTTAATTTCTAAAGAAATGTAAGCATGCTATAAAAAAGGACAAAAATTAAGTCAAGACACAAAAATGTTATTGCCTAATAACTGCACTGCATTTTGACAATGTAAATGTTTGTTTAGTTTGAAATATTGAACCTCATTCACTCTTCTAAAAAAGGTTTCTCCTATGTAGTAATAATGTTACTGACTCATATATTCATCAATTAAATGTAAGCAATGTGAATGTTACCTGTGAGGTAAAGCAGAAGCAATGTGTCAAACAGATGAGAGAGGGGAAAGGCAATGTTTTGGTTACTTGATCAATCTGGACATTGTGTTTTAGTATTCAGGAGGATTCAATACCATCTATGTGGCTTCAGATGATTTAAAAGAAATTGAAGAAAATGGGAGTGTGGGTATGCTCATGAGTAATGTTACATTTTCAAGGAGTTACACGGAGATGACAATGACTTACTACATCAAGTAAGTGAAATTTATGTAAATGGGAACTATAATCAGAGTCTAGAGATCTCTAAACCCTCACTCAGTCCTACAATGACCAGAATATCTATCCATTCACTAAGAACTATATACAAACATGTTCAGATATACTGAATTCTTACATTTATAATACTCACAGATTTTTTTACTGACATGCCTGGGAATTTTAACAGAATGTATGTTTATGGCAATGGTTTTTATAATCATTGGTTTTTTTAATTAGATATTTTCTTTATATACATTTCAAATGCTATCCCGAAAGTTCCCTGTACCCTCCCTCCACCCTGCTCCCCTACCCACCCACTCCTGCTTCTTGGCCCTGGCATTCCCATGTACTGGGACATATAAAGTTTGCAATACCAATGGGCCTCTCTTCCCAGTGATGGCTGACTAGGCCATCTTCTGCTACATATGCAGCTAGAGATATGAGCTCTGTGGGTACTGGTTAGTTCATATTGTTGTTCCACCTGTAGGGTTGCAGACCCCTTCAGCCCCTTGGGTGCTTTTTCTAGCTTCTCCATTGGCGGCCCTGTGTTCCATCCAATAGATGACTGTGAGCATCCACTTCTGTTTTTGCCAAGGGCTGGCATATCCTCATATGAGACAGCTATAACAGGGTCCCTTCAGCAAAATCTTTCTGGCATATGAAATAGTGTCTGGGTTTGGTGGCTGATAATCATTGTTTTTAAACTAAAGTTTCTGTTTATTGTCCCATAGAGGGCATTACAGATTAGCAGGCAGGTATTATAGAGTACTTGGGTCTGTATACATATGGATGAATTAATTATTCCTATTTGACAATAGGATATGGTAATATTACCCTAATTGAAATGAAAAAATTAAAAAGAATATACTTACATGGCAGGGAAGTCGCCATGATCATGACTGTGTTTTATAAGGCAGGGTATATGCATTGCACTCTGAATATAAAGGCTCTCTTCTTTTCCCAGTGTGGAAAATTCAGTAGAGTGGAAGAGTGGGAGAGTAGGAGAGTGAGAGACTGATCCATAATTTACAACACAAAAGGCAAAAAAAATTCTGTGAAGGTCAAATAATCAGGATTATGTTAACAAGAATTTCTGAGTATAGTTTTGAGCAAAAACCCGCTTATCAAGCTATATTCAATATCGAGGTATAACTGGAGAAGCCATTAATCCCTAGATCCATCTCTCAGTGTTCCATCCATGATATCTTTGAGGAATGCTCATGTATACTTTCCATATTGTATATAACCAAGTGTTTCTGTATAACACTCACCTTAAAGAAGTGTGTGTGTGTGTAAAACCATGTCACAGTTGAGATTATAGTTATTATCTGCCTCATGCAAAGTAGTCAGTTTTCAATATATATCCACATAACAAACATAATTAGAGTAGCATATATACATATATATTTATATATAATTTAGATACAATTTATGGGCATTATATAAGTTATATATATCATCAAAAGGATAGGTATATATTCCAAGTGTTCCAGAGAGAAACTTGGACCAGCCTGATGAAAAATGTAAAAGTAAATGATACAATTTTATTTAAATTGAGATTTTAGTATATATATATATATATATATATATATATATATATATATATATATATGCTCTGCTCAAACAAGAAAATCCACTTCACTCCTAAGATTTTTATAAGAAAATGTTCTGCTCCACACAGAATGTTTGTGTACTACAATTTTCTGCAATGATGCTTCAACAAAGTAAGAATATGTTTGTAATTCTTGTAGTGCTACAAGTACCTGTGTTTATTTACTGGGAAAAAGTTGTCTGATATGGGCACAAGGAATTCATTCAGGCCATATTGAAAGGATCACATCAAGACTGAGGGTGTGACAATATTATTGAGAGCAATAAGAATTTTTTCTAACCTCATCAGAAATAGAATATAATGGCATATGTTTGTATCAATATTGGTATACTTGCTAGGAGAGTATGGCATTTGTAAGTTCTTTGGTATACTCAAAGTTAATGTCTATGACCAAATGTCCTGTCAAGTTTGACAACATTTACAGTCCAGAAAGTATGAACCACAGATTCAAGACTGATGAAAACCTTTCTCTAGGATGCAGTTCTGTAACATATTTCCACATTATCTTGTGCACTACTCATATTAGTTTAAAATTTCTGGTTGTGAAACAGGAGTAGGAACAGTGAGTTAACTGATGAAGTCATATGCAGTTTGTATAGCTATTAATAATCAAGAAGTGCCAAGGAAATATTATGTCAGAAAAGTATGTGTTTGACATATCATAAAATCATCTTATATCAATTCACTCTGAACAGTGTAGCTTTCTTCAACACCATAGATAATTACTTCTTGAATAAAGAAGTTCCTGCTCATGTTCCCATGTAATTATTTTTGTCCTACTGTTCACAGGTAAATCCATACACCGAAATTTACCACACAACAAAAACCTAGAACATGTACATACTTGAAAATCTTGTAACAGTCTGAGAGAAACTCTTTAGCTTGGAATGAAAATAGAACACCATTGACCTTGATTATACTTATAGAATTCAGTAGTAATCTAGTATAGTAACATAAAATTATACGTGGAATAATAACTGGTGATGAATTTATTTTTCTTTATATTTAGAAAACATGGGAAATGCCAACAGCACACATTTACAGCACTTAGACCCAAATTCGCAAATTGCAAAAGTATAGCTTGTGAGTATTGAACTTTTAGGACTTCGTCTTGAAACAAGTATTAGTGTGGATTCACTTATTTACATTCTTTCCTTTTGAAGAAAGTAATAGATAATGTAAGCAACAATAGATTACAAGTTTCTTTTTTCTCATGGGCAAAGAATGCAAAGTTAATGATCCTAAGGATGATTACTGGTTACTGGCACTTGAATAATCCAAAATATCATTTCCCAAATATCCGTACCCACAAGTACAGTAATGGAGCCATTATCTATGGTAGGTATAATTTCAATACCTGGTAGAATTTACCCATCAATAGGAACCTCACTTCAAATCTTTTGCAAACTCCCAACATTGTGCAAAAAGCAATAAAATAAATTATTATAGTCATGAAGTACTTGAAACAATGGATAACACAAGTAATTTAAACATTTGATCTAATGCTATGGGATATCTGAATCCAGAAATATTTTGATACTTGATTCAAATGCTACTAATAAAATTAAGTAAATATTTTATACCTTTATATTAAACATATTTGGAAGTCATTTTTCTAATGGAGTCAACTAGGAAAATATTAAAATATGTAAATGGAAACAAATCAAGAATACTTGTGCCAGGCGGTGGTGGCGCATGCCTTTAATCCCAGCACTTGGGAGGCAGAGGAAGGCGAATTTCTGATTTGAGGCCAGCCTGGTCTACAGAGTGAGTTCCAGGACAGCCAGGGCTACACAGAGGAACCCTGCCTCCAAACAAACAAACAAACAAAAACAACAACAACAACAACAACAAAAAGAATACTCATGAGAGTGGGCATTTGCACATGAAAATGTCATTGATTATGATTTAAGAAGCAAATTTTAGCTAGTATTAACAATTAGCATATTTGACATTAACACATGGGTAAATAAAATGAGAATTTTTCTGTCTTAGATTTTCATACTGAGTAATATCCACATGAGATGCTTAAGTTAAAAGTAAAAAAAAAAAGTCTGAGTTTTGTTTTCTTGGGGTTCAGTGATTGCAGGCCAGGGTGAAACTAGCTTGGGGGTCTGGTCCTCTGGCTTAACACTATATACTCACAAAAAATCTGGAATTAGATGCATTCCTGTCTATTTTTGGATAGAAAATGATATGACCATGAAGCTGACTTGCTCTATTAGTTCATTAAAAATTACACTCCTCAGAACTGAAATGTAAAAAAAATATGGTCCAATCAATTGGAATTTCAAACATTTTCAAAAATACATGCATATTGCATATGTAGTTATCAATGAATTCCTGTTTGAATATTATCATATTTGTTTTATGAAATACACAAAAAGTGACCACAGTATTTTGTTATGTATTTCCTGTACAAATAATCCATAGTAGACTGAAATGGGTTGGTCTGATGCTGTTTGAATTCTAATGCTAAGTACTGGTACTTAATGCTAAGTACTCAGGAGGTGGTTGCCCCCCAAAAGCAGATCCTCAAGTGATGCCTTGTGAAATTTCTCCCCAATTTAACTGCTTAATAAAAGGCTAAAGCCTGTGATTGGGCAATGGAGAGAGATGGGACTTGAGACTTGAGGGGAGGTTGTTGCAGTTAGAAATAGAAGAGAAGGAGGGGGAGGGGAAGGGGGAGGGGGAGGGAGAGGGAGAGGGAGAGGGAGAGGGAGAGGGAGAGGGAGAGGGAGAGGGAGAGGGAGAGGGAGAGGGAGAGGGAGAGGGAGAGGGAGAGGGAGAGGGAGAGGGAGAGGGAGAGGGAGAGGGAGAGGGAGAGGGAGAGGGAGAGGGAGAGGGAGAGGGAGAGGGAGAGTCGGGTGGAGGAACACAGAGGAGGTGGCAACCACCATGGATCAGAACTACATAGGTAGAAGGATCATTATAGCTGTGAAATAAATTATTACATAGCCCTAAATCTTCACAATCTATGCATATGTCTTAGAAATAAAATATTGGTATTGTGTATTTTTAAATGGGTTTATTAGGATTCAGAATTCCAACAACTTTAAAGTTTAATGCAAATGTACATAAATGAAATTAAAATGTATATCTTTCAATACTAGTGTGTCATGAGAAAATCACAACACTCCACTTTTCTAGATATGGGTGAAGTTTGTCAGTCTATTTTTTCATCTACAATTGACCATTCTATAACTCAGATATAGAAAGTGAAAGATGAGTTAGATAGCAATTATATTACAAATCTCTGAACCATTTTCCTGTGCCAGGATACTGAGAATTATTTGTCTCTAATATTCCTAAATTACAAACAAATATCTTTGATATGATATTAATTTGAAAGTATATGTGCATAGTATGTATTTATTTACTAGAAATAGCAAGTGGGGATGACCATTGAGTAACTGTGTACAATCAAATATACAGTTTCCTAAAGCATTAGGATAACATTCATATATATATATATATATATATATATATATATATATATATATACTTCTACAAAGTAAATTTTAACATTTAATACAAAAAGCTTTTGTTATATTTGTGCAAATGTAGATGGCATGGTATTTTATCTACTGTATTATTGAGGATACAAGTGTTTTTTTTCATAATCCAATATTTCAAAATGAAGAGCAAATAATGTTATGGGTTTTAGAGACACTGTGATAATTATAAGTGTCTCAATTGAGAATGATAATTTGAAAAAAGACAACTTATATTAAAATGTTGTATCAATTAAATGAAGTGATGTTCTATCTTTTGTTGACAGTTGTACCTTCATTTAAACTTGTAGTTACTTATATATCGAATACAGCCATGTTATTTCAACTACGATATGTTCATGTGGAAAGGACATCTATAAGAGTGACCATAGCATTGTGTAAGTACATCTGATACGGCAGGGAATAAAACTAGTTTTTCTTTATTTCTAATTAGAATACAAAAGTTTATATGCATCTTTAAATGCAGGAATTATGTTGTTATAATTTTTGTATATTTTTAAATACAATCATGAATTCATGAAGGTGGCAGGCTCTCCTTTCAATACATAAGAAACTTCTCAATACATATGCAACTTAGAAATGGGAATAAAACAAATCACACACTGACAGGGGAGTTTAGATAAGAATCTATCATGCCACCACATAGAGAAACTGAAAACGGACAGCCCCAGACTGTTAGAAAACCAAACTTAATCTACCCTGTTTCTGCACAACACTAAAAAGCATGATAGGAAATCCCAAGGTTATGAAGAAATTAGAAGGTGTTCTATAGATATATTAGGCATGAGCAAACTAAGGGAAATTATTATTTTGTATGATATACATTCATCCTGTTGGAAGCAGATACTAAATTCATGGGCAACTTAAAACAGAATTATTCCCCAAGACTTGAAATATTTGACAGCAGCAATATTGGAAGCTAGTCCTCAGATACAATGACAAACAATGAGGAAAGAAAAAGCTATGACCATAGAACTATAAAATAGTGCTAGAGGTATGAATATTTCCCAAGGTCAGTTATTAGTTCAGGGTCAATATACTGAGTTACAAAGACAACTTAAATGAGATTATCACAACTTGGAGTTATGTCATTTAAGAGTATTAAATGCTTTGGACAAGGCTGAGGAATCAGGGAACAAATCTGAGTCATTTACTAAAATTTTATAAGGCAAAATAAGCCGTCACTGATTTTTTTATAATGATTGCCTACATCTGTAAATAGAATAGTCTTAGGTTCAGCAGGCAGACAAATACTAATTGATTGTTTGGCTGCTAAAAATGCTATTTCTGAATGCAAAAGTCTGATAGGACCTTTAAAAACAAGATCAGAACCAATAGATGAAGAGATTAGGAACACGGCCTATATTGAATCTCATGTTTATGATACCATCATGCTAGGAGAGGAAGTTTCTCAAAGTTCCAGTGATCCACCCCATAATTAGCCTCCAAACGATGACACCATTGCATACACTAGCAAGCGTTTGCTGAAAGGACCCTGATATAGCTGTCTCTTATGAGACTAGGCCAGGGCCTAGCAAATACATAAGTGGATGCTCACAGTCAGCTATTGGATGGATCACAGGGCCCCCAATGGAGGAGCTAGAGAAAGTATCCAAGGAGCTAAAGAGATCTGCAACCCTGTAGGTGCAACAACATTATGAACTAACCAGTACCCCGGAGCTCTTGACTCTAGCTGCATATGTATCAAAAGATGGCCTAGTAGGCCATCACTGGAAAGAGAGGCCCATTGGACATGCAAACTTTATATGCCCCAGTACAGGGGAACGCCAGGGCCAAAAAGTGGGAATGGGTGGGTAGAGGAGTAGGGGGGAGGGTATGGGGGACTTTTGGGATAGAATTAGAAATGTAATTGAGGAAAATACGTAATTAAAAAATATTTAAAAAAAAAAGAAAAAGAAAAAGTCAAAATGTCAAATGTCGTAATTCTAATAAGCAGGGTCATTTGAGAAGGGATTTTAGGCAATTCAATCATAGAAATAATTCTTTTTATAGAGATAATATAAAAAAATGACCTCTCATTGGAGAAACAGCTACAGGACAATTAAAGTCTGCTGTTTAAAAGAAGATTGTTCTAGATACAATCAAGGATAGAACAGCTCTAGTAGATAAAACAAAATAGTTATGAAAGACCAAAAAACAAGTATTTTAACAAAGTATGATACATGCTAAGATACCAAAGCTAAAAATACAAATAAACTATATTGAAATTGAAGGTTTAGTAGACACAGGAACAGGTGTAACATTAAATTCACCTAAACCTTGGCATCTAGATTGAGATCTTAAGGAGGTAAATATTCAACTTCTAGGGATTGGAGCTCCATTTTGGTAAAGTAACCTGCAAGTTGGTTTAAGATTATAGAGCCAGAAAGACGAATAGAAAAACTAAAATCACATGTGGATATAAGAGATGGGAATTTAGCAGGGATATGATTTGTTAAAGCAATGGAAAACAGGGATTAACATTCCTGCAATCCCAGAAAGAAACCATAAAATAAAGAATGCTTTGAAGTAAAATATTAAAATCTATTATCAAGAAAAGTTACTGTCACTTCTAGTATCTGTGATGCTAGGTGCTTCATTTCCCACTGAGGCCAGTCAAGGAAGCCCAGCTGGTAGAATATATCTGACATTCAGCAACAGCTTTTGGGATAGCCCCTGTTCCTATTGTTCAGGACCCACATGAAAGTGAAGCTGCAAATCTGCTACATATGAGCAGAGAGTCCTAGATTGAGCCCTTGTATGTTCCTTGGTTGGATCAACTCTGAGATCACCGAGGATCTGGGTTAGTTGACTCTCTTCACCTTCCTGTTGAGTTTCTACCCCCTTTGGGGCCTGCAATCCTTTCCCATTTACTTCCATAAGAGTCCCCATGCTCCATCCAAAATTTGGCTGTGGGTGTCTGTATCTTTCTGAGTCAAATAATGTGTGGAGACTTTCAGAGGTCAACATGCTTCTGTCTGAAAACATAACAGAGCATCCTTTACAGTGTTAGGGATTGGTGTTTGCCTGTGGAATGAGACCTTCAAGATCATTCTATTTATCATAAACAGGATTAAATAAAGTCAACATTAGTTCAAGAGGTGGTGTAAGCAACCAGGTGACAGGGAGTAAAAAGAACAAAAAGAAGGATAATAGGGGACCTGGAGGACACATAGAGAGATTCACAAGAGTAGAAGGTAGGGGCATTCAGTTTGTGCAGATTTTGAGGTGAGTTTATGCAGGTTTTTGTGATGTTGTGGAAAGGAGAGATACTTTTGTGATGTGGGGTGAGGTAGTAGACCATCAGGGCCCTTTCTGTCTCTCTGAGTTTGCAGGTTTTCAACTGAGCATCTCTCTCCTGAAACTTTGCTGGTAAAATTAAACGTTTGATGTTTTTTTTGTTTTGTTTTTTTTTTTAATTTTTAATATTTTTTATTACATATTTTCCTCAATTACATTTCCAATGCTATCCCAAAAGTCCCCCATACCCCCCCCAATTCCCTACAAACCCATTCCCATTCTTTTGGCCCTGGCATTCCCCTATATTGAGGCATATAAAGTTTGCAAGTCCAATGGGCCTC
Source organism: Mus caroli (assembly GCF_978045245.1). NCBI lineage: Eukaryota > Metazoa > Chordata > Mammalia > Rodentia > Muridae > Mus > Mus caroli. The sequence continues at coordinate 137,868,956 of NW_028227260.1, forward strand.
TCTTTCCAGTGATGGCCGACTAGGCCATCTTTCGATACATATGCAGCTAGAGACAAGAGCTCCGGGGTACTGGTTAGTTCATCATGTTGTTCCCCCTATAGGGTTGCATATCCCTTTAGCTCCTTGGGTACTTTCTCTAGCTTCTCCATTGGGAGCCCTGTGATACATCTAATAGCTGACTGTGAGCATCCACTTCTGTGTTTGCTAGGCCCCGGCATAGTCTCACAAGAGACAGCTATATCTGGGTCCTTTCAGCAAAATCTTGCTAGTGTATGCAATGGTGTCAGCGTTTTGAAGCTGATTATGGGATGGATCCCTGGATATGGCAGTCTCTAGATGGTCCATCCTTTCATCACAGCTCCAAACTTTGTCTCTGTAACTCCTTCCATGGGTGTTTTGTTCCCAATTCTAAGAAGAGGCATAGTGTCCACACTTTGGTCTTCATTCTTCTTGAGTTTCATGCGTTTAGCAAATTGTATCTTATATCTTGGGTATCCTAAGTTTTGGGCTAATATCCACTTATCAGTGAATACACGTTTGATGTTTTGTGGAAAACAACACATAGAGGTTATTACAACTTCACCAGACAACTACCCATCATTTCTGCTATCACATTAATGCCAATAAGGATCATGTAACTTCTTGCAGTAAATATTTACCATCATTCAATAGAATTCATATTCATAAAAAGACACAAAAGTCATTAATATTTTCTTTTGGTCATTTTCTGTAATATCATCTAATTGATTAATATTTATAAAATTTAATATTCCCAACATTATATGTAATGGTTTGAAAATTATTCAGATACATAAGACTGGCAGATCTGTGAATGATTTTTGCTAAGTGGTCATTTCACTGAATTACTGTGTCTTTGGTTTTGTGTCACATATATTTTGGGTTAGATTCTTCATGAGAGGAAGAAGTATCATGGATTCCCTTAATATTGCACCTTTGGAAATTTCACAGAAATACATGTATAAGTCCTGAATGGTATTTAACTGATATATAGTTTATAAAATAAAAATAGAGAAAAATTACCTTGAAAGTTCTCAATTTACTAGGAGCAGAAAAAGGAATATAGTGATAAATTTTGAATGTGTCCTCTATACTGTGACACAATTTTGTTAAGCATGAAAACAGTAGGCTGGAGCTTGCAGGGAGGCTTTTCCCTTGGAAAGTTTGATGAATAAACACTTGAGGCAAGTTCTCATGGCTATCACTTTCATCTTTTCCTCCTTAAAATATAGCAAAAGGAACAAATCTTACTGAAGAATTGAAAGAAGAATATATGAAACTGACAAGAAAAGCTAGGATTCCAATAACAAACATCAGAAATCTGTACCATGCAGGTAAATTTAATGTTGTTTGTCCATAAAAAAAATTGAAGAGAAATTACTAACCAAGAATCTTCATTGCCTCTCTACCTGAAAAGATTAGCAAATAGCTTCCTTGAAAATGATGTGATTGAATTCTATTTAATTCTCTCTATTTGTTATATTCACAGATACGTGTCCTAAGTAGAAACCTCTACCCAGTTAAACACTACTCATCTTAACTCACTTTAGAATGTAACTCAGTCATGTAATCAACAATAAAAAGCATTCAGACTTGAAGAGTATATTTTGTTGTGCTTTACCACAATGTATAAAACTCATACAAAACAATAAAACCGATTTTGAGTAGAAAGGTGGGCTTTTAAAATCATTAGTTAGCTTTTTTTTTATTTTACAATTTAAACTTTTATTTGAGAAATGTATTCACACCCACAAGTCCTTTCCATGATTGCATCCCATAAGGAACATGCTCAAATTATGTTGCGGGGGGAGAGGGGGCACCTAATATCACACCAGCTCAAACTGCCTCCTCATTTGCTTATTTCTTAAATATCTGTGTGTTCACATATGCGTGGTTAGTGACAGATGGCTCTTCCTCAAAGTGGCAAATCTCAGCATTATTTTTAAAGACAGGACAGAACGGGAAACACCTACCACAGGTAGCTTACATCATGAACATGTTGATAATGACATCAAGGAGCACAAAGTGACACAAAGTGGCCAGCAGTTGGTAAAATGTAAAGGACAAAAACTGAATGCTAACCCCTTCCCTATTATCTTAGACCCAAATGGGGGAGTAGCCAATGAGACAATTCTATCCCCATATTTATGTTTTGTATGTTTTTTTTTTCTCTTGTAACTGTAGGCTTGATCATTTTGATTTTCTTTCACAGGCATTTTCCCTGTTTTCTTTTCTTATACTCCACTCTTTGGGAAATTTAAATTTTCATCTATCTTTTTGTCTGGACATTGGCTGTTGGTCATTTTATTTACCAATTAGAGTCAATTGGGGATAGATGCCTCTTCTGAGAGACACTCAGTCTATGGACATGTAGACTCTCATGTGATTTTTGCCAGCTATAATATCATAAATAGCATTGGAAATAATCTATAAGTCATGTTGCTATTTGTTCATTTAAAAAGCCTTTTCTCCTAGCTATACATTGAACATAGAACAGTTATAAAAATTGAAGGTATGATATATATTAATAATGTGCAGTCTATTAAACTTGTCTATTTAGCTACATTACTCTAACATCTCTGTTAAACTAAAAAATTTACAATTTTATATCTGAATTAGGTTTTGATTTTAACTTGTTTTAAAAAAATTAGTAAAATTGAGACATATTTAGAAAAAAATGTGACAAAATTGAATATGTAAATAGAAGAAATTTCTCCTAAAATTGAGGACACAAAAGAAAAAGTTCCCCTGCACCATCTTTGGCGCAATCTCAGTGGAGGGCCCTAAGGTCCCCAGAGGACTCTCCATGGGGCAGGCACCATAGCACAGGCAAGTCCTTGAGATCACTGGTGAGTGGAATGCAACATCAGTTCCAAAAAAACTCAGAGGGTCTTGGGCTAGCAGCAACAGGGTCAAAGGAGAAAGGCAGGCCCTAGCACACCCAGAATCTTGGGATCACTGAGACTAGTCTATGCAGGAGAGCACATGGGTGGCAGAAACACCAGAGGTTCTTGGACAGGGTCCCTTTGGGCCTTCATCCTCAGCCAGGAGACAGAGCTGAGACTCAAACCACTGGACACCGTCCATGCCAGAGAAGAGTCAGCCTCCAGGGAGGGCTCTGACCCCAAGAACCAGGAGGTGGATCTGAGCTCCAGACTTTTGTGCACCTTCCCTGCAAGAAGAGAGCTTGACTGCAGAGAGGGTTCTGACAACTGTCACAGAAGAGAGTTGGTCTCCCAGGAGAGATGACAGAGGCTAAAGAATCACAGTAGGATCAAGCTCCAGCTGGAGACAGCTAGAACATCTAACACCAGAGATTACCAGATGGCTAAAGGCAAACTAAAGAATCTTACTAACAGAAACCAAGACCACTGGGAATCAGCAGAACCCAGTATGCCCACCACAGCGAGTCCTGGATACCTCTTCTCACCTGAAAAGCAAAATTCGTATTTAAAATCAGGTCTCATGATGATGGTAGGAGATTTTAAGGAGGAAATTAATAACTCACTGAAAGAAATACAGAAGAACACTGCTAAACAGGTAGAAGCCCTTAAAGAGGAAGCACAAAAATCCCTCAAGAAATTACAGGAAAACACTGCTAAACAGGTACAAGACCTTAAAGAGGAAACACATAAAATCCCCTAAAGAATTACAGGAAAACGCAAGCAAACAGGTGATGGAATTGAAAAAAGCATCCAAAATCTAAAAAGGGGAGTAGAATCAAGGAAGAAAACCCAAAGGGAGACAACTCTGGAGATAGAAATCCTAGGAAAGGCTCTTCCGGTCTGACCAGCACCGGGGTAGCTAGAGCGCAGAGTCGGCTGACACCCGCCAGCTACCCACGACACCTGCCACAAGATCTTAAGACTTCTGGTGAGTGGAACACAGCTTCTGCTCCAGTCCAATCGCGCGGGACCTGAGACTGATTTGGTTGGGGAGGCAGAAATCCGGCCTGAGTAGGGCCACAAGCCTCTTCCGGTCAGACCAGCACCGGGGCAGCTAGGGCGCAGGGTCAGCTGACACTCGCCAGCCACCCACAACACCCGCCACAGGATCTTAAGACTTCTGCTGAGTGGAACACAGAGTCGGCTCAAATCTTTAAACAGTGACAACAATAACAATTAACCCCAGAGATTACCAGATGGCGAAAGGTAAATGTAATAATCTGACTAACAGAAACCAAGACCACTCACCATCATCAGAACCCAGCACTCCCACTTCTCCCAGTCCAGGGAACCCCAACACACCAGAAAAGCTAGACCCGGATCTAAAAGCATATCTCATGATGATGGTAGAGGACATCAAGAAGGACTTTAATAACACACTTAAAGAAATACAAAAGAACACTGCTAAACAGGTAGAAGACATTAAAGAGGAAGCACAAAAATCCCTTAAAGAATTGCACGAGAACACTGTTAAACAGGTAGAAGCCATTAAAGAGGAAGCATAAAAATCCCTTAAAGAATTGCAAGAGAACACTGGTAAACAGGTAGAAGACATTAAAGAGGAAGCACAAAAATCCATTAAAGAATTGCAGGAAAACCAGACCAAACAGGTGATGGAATTGAATAAAACCATCCAAGACCTAAAAAGGGAAGTAGAGACAATGAAGAAAACCCAAATTGAGGCAATTCTGGAGATAGAAACACTAGGAAAGAAATCTGGAACCATAGATACGAGCATCAGCAACAGAATACAAGAGATGGAAGAGAGAATCTCAGCTGCAGAAGACTCCATAGAGAACATCGACACGACAATCAAAGAAAATACAAAATACAAAAAGATCCTTACTCAAAATATTCAGGAAATCCAGGACAAAATGAGAAGACCAAACCTACGGATAATAGGAGTAGATGAGAATGAAGATTTTCAACTCAAAGGACCAGCAAATATCTTCAACAAAATTATAGAAGAAAACTTCCCAAACCTAAAGAAAGAGATGCCCATGAACATACAAGAAGCTTACAGAACTCCAAATAGACTGGACCAGAAAAGAAATTCCTTCCGACACATAATAATCAGAACAACAAATGCACTAAATAAAGATAGAATAATAAAAGCAGTAAGGGAAAAAGGTCAAGTAACGTATAAAGGCAAGCCTATCAGAATTACACCGGATTTTTCACCAGAGACTATGAAAGCCAGAAGGGTCTGGACAGATGTTATACAGAAACTAAGAGAACACAATTTCCAGCCCAGGTCACTATACCCAGCCAAACTCTCAATTACCATTGATAGAGAAAACAAAGTATTCCACGACAAAACCAAATTCACACATTATCTTTCCACGAATCCAACCCTTCAAAGGATAATAACAGAAAAAAACCAATACAAGGACGGAAACCATGTCATAGAAAAAGCAAGAAGGTAATCCCTCAACAAACCTAAAAGAAGACAGCCACAAAAACAGAACAACAACTCTAACAACAAAAATAAAAGGACGCAACAATTACTTCTCCTTAATATCTCTTAATATCAATGGACTCAACTCCCCAATAAAAAGACATAGACTAACAGGCTGGCTACAGAAACAGGACCCAACATTTTGCTGCTTACAGGAAACTCATCTCAGAGAAAAAGATAGACACTACCTCAGAATGAAAGGCTGGAAAACAATTTTCCAAGAAAATGGTAGGAAGAAACAAGCTGGAGTAGCCATTCTAATATCTGATAAGATTGACTTCCAACCCAAAGTCATCAAAAAAGACAAGGAAGTGCAATTCATTCTCATCAAGATAAAATCCTCCAAGAGGAACTATCAATTCTGAATATCTATGCGCCAAATACAAGGGCAGCCTCATTCATTAAAGATACTTTAGTAAAGCTCAAAGCACACATTGCACCTCACACAATAATAGTGGGAGACTTCAACACACCACTTTCACCAATGGACAGATCATGGAAACAGAAACTAAACAGGGACACAGTGAAACTAACAGAGGTTATGAAACAAATGGATCTGACAGATATCTACAGAACATTTTATCCTAAAACGAAAGGATATACCTTCTTCTCAGCACCTCACGGTACCTTCTCCAAAATTGACCACATAATTGGTCACAAAACAAGCCTCAATATATACAAAAATATTGAAATTGTCCATTCACCCTATCAGATCACCATGGACTAAGACTGATCTTCAATAACAAAATAAATAATAGAAAGCCAACACACACGTGGAAACTAAACAACACTCTTCTCAATGATACCTTGGTCAAGGAAGGAATAAAGAAAGAAATTAAGGACTTTCTGGAGTTTAATGAAAATGGAGCCACAACATACCCAAACTTATGGGACACATTGAAAGCATTTCTAAGAGGAAAACTCATAGCTCTGAGTGCCTCCAAAAAGAAACTAGAGAGAGCACACATTAGCAGCTTGACAACACACCTAAAAGCTCTAGAACGAAAGGAAGCAAATTCACCCAAGAGGAGTAGACGGCAAGAAATAATCAAACTCAGGGGTGAAATCAACCAAGTGGAAACAGGAAGAACAATTCAAAGAATCAACCAATGGAAGAGTTGGTTCTTTGAGAAAATCAACAAGATAGATAAACCCTTAGCCAGACCCACTAGAGGGCATAGGGAAAGTACTCTAATTAACAAAATCAGAAATGAAAAGGGAGACATAACAACAGTCCCTGAAAAAATCCAAAACACCATCAGATCCTTCTACAAAAGGCTATACTCAACAAAACTGGAGAACCTGGATGAAATGGACAAGTTTCTAGACAGATACCAGGTACCAAAGTTAAATCAAGATCAGGTTAATGATCTAAACAGTCCCATATCCCCTAAAGAAATAGAAGCAGTCATTAATAGTCTCCCAACCAAGAAAAGCCCAGGACTAGATGGGTTTAGTGCAGAGATCTATCAAACCTTCAAAGAAGATCTAATCCCAGTTCTTCACAAACTATTCCACAAAATAGAATCAGAAGGTACTCTACCCAACTCATTCTATGAAGCCACAATTACTCTGATACCTAAACCACATAAAGACCCAACAAAAATAGAGAACTTCAGACCAATTTCCCTTATGAATATTGATGCAAAAATCCTCAACAAAGTTCTCGCTAACCGAATTCAAGAACACATCAAAACAATCTTCCATCCTGACCAAGTAGGATTCATCCCAGGGATGCAAGGATGGTTCAATATACGAAAATCCATCAATGTAATCCATTATATAAACAAACTCAAAGACAAAAACCACATGATCATCTCGTTAGATGCTGAAAAAGCATTTGACAAAAATCCAACACCCATTCATGATAAAAGTCTTGGAAAGATCAGGAATTCAAGGCCCATACCTAACCATGATAAAAGCAATATACAGCAAACCACTAGCCAACATCAAAGTAAATGGTGAGAAGCTGGAAGCAATCCCACTAAAATCAGGGACTAAAAAAGGCTGCCCACTCTCTCCCTACCTATTCAACATTGTACTTGAAGTCCTAGCCAGATCAATTAGACAACAAAAGGAAATCAAGGGGGATACAAATCGGAAAAGAAGAAGTCAAAATATCGCTTTTTGCAGATGATATGATAGTATACATAAGTGACCCTAAAAATTCCACCAGAGAACTCCTAAGCCAGATAAATAGCTTCAGTGAAGTAGCTGGATATAAAATTAACTCAAGCAAGTCGGTGGCCTTTCTGTACACAAAGGATAAACAAGCAGAGAAGGAAATTAGGGAAACAACACTCTTCTCAATAGTCACAAACAATATAAAATACCTTGGCGTGACTCTAACTAAGGAAGTGAAAGATCTGTATGACAAGAACTTCAAGTCCCTGAAGACAGAAATTAAAGAAGATCTCAGAAGATGGAAAAACCTCCCATGCTCATGGATTGGCAGGATCAACATTGTAACAATGGCTATCTTACCAAAAGCAATCTACAGATTCAATGCAATCGCCATCAAAATTCCAACTCAGTTCTTCAAAGAATTGGAAAGGGCAATCTGCAAATTCCTCTGGAACAACAAAAAACCTAGGATAGCAAAAACTCTTCTCAAGGATAAAAGAACCTCTGGTGGAATCACCATGCCTGACCTAAAGCTGTACTACAGAGCAATTGTGATAAAACTGCATGGTACTGGTATATTGACAGACAGTTAGACCAATGGAACAGAATTGAAGACCCTGAGATCAACCCACATACCTATGGTCACTTGATCTTTGACAAGGGAGCAAAAACCATCCAGTGGAAAAAAGACAGCATTTTCAACAAATGGTGCTGGCACAACTGGCGGTTATCATGTAGAAGAATGCAAATTGATCCATTCCTATCTCCTTGTACCAAGGTCAAATCTAAGTGGATTAAGGAACTCCACATAAAACCAGAGACACTGAAACTTATAGAGGAGAAAGTAGGGAAAAGCCTGGAAGATATGGGCACAGGGGAAAAATTCCTGAATAGAACAGCAAAGACTTGCGCTGTAAGATCGAGAATTGATAAATGGGACCTCGTAAAGTTGCAAAGCTTCTGCAAGGCAAAAGACACCGTCAATAAGACAAAAAGACCGAGTCGGAGGACAGTGACCTGCCCTGCAGGGAGCGCCATCTTGGCTCCGGGACTCCCCCGAGCTTAGTCTCTACAGGTCAGAGTGGGGACCACGGGGGCAGATGGCTTCTGGGACAGGCAGGAGCCACAGAGCCGCTGAGGCAGCACCCTTTTGGGGCCGCAGACTTCCAGCACCCTCCCAGCCGGAGGACAGAGACCTGCCCTGCAGAGAGTGCCATCTTGGCTCCGGGACTCCGCCGAACTTAGTCTACAGGTTAGAGTGAGGACCACAGAGGCAGACAGCTTCTGGGACAGGCAGGAGCCACAGAGCCGCTGAGGCAGCACCCTTTTGGGGCCGCAGACTTCCGGCACCCTCCCAGTCGGAGGACAGTGACCTGCCCTGCAGGGAACGCCATCTTGGCTCCGGGACTCCGCCGAGCTTAGTCTCTACAGGTCAGAGTGGGGACCACGGGGGCAGACGGCTTCTGGGACAGGCGGGAGCCACAGAGCCGCTGAGGCAGCACCCTTTTGGGGCCGCAGACATCCGGCACCCTCCCAGTCGGAGGACAGTGACCTGCCCTGCAGGGAGCGCCATCTTGGCTCCGGGACTCCGCCGAACTTAGTCTGTACAGGTCAGAGTGAGGACCACAGAGGCAGACAGCTTCTGGGACAGGCGGGAGCCACAGAACCGCTGAGGCAGCACCCTTTTGGGGCCGCAGACATCCGACACCCTCCCAGCCGGAGAACAGTGACGTGCCCTGCAGGGAGCGCCATCTTGGCTCCGGGACTCCACCGAACTTAGTCTGTACAGGTCTGCTGACAGAGGATACTCAGAATCCCCAGAAGAACAACCTCTGAACAGAGACAACTATAACAACTCCAGAGATTACCAGATGGCGAGAGGTAAAGGTAAGAATCTTACTAACAGAAACCAAGACCACTCACCATCATCAGGACCCAGCACTCCCACTTCGCCCAGTCCAGGGCACCCCAACACACCTGAAAAACTAGACCTGGATTTAAAAGCATATCTCATGATGATGGTAGAGGACATCAAGAAGGACTTTAAAGAACTACAGGAGAACATGGCTAAAGAGTTACAAGTCCTTAAAGAAAAACAGGAAAACACAACCAAACTGGTAGAAGTCCTTAAAGAGAAACAGGAAAACACATCAAATCAGATGATGGAAATGAACAAAACCATACTAGACCTAAAAAGGGAAGTAGACACAATAAAGAAAACCCAAAATGAGGCAACACTGGAGATAGAAACCCTAGGAAAGAAATCTGGAACCATAGATGCAAGCATCAGCAACAGAATACAAGAGATGGAAGAGAGAATCTCAGGTGCAGAAGATTCCATAGAGAACATGGGCACAACAATCAAGGAAAATGGAAAATGCAAAAAGATCCTAACTCAAAACATCCAGGAAATACAGGACACAATGAGAAGACCAAACCTACGGATAATAGGAGTGGATGAGAATGAAGATTTTCAACTCAAAGGACCAGCAAACATCTTCAACAAAATTATAGAAGAAAACTTCCCAAATCTAAAGAAAGAGATGCCCATGAACATACAAGAAGCCTACAGAACTCCAAATAGGCTGGACCAGAAAAGAAATACCACCCGACACATAATAATCAGAACAACAAATGCACTAAATAAAGATAGAATACTAAAAGCAGTAAGAGAAAAAGGCCAAGTAACATATAAAGGCAAGCCTATCAGAATTACACCAGATTTTTCACCAGAGACTATGAAAGCTAGAAGATCCTGGACAGATGTTATACAGACACTAAAAGAACACAAATTCCAGCCCAAGCTACTATACCCAGCCAAACTCTCAATTAACATAGATGGAGAAACCAAAGTATTCCACGACAAAGACAAATTCACACATTATCTCTCCACGAATCCAGCCCTTCAAAGGATAATAACAGAAAAAAACCAATACAAGGACAGGAACCACGCCCTAGAAACAACAAGAAGGTAATCCCTCAACAAACCTAAAAGAAGACAGCCACAAAAACAGAATGCCAACTTTAACAACAAAAATAACAGGAAACAACAATTACTTTTCCTTAATATCTCTTAATATCAATGGACTCAACTCCCTGATAAAAAGACATAGACTAACAAACTGGCTACACAAACAACACCCAACATTTTGCTGCTTACAGGAAACTCATCTTAGAGAAAAAGATAGACACTACCTCAGAATGAAAGGCTGGAAAACAATTTTCCAAGCAAATGGTATGAAGAAACAAGCTGGAGTAACCATTCTAATATCAGATAAGATTGACTTCCAACCCAAAGTCATCAAAAAAGACAGGGAGGGGCACTTCATACTCATCAAAGGTAAAATCCTCCAAGAGGAACTATCAATCCTGAATATCTATGCTCCAAATACAAAGGCAGCCTCATTCATTAAAGAAACTTTAGTAAATCTCAAAGCACACATTGCACCTCATACAATAATAGTGGGAGACTTCAACACACCACTTTCACCAATGGACAGATCATGGAAACAGAAACTAAACAGGGACACAGTGAAACTAACAGAAGTTATGGATCAAATGGATCTTGCAGATATCTACAGAACATTTTACCCTAAAACAAAAGGATGCACCTTCTTCTCAGCACCTCATGGTACCTTCTCCAAAATTGACCACGTAATTGGGCACAAAACAGGACTCAACAGATACAAAAACATTGAAATTGTCCCATGCATCCTATCAGATCACCATGGACTAAGGCTGATCTTCAATAACAAAATAAACAATAGAAAGCCAACCTTCACGTGGAAACTGAACAACACTCTTCTCAATGATACCTTGGTTAAGGAAGGAATAAAGAAAGAAATTAAGGACTTTTTAGAGTTCAATGATAATGAAGCCACAACATACCCAAACTTATGGGACGCAATGAAAGCATTTCTAAGAGGAAAACTCATAGCTCTGAGTGCCTCCAAAAGGAAACTAGAAAGAGCACACATTAGCAGCTTGACAACACACCTAAAAGCACTAGAACAAAAGGAAGCAAATTCACCCAAGAGGAGTAGACGGCAGGAAATAATCAAACTCAGGGGTGAAATCAACCAAGTGGAAACAAGAAAAACTATTCAAAGAATCAACCAATCAAGGAGCTGGTTCTTTGAGAAAATCAACAAGATAGATAAACCCTTAGCCAGACTCACTAGAGGGCACAGGGAAAGCATCCTAATTAACAAAATCAGAAATGAAAAAGGAGACATAACAACAGATCCTGAAGACATCCAAAACACCATCAGATCCTTCTACCAAAGGCTATACTCAACAAAACTGGAGAACCTGGATGAAATGGAGAAGTTCCTAGACAGATACCAGGTACCAAAGTTGAATCAAGATCAGGTTAATGATCTAAACAGCCCTATATCCCCCAAAGAAATAGAAGCAGTCATTAATAGTCTCCCAACCAAAAAAAGCCCAGGACCAGATGGGTTTAGTGCAGAGTTCTATCAGACCTTCAAAGAAGATCTAATCCCAGTTCTTCACAAACTATTCCACAAAATAGAAACAGAAGGTACTCTACCCAACTCATTCTATGAAGCCACAATTACTCTGATACCTAAACCACAAAAAGACCCAACAAAGATAGAAAACTTCAGACCAATATCCCTTATGAATATTGATGCAAAAATCCTCAATAAAATTCTTGCTAACCGAATCCAAGAACACATCAAAACAATCATCCATCCTGACCAAGTAGGTTTCATCCCAGGGATGCAGGGATGGTTCAATATACGGAAATCCATCAACGTAATCCAGTATATAAACAAACTCAAAGACAAAAACCACATGGTCATCTCGTTAGATGCGGAAAAAGCATTTGACAAGATCCAACACCCATTCATGATAAAAGTCTTGGAAAGATCAGGAATTCAAGGCCCATACCTAAACATGATAAAAGCAATCTACAGCAAACCAGTAGCCAACATCAAAGTAAATGGTGAGAAGCTTGAAGCAATCCCTCTAAAATCAGGGACTAGACAAGGCTGTCCACTTTCTCCATACCTATTCAACATTGTACTTGAAGTCCTAGCCAGAGCAATTCGACAACAAAAGGAGATCAAAGGGATACAAATTGGAAAAGATGAAGTCAAAATATCACTTTTTGCAGATGATATGATAGTATATATAAGTGACCCTAAAAATTCCACCAGATAACTCCTAAGCCGGATAAACAGCTTCGGTGAAGTAGCTGGATATAAAATTAACTCAAACAAATCAATGGCCTTTCTCTACACAAAGAATAAACAGGCTGAGAAAGAAATTAGGGAAACAACACCCTTCTCAATAGTCACAAATAATATAAAATATCTTGGCGTGACTCTAACTAAGGAAGTGAAAGATCTGTATAATAAAAACTTCAAGTCTCTGAAGAAAGAAATTATAGAAGATCTCAGAAGATGGAAATATCTCCCATGCTCATGGATTGGCAGGATCAACATTGTAAAAATGGCTATCTTGCCAAAAGCAATCTACAGATTCAATGCAATCCCCATCAAAATTCCAAATGAATTCTTCAAGGAATTAGAAAGTGCAATCTGCAAATTCATCTGGAATAACAAAAAACCTAGGATAGCAAAAACTCTTCTCAAGGATAAAAGAACCTCTGGTGGAATCACCATGCCGGACCTAAAGCTCTACTACAGAGCAATTGTGATAAAAACTGCATGGTACTGGTATCGTGACAGACAAATAGACCAATGGAATAGAATTGAAGACCCAGAAATGAACCCACACACCTCCGGTCACTTGATCTTCGACAAGGGAGCTAAAAACATCCAGTGGAAGAAAGACAGCATTTTCAACAAATGGTGCTGGCACAACTGGTTGTTAACATGTAGAAGAATTCGAATCGATCCATTCCTATCTCCTTGTACTAAGGTCAAGTCTAAGTGGATCAAGGAACTTCACATAAAACCAGAGACACTGAAACTTATAGAGGAGAAAGTGGGGAAAAGCCTTGAAGATATGGGCACAGGGGAAAAATTCCTGAATAGAACAGTAATGGCTTGTGCTGTAAGATCGAGAATTGACAAGTGGGACCTCATGAAACTACAAAGCTTCTGCAAGGCTAAAGACACCATCAATAAGACAAAAAAACCACCAACAGATTGGGAAAGGATCTTCACCTATCCTAAATCAGATAAGGGACTAATATCCAACATATATAAAGAACTCAAGAAGGTGGACTCCAGAAAGTCAAATAACCCCATTAAAAAATGGGGCTCAGAACTGAACAAAGAATTCTCACCTGAGGAATACCGAATGGCAGAGAAACACCTGAAAAAATGTTCAACATCCTTAATCATCAGGGAAATGCAAATCAAAACAACCCTGAGATTCCACCTCACACCAGTCAGAATGGCTAAGATCAAAAATTCAGGTGACAGCAGTTGCTGGCGAGGATGTGGAGAAAGAGGAACACTCCTCCATTGTTGGTGGGATTGCAAGCTTGTACAACCACTCTGGAAATCAGTCTGGCGGTTCCTCAGAAAATTGGACATAGTACTACCGGAGGATCCAGCAATACCTCTCCTGGGCATATATCCAGAAGATGTCCCAACCGGTAAAAAGGACACATGCTCCACTATGTTCATAGCAGCCCTATTTATAATAGCCAGAAGCTGGAAAGAACCCAGATGTCCGTCAACAGAGGAATGGATACAGAAATTATGGTACATTTACACAATGGAGTACTACTCAGCTATTAAAAAGAATGAATTTATGAAATTCCTAGCCAAATGGATGGACCTGGAGGGCATCATCTTGAGTGAAGTAACACAATCACAAAAGAACTCACACAATATGTATTCACTGATAAGTGGATATTAGCCCAAAACTTAGGATACCCAAGATTTAAGATACAATTTGCTAAACGCATGAAACTCAAGAAGAATGAAGACCAAAGGGTGGACACTGTGCACCTTCTCAGAATTGGGAACAAAACACCCAGGGAAGGAGTTACAGAGACAAAGTTCGTAGCGGTGATGAAAGGATGGACCATTTAGAGACTGCCGTATCCAGGGATCCATCCCATAATCAACTTCTAAACGCTGACACCATTGCATACACTAGCAAGATTTTGCTGAAAGGACCCAAATATAGCTGTCTCTTGTGAGACGATGCTGGGGCCTAGCAAACACAGGAGTGGATGTTCACAGTCAGCTATTGGATGTATCACAGGGCTCCCAATGGAGAAGCTAGAGTAAGTACCCAAGGAGCTAAAGGGATCTGCAACCCTATTGTTGGAACAACATGATGTACTAACTAGAACCCCGGAGCTCTTGTCTCTAGCTGCATATGTATCGAAAGATGGCCTAGTCAGCCATCAATGGAAAGAGAGGCCCATTGGACTTGCAAACTTTATATGCCCCAATATAGGGGAATGCCAGGGCCAAAAGAATGGGAATGGGTGGATAGGGAAGTGGGGGGGCGCTATGGGGGACTTTTGGGATAGCATTGGAAACGTAATTGAGGAAAATATGTAATAAAAATATTAAAAAAAAAAAAAGACAAAAAGACCACCAACAGATTGGGAAAGGATCTTTACCTATCCTAAATCAGATAGGGGACTAATATCCAATATATATAAGGAACTCAAGAAGGTGGACTCCAGAAAATTAAATAACCCCGTTAAAAATGGGGCTCAGAACTGAACAAAGAATTCTCACCTGAGGAATACCGAATGGCAGAGAAACACCTGAAAAAATGTTCAACATCCTTAATCATCAGGGAAATGCAAATCAAAACAACCCTGAGATTCTACTTCACACCAGTCAGAATGGCTAAGATCAAAAATTCAGGTGACAGCAGATGCTGGCGAGGATGTGGAGAAAGAGGAACACTCCTTCATTGTTGGTGGGATTGCAAGCTGGTACAACCACTCTGGAAATCAGTTTGGCGGTTCCTCAGAAAATTGGACATAATACTACCAGAGTATCCAGCAATACCTCTCCTGGGCATATATCCAGAAGATGTTCCAACCGGTAAAAAGGACACATGCTCCACTATGTTCATAGCAGCCTTATTTATAATAGCCAGAAGCTGGAAAGAACCCAGATGCCCCTCAACAAAGGAATGGACACAGAAAATGTGGTACATTTACACAATGGAGTACTACTCAGCTATTAAAAGGAATGAATTTATGAAATTCCTAGGCAAATGGATGGATCTGGAGGGCATCATCCTGAGTGAGGTAACATATTCACAAAGGAACTCACACAATATGTACTCACTGATAAGTGGATATTAGCCCAAAAACTTAGGATACCCAAGATATAAGATACAATTTGTTAAAGGCATGAAACTCAAGAAGAACGAAGACCAAAGTGTGGACACTGTGCCCCTTCTTGGAATTGGGAACAAAACACCCATGGAAAGAGTTACAGAGATAAAGTTTGGAGCTGTGAAGAAAGGACGGACCATCTAAAGACTGCCATATCCAGGGATCCATCCCATAATCAGCTTCCAAACGCTGACACCATTGCATACACTAGCAAGATTTTACTGAAAGGACCCAGATATAGCTGTCTCTTGTGAGACAATGCCGGGGCCTAGCAAACACAGAAGTGGATGCTCACAGTCAGCTATTGGATGGATCACAGGGCCCCCAATGGAGGAGCTAGAGAAAGTACCCAAGGAGCTAAAGGGAACTGCAACCCCATAGGTGGATCATATTATGATCTAACCAGTACCGCGGAGCTCTTGACTCTAGCTGCATTTGTATCAAAAGATGGCCTAGTCGGCCATCACTGGAAAGAGAGGCCCATTGGACTTGCCAACTTTATATGCCCCAGTACAGGGGAATGCCAGGGCCAAGGGGTGGGGGGGGGGTGGGGGGCGACTGGGGGGGAGTGTATTGGGGACTTTTTGGATAGCATTGGAAATGTAATTGAGGAAAATACCTAATTAAACTTAAAAAAAAAAAAAAGAAATCCTAGGAAAGAAATCAGGAACCATAGATGTGAACATCAGCAATAGAATACAAGAGATGGGAAGAGAGAGTCTCAGGTGCACAAGATTCCATAGAGAAGATGGACACAACAAACAGAGAAAATGCAAAATGTAAAAATACCCTAACCCAAAACATCCAGGAAATCCAGAACACAATGAGAAGACCAAACCTATGGATAATAGGTATAGATTAGAATGAAGATTTTCAACTTAAAGGGCCAGCAAATATCTTCAACAAAATTATAGAAGAAAACTTCCCAAACCTAAAGAAAGAGATGTCCATGAAAATACCAGAAGCCTACAGGACTCCAAATAGACTGGACCAGAAAATTCCTCCAGACACATACTAATCAGAACAACAAATGCACTAAATAAAGATAGAATATTAAAAGCAGTAAGGGAAAAAGTTCAAGTAACATAAAAAGGCAGGCCTAATGGAATTACTCCAGACTTCTCAACAGAGACTATGAAAGCCAGAAGATCTTGGACAGATGTTATATAAAGCCTAAGAGAACAAAATGCCAGCCCAGGCTACTATACCTAGCAAAACTCTCAATTACCATAGATAAAGAAAGCATTCCATGATAAAACCAAGTTCACACAATACCTTTCCACGAATCCAGCCTTAAGAGGATGATAATGGGAAAACATCAACTCAATGACAGAAACTACACCCTAAAAAATGCAAGAAAGTAGTCCTTCAACAAACCTAAAAAAGACAGCCACAAGAACAGAATCCCAACACCAACAACAAAAATAACAGGAAGCAACAATTACTTCTCCTTAATATCTCTTAATATCAATGGAATCAATCCCCAAATAAAAAGATGCAGACTGTCAGACTGGCTACATAAACAGGACCCAACATTTTGCTGCTTACAGGAAACCCACCTCAGAGAAAAAGAAAGACACTCCCTCAGGAAAAAGGCTGGAAAACAATTTTCCAAGCAAATGGTCCGAAGAAACAAGCTGGAGTAGCCATCCTAATAGCAAATAAAATAGACTACCAAACCAAAGTTATCAAAGAAAACAAGGAGGAGCACTTCACACTTATCAAAGGTCAAATCTTCCAAGATGAACTCTCAATTCTAAATATCTATGCTCCAAATGCAATGGCATCCACATTCATTAAAGGAGCTATAGTAAAGCTCAAAGCATATATTGCAACTCATACAATAATAGTGGGAGACTTCAACACCCCACTTCTCATCAATGGACAGATCCTGGAGAAAGAAACTAAACAGAGACACATTGAAACTAACAGAAGTTATGAAACAAATAGATTTAAGAGATATCTACAAAACATTTTAACCTAAAACAAAAGGATATAACTTTTTCACAGCACCTCATGGCACCTTCTCCAAAACTGACCATATAATTGGTCATAAAACAGGTCTCAACAGATACAAAAAATTGAAATTATCACATGCATCCTATCTGTTCACCATGAACTAAGGCTGATCTTCAATAACAACAGAAATAATAGAAAGCCAACATTCATGTGGAAGCAGAAGAACACTCTACTCAATGATAACTTGTTCAGGGAACAAATAAACAAATTAAAGACTTTTTAGTGTTTAATGAAAATGAAGCCACAACATACCCAAACTTATGGGACACAATGAAAGCATTTCTAAGAGGGAAACTCATAGCTCTGAGAGCCTCCAAAAAGAAGCTACAGAGAGCATACACTAGCAGCTTGAAAGCACACCTAAAAGCTCTAGAACAAAAGGAAGCAAATTCACCAAATAGGAGTAGATAGCAGGAAATAATCAAACTCAGTGCTGAAATCAACGAAGTGGAAACAAGAAGAACTATTCAAAGAATCAAACAAACCAGGAGCTGGTTCTTTGGGAAATCAACAAGATAGATAAGTCCTTAGCCAGACTCAGGACAAGGCACAGGGACAGTATCCTAATTAACAAAATCAGAAATGAAAAGGGAGACATAACTTAACTTGAGGAAATGCAAAACACCATCAGATCCTACTACAAAAGGCAATACTCAACAAAACTGGAAAACATGGATGAAATAGACAGATTTCTAGAAAGATACCAGGTACCAAAGTTAAATCAGGTTCAAATCAATGACCTAAATAGTCCCATATCACCTAAAGAAATAGAAGCAGTCATTATTAGTCTCCCAACCAAAAAAAAAAAAAAAAATTCAAGGACCACCACATGGGTTTAGTGTAGAGTTCTATCAGACCTTCAAAGAAGACTTAATTCCAACTCTTCTCAAACTAATCCACAAAATAGCAACAGAAGGTACTCTACCCAACTCATTCTATGAAGCTACAATTACTCTGATACCTAAACCACACAAAGATCCAACAAAGAAAGAGAACTTCAGACCATTTTCCCTTATGAATATTGATGCAAAAAATACTCAATAAAATCATTGCAAACTGAATCCAAGAACACATTAAAACAATCATCCATCATGATCAAGTAGGCTTCAATCCAGGGATGCAGGTATGGATTAATATACAGAAATCCATCAAAGTAATCCACGATATAAACAAACTCAAAGACAAAAACCACAGGATCATCTCATTAGATGCTGACAAATCATTTGACAAAATCCAACAAATATTCATGATAAAAGTCTTGGGAAGATCAGGAATTCAAGGCCCATACCAAAACATAATAAACACAATCTACAACAAACCAGTAGCCAACATTAAAGTAAATGGAGAGAAGCTAGAAGCAATCCCACTAAAGTTAAGGTCTAGACAAGGCTGCCCACTTTCTCCCTGCCTATTCAATATAGTACTCAAAGTCCTAGCCAGAGCAATTAGACAACAAAAGGAGATCAAGGGGATACAAATTGGAAAGGATGAAGTCAAAATATCACTATTTGCAGATGATATGATAATATATATACGTGATCCTAAAAATTCCACCAGAGAACCCCTAAACCTGATAAACATCTTCAGTGAAGTACCTGGATATAAAATTAACTCAAACAAATCAATGGCCTTTCTCTACACAAACAATAAACATGTTGAGAAAGAAATTAGGGAAACAACACCCTTCACAATAGTCACAAATAATATAGAACACCTTGGTATGACTCTAACTAAGGAAGTGAAAGATCTTAATGAAAAGAACTTCAAGTCTCCGAAGAAAGAAATCAAAGATCTCAGAAGATGGAAAGATCTCCCATGCTCATGGTTTGGCAGGATCAATATAATAAAAATGGCTATCTTGCTGAAATCAAACTACAGATTCAATGCAATCCCCATCCGAATTCCAACTCAATTCTCCACTGAGTTAGAAAGGGCAATTTGCAAAGTAATCTGGAATAACAAAAGAACCTAGGATAGCAAAAACTATTCTCAATGATAAAAGAACCTCTGCTGGAATCACCAGGCCTGACCTCAAGCAATTGAGATAAAAAACTGCATGGTATTGTTTCATCAACAGATAGATAGATCAAATTGAATAGAATTCAAGACCCAGAAATGAACCCACTCATATATGGTCACTTGACCTTTGACAACGGAGCTAAAATCATTCAGTGGAAAAAAGACAGCATTTTCAACAAATGGTGCTGGCACAACTGGCGATTATCAGGTACAACAATGTGAATTGATCCATTCTTATCTCCTTCTACTAAGGTCAAGTCTATGTGGATCTAGGAACTCCACATAAAACCAGAGACACTGAAACTTATAGAGGAGAAAGTGGGGAAAAGCATCAAAAATATCAGCACAGGGGTAAAATTCCTGAATAGAACAGCAATGGCTTGTGCTGTAAGATCAACCATTGACAAATGGGACCTCATAAAATTGCAAAGCTTCTGTAAGGCAAAAGACACTGTCAATAAGACAAAAAGGCCACCAACAGATTGGGAAAGGATCTTTACCAATCCTAAGTCAGACAGGGGTAATGTCCAGTATATATAAAGAAGTCAAGAAGGTGGACTCCAAAAAATCAAATAACCCCATTAAAAAATGGGGCTCAGAGCTAAACAAAGAATTCTCACCTGAGGAATACCGAATGGCTGAGAAGCACCTGAAAAAATGTTCACCATCCTTAATCATCAGGGAAATGCAAATCAAAACAACCCTGAGATTCCACCTCACACCAGTCAGAATGGCTAAGATCAAAAATTCAGGTGACAGCAGATGCTGGCAAGGATGTGGAGAAAGAGGGATACTCCTCCATTGTTGGTGGGATTGCAATCTTTTACAACCACTCTGGAAATCAGACTGGCCATTCCTCAGAAAATTGGACATAGTACTACCAGTAGATCCAGCAATACCTCTCCTGTGCATATACCCAGAAGATGTTCCAACTGGTAATAATGACACATGTTCCACTATGTTCATAGCAGCCTTATTTATAATAGCCAGAAGCTGGAAAGAACCCAGATGTCCCTCAACAGAGGAATGGATACAGAAAATGTGGTACTTTTACACAATGGAGTAGTACTCAGCAATTAAAAACAATAAAATCATGAAATTCTTACCAAGTTTTTTATATCATTTGTGCCTATTGTGTCAGGTGTTTTATCCCTAATTTCTTTCTCAGCCTGTTTATCTTTGAGTAGAGGAAGGCCACTGATTTGTTTGCGTTAATTTTATGTCCAGCCACTTTGCTAGAGTTTTTCTCAGGTTTAGGAGTTCTCTGATGGAATTTTTCTGGTGTCACTTAAGTATACTATCATATCATCTGTAAATAGTGATTTTTGCCTACTTCCTTTCCAATTTGTATCTGATTGACTTCCTTTTGTTGTCTAATTGCTCTTTAAATTTGGTTTTGTCATGGAATATCTTTGTTTCTTTATCTATAGTAAATGAAAGTTTTGCTGGATATAGTAGCCTTTGCGGGCATTTTGTTCTGTATGACGTCTGCCAGACTTTAAGAGACTCTGGTGAGAAGTCTAGTGTGACTGTGATAGGTCTGCCTTTATATGTTACTTGACTTTTCCTCCTTACTTCTTTTAATATTCTTTCTTTGTTTTGTGCATTTTGGTGTTTTGATTATTATATGATGGGAAGGATTTCTTTTCTGGTCTAATCTTTTCAGTCTTCTATAGGCTTCTTGTATTTTATGGGTATCTCTCTCTCTATGTTAGGGAAGTTTTCTTCTATAATTTTGTTGAAGATGTTTACAGACCCTTTGCGTTGAGTATCTTCACACTCTTTCATGGCTATTATCCTTAGGTTTGGTGTTTTCATTGTATTCTAAATTTACTGGAAGTTTTGGGTTAGGATCTTTTTTCATTTTTCATTTTCTTTTACTGTTGTGTCAATGTTTTCTATGGTATCTTCTACACCTGAGATTTTCTCTTCCATCTCTTGTATTCTGTTGATGATGCTTGCATCTATGACTCCTGATCTCTTTCCCAGGTTTTCTATGTCCAGTATTGTCTCCCTTTGTTTTTTCTTTATTGTTTCTATTTTGGTTTTTAGATACTGAATGGTTTTGTTCATATCCTTCACCTGTTTGCTTGTGTTTTCCTGTATTTCTTTAAGGCACTGATGTGTTTCCTCTTTTGTGTTTCTAACTTTTTACCTGTTTTTCTTATTTCTTAAGGGAGTTATTTATGTCCTTCTTAAAGTCCTCTGTCATCATCATGAGATGTGATTTTAAATCAGAGTCTTGCTTTTCTGGTGTGTTGGGGTATCCACGGCTTGCTTTGGTGAGAAAACAGGGTCTTGATAATGGCAGGTTGCCTTGTTTTCTGTTGCTTATGATCTTGTGCTTGGCTCTCACCATCTGGTTATCTCTGGTGTTAGCTAGTCTTGCTGTCGATGCCTGGATCTTGACACTCCTGTGAGCTAGTGACCCTGTGGTTAGGTGTGTCAGCTCTGGGGCACACATGAAAACCATAAGGATCATGTTACTGGCTGCTCAGCAGTTCCTGGATCTTGTGAGTACCAGGTGAGTCCCACTTGACCAGGGTATTGGAGCAGTAGTGGTGGTCTTAGCTGGATCTTAGCTGTGTTAGCACTCCTGGAAGATCAGCTCTCTCTGGGCAGAATTTGTGTATGGAGTGCTGTGACACAGGGTTAGATCCTGGGTGCAGATTTAAACTGTAAGCATCCATTTTCAATTTTATCAGGAAATTTTTCTATATATGACTTCAATTTTACCAGAAATTTCTTCTGTACACATCTTCAATTTTTTTTTCGGGGGTTGGGGTGGTTCGAGACAGGGTTACTCTGTATAGCCCTGGCTGTCCTGGATCTCACTCTGTAGACCAGGCTGGCCTCAAAACTCAGAAATCTGCCTGCCTCTGCCTCCTGAGTACTGCGATTAAAGATGTGTGCCACCACGCCCGACTCAACATCTTCAATTTTATCACATATTTCTCCTATATCTGTCTTCAGTTTTATCAGACATTTTTTCTGCATGTGTCTTCAATTTTATCAGAAATTTATCTTACATATGTCTGCAGTTTTATCAGTATTTTTTCTATATATGGCCTCAGTACCAGAAATCACTTTTATATACATCTTCAATTTTATCACAACTTTTTTCTAATTCCATTTTCAATTTTATTAGAATATTTTTCTCCAAATGTCTTGTGTACTATGGAGATTTAACAAAGTATGATCATGAGACTACTTAACAACAATTTGGCTCTTTTTTGGTTTTATATTTGACCTCAAACACGGCATTAAACACTTAGAAATCCAACCCAGGAGTTAAATTCCTTTATCACTTCAAACGTTGTGATTCCCTAAATAACTTAGGAAATGGCAGTAGTGATAATGGCTTTTGACCTGAAAGGTCTAGAAAATGTAACTCTGAGTCATTTTGATTTATTCATTTATTTTAATATTTGTGCTAGACCCACTGTCCTTGATTCTGAGAAAACCTTTTTATTTCAAAAGAGATTAGTTTACTTTCTCTAAACAAATTTGCCCATATAATTTAGATATAATTAACTGCTGATTACTTAGGCTGATACATAACTCTCCTTGACTATCTAACAACCCATAAAAAACAATTTTTCACAAGTGTTTTTAATAAGAAATGACCAAAGCCAGCTTTTTATTTCCAGAATCAAAATGACGAACAAATGGAAAAATTTGGGGTATTTAACCTACATAGTTTGAGCCTCCATATATAATGCACCCAAGCTTACATTTTTAAACAGCCCTTCCACATACACTCCATATTCTCAATCTTGGTTCCAAATTTTATCTTCATTCCCAATTATGTCAATTCCATTGTTAAACAGAAAAAAAATACCTTTTCCATGTTTTTTTTTAAATGAAATAAATCTTATTAGATATTTTCTTTATTTACATTTCAAATGTTATCCCATTTCATAGTTTCCCCTTTGAAAATCCCTATCCCCTCCTCCATCCTCCTGCTCCCCAACTTCCAGCCCTATCATTCTGCTATCCTGGGCCATAGAACCTTCACAGGACCTAGGGCCTCTCCTCCCATTGATGACCTACTAAGCTATCCTCATCTACATATACAGCTAAAGACACATGTCCCACATGTGTTTTCTTTGATTGGTGGTATAGTTCCAAGAAGCTCTAAGGGTACTGCTTAGTTCATATTGATGTTCCTTTTATGGGGCTTCAGTCCCCTTCAGCTCCCTGGGTTCTTTCTCTAGCTCCTTCATTGGGGACCTTGTGCTTCATCTAATAGATGACTCTGAGCATCCACTTCTATATTTGCCAGGCATTGGCAGATCCTCACAGGAGATAGATATATCATGCTCCTGTCAGCAGGCTATTGTTGGCATCTGCCTAGTGTCTGGGTTTGATGGTTGTTATTGGATGGATCCCCAAGTGGGGCAGTCTCTAGATGGTTGTTCCTTCAAGCTCTACTCCAAACTTTGTCTTATGTAACTCCTTCCATTGGTATTTTGTTCCCCCTTCTAAAAAGGATTTTGAGCTTCTGGGCTAATATCCACTTATCAGTGAGTGCATATCAGGTGTGTTCTTTTGTTATTGGGTTACCTCACCAAAGATGATATCATCCAGATCCATCCATTTGTCTAAGAATTTCATAAATCTATTATTTTTAATAGCTGCATAGTACTTCATTGTGTAAATGTAGCACATTTTCTGTATCCATTCCTCTGTTGAGGAATATCTTGGTTCCTTCCAGCTTCTAGCTATTATAAACAAGGCTGCTATGAACATAGTGGAGCATGTGTCCTTAGTACATGGTGGAGCATCTTCTGGGTATATGCCCAGGAGTGGTATTGTTGGATTTGTCAGTAGAACTCTATTCAGTTTTCTGAAGAATCGCCAGACTGATTTCCAGAGTGGTTGTACCAGCTGCAGTCACACTAGCAAGAGAGCCAAATTGTTGTTAAGTAGTCTCATGATCAAACTTTGTTATAAAATCTCTATACTATACAAGAATAAGTTGGCTTCCTGAGCCTAATGTATCACAAAAGTTATGTTTTCCAAATTATGTTTTTCAAATAATGCTCAACTATGATGTATACCCATCCTTTATTTCTTGTTAAATTTCTGAACCTGTGATATATGATTTCCCATTGCCTTATAAAATAGTGTCATCCCAGTTGTCTTTGTGACTCACCTGGCTCATGACATATTTTTACACTTATCTACACTACAGACAATCTTGAACCCTGAGACACCCACTCTTCTGTTCAGGTGCTAATAGGCAATTATCCCATTAGCTGTTTTCTATAAACCCTACCCCAACCCTCAAATGACAGGGGCTGCTGTCTGAAACCCCAAGTTGGGTGGAGGCAGTTGTCTGGCCAGTGTCATAAACACATTTGAACAGAGCTTTCTTAAACTTAACAGTTTTTTCCTTGGGTCAAACACAGACTGAAAGATAGTGAATCCTTCATAAAAACAAATCAAATAAAAAGAAAGAAGCCAACCAAACATGGATTTCACTCAAACATAAAATAGAATTTGCTCAAGCAAACACGATGTGGTATTGATTAAATATGTTTGGAAAACAAAAAAGGAATGTAATGTGGGTAATGTGCAAGTCTTATAAAATATATTTAATGATTATCTTATTCACAATAGATAAAAGTCTGAGAAAACATTTAATCTATATTATTGAAATGGTAGATCATCAATGATGATCATCATTTACTTCTACAACCTTAATCAGCTATGTTATATCTTTTAAAAAACAGATTAACATCCTGACATGCCAAAAGTGGTAATTTGGCAGAGGTACAATTTTACTTTCTTATCTCAGTGATTAAATTATTTTTTTCTGAAGTAGACATGCTGGCCAATGTTACAAAATAGGATGTAACTTTAGAAATTAGCTCTTGCCAGAAACACGTGTATTATATAGTGGAATAATTGGATGTCTCTGGGGAAACTGCAAGGACAGACTGGACCTAATCCAAGAATTGATGTATTCCACAGATGGCAAAGATTCAGGGGCAAGAGAATATTTTGAAGCACAAAAGTTTACGTCATAGTCCCAAAAGTCCAAACATGAAACTGTAGAATTTGACTCTGAGACCAATAAAGGTGGATGCAAAGGAGATAAGGACCTTGTAGGTTACCCTGAAATTTTGACTCTGTTAGGAAAAAACCTTTAAGACATAAACATGGGCATGGAGTTTTGTTTTGTTTTGTTTTGTTTTTAACAGCACTTCAGCACCACAGGAAGTAATAAATATGCCCATAACCTGGGAGCAATGAGATAACTCAGGTTCCCATTAACATATCAAAGCAAATCTATCCTCTAGGTTCTAAGTCCCTACCTTTTATAGAACCAGTCCTACAGTTAAATCTAAATTTACATAGGCCAGCAGCTGTGCTGCCCTTCCTCCAGCTGCCTTTTTCTATGCAGTTCAAAATGTTGACAATTTAGCTTTTTCCATTTACCCTTCATCCTCCAGGTCTCTTGGTCTGGATCTCTTTTCCCCTGTTGAAAATTCTCTTTACAAGTTCACTCTAGACTCTCCAAGAAAGCACTGTCTCTGGCTATGTTTTCCCTTCTACCTATAATACACTTTCTTTTCCACAATTCCTTAGAACAGCTATGTCTTTTTATTTTTATTTATTTTTTCATTCATATGACACTGAAAACTGGAACCAGCCAAGGCTTTTCCATTTATTTATTTTTATTCAGTATTCACTAGCATTGACAATCAGAATACATGAGATTATGGCACTTGTAAACAGCAAAGAAAAGGAATACATATTAAAGAGACACCCTACTGAATTGGGGGATATTCTTTGCCAACTATAAGCTATGTATAATTAATATGGAAGCCAAATAAAGAAACACAAAGGTTAAGGGTTGCAAAAATGTTTTCCAAGCAAAAGAACCCAAGAGGCAAGCATAGCAGTCATTCTAATATCTAATAGAATAGACTTTCGACCAAATTTAACAAAAGGAGGCAGAGAAGCACACTTCATACTCAGAAAAGTAAAAATCTACAAAGATGAGATTGCAATTCTGAACATCTATGTCCCAATCACAGAATCATCCACTTTTGTACAAAGAAACACTTCTAAGGTAAATCACATCAGTACTCAAATATTAGCAAATTGAAATACCCAACTCTTACAAATCGACTGGACACCCAGAAACAAACCAAACAGAAAAATAATGAAACTAACAGACCTAACAGACATCTATATGATATTTCACTAAAACAACAAACACAAAGGAATATTCATTTATCTCAGCACCTCATGTGTTATTCTCCAAAGTTGACCAGCATACAGTTGTTCATAAGACCAGCATAAGTTGTTCATACAGTTGTCAGTAAGACTCAACAGATACAAGAAAATTGAAATAATTCATCGTAACTTATCAGACCACCATGGATTAGAGCTTGACCTCAACACAGCAGAAACACTAGGAAGCAAAAATATTCATTGAAATTGAACATCTCTCTGGGCCATGGAAGAAATTTAGAAAGGAATTAATTACATTCAGAAATTCAACAAAACTGAAGGCATATCATTCCATCTTTAATGGGAAAGCTAAGAAGAAAGTTTATAGCACCAAGTGCATGAATGAAGAAATTAGAAATTTCTAATATCAGCATTTAAAAAATACACCTGAAAGAACTAGAAAAAAGAAGCAAGATTGCCAAAAATTGGTAGATAGCAAGAAGTAATTAAAATTGGGGCAGGAATCAATCAGTTAGCAACACACACAAAAAAATAATACAGGGAAACAATGAACCAAAGTAACTGTTTTTTAAGAAAATCAACATAATAAGCAAACTGTTAGCCAACTTAAGGGAAGCCAGAGAGACAATATTCCTCACCTACCCCCCAAAAAAAAACCCAAAAATTCAGATATGGAGAAGGAGACATAATAACAGACACAGGAATTTCAAAGAGTCTGGAGATCTTACTTCAAAAGCCTGTATTCCACAAAATTGAAAAATCTTAATGAAATAAATGATTTTCTAGAAAGACAACACTTACCAAAGTTGAATCAACATCAGGTGGACTATGTAAACAACTCTGTAATTCCTTTAGAAATAGAAGCACTGAGACAACCGGGCACCTTTCCGGCCAGAGGATAGGTGTCTGCCCGGCCCAGGAGGCCTTTGCAGGAGGACCTGGGGGAGCCATCTTGGTTCCCGGATCTCTCCGAGACTAGTCTGTGCAGGTGAGAGTGTGGACTACAGAAGCTAACAGCTTCTGTGACAGGTCAAAGCAACAAAGCTTCTGGGACAGGCCCTGTTTTGGGCCAACATCTTCGGCCAGGAGGGAGGTCCAAACGCAAGTTATCTGTGCACCTTCCCTGTAAGAGGAGAGCTTGCCTGAAGAGAATACTCTGACCACTGAAACTCAGAGGAGAGAGATAGTCTCACAGGTCTGCTGATAGAGGCTAGCAGAATCACGAGAGGAACAATCTCTAACCAGAGACAACAACAACAACTATCTCCAGAGATTACCAGATGGCGAAAGGTAAACGTAAGAATATTATGAACAGAAACCAAGACCACTCACCATCATCAGAACGCAGCACTCCCACCTCAACAAGTCCAGGGCACCTCAACACACCCAAAAAGCTAGACCCGGATTTAAAAGCATATCTCATGATGATGGTAGAGGACACCAAGAAGGACTTTAATAACTTACTTAAATAAATACAGAAGAATACTGCTAAAAAGTTATAAGTCCTTAAAGAAAAACACAAAAACACAGCCAAACAGATAGAAGTCCTTAAAGAAAAACAGGAAAGCACAACCAAACAGGTGATGGAAATGAACAAAATCATACTAGACCTAAAAAGGGAAGTAGACACAATAAAGAAAACCCAAAGTGAGGAAACGTTGAAAATAGAAACCCTAGGAAACAAATCTGGAACCATAGATGCGAACATCAGCAACAGAATACAAGAGATGGAAGACAGAATCTCAGGTGTAGAAGAGTCCATAGAGAACATCGGCACAACAATCAAGGACAATGGAAAATGCAAAAAGATCCTAACTCAAAACATCCAAGAAATACAGGACACAATGAGAAGACCAAACCTACGGATAATAGGAGTGGATGAGAATGAAGATTTTCAACTCAAAGGACCAGCAAACATCTTCAACAAAATTATAGAAGAAAACTTCCCAAATCTAAAGAAAGAGATGCCCATGAACATACAAGAAGCCTAAAGAACTCCAAATAGACTGGACCAGAAAAGAAATACCTCCCGACACATAATAATCAGAACAACAAATGCTCTAAATAAAGATAGAATACTAAAAGCAGTAAGAGAAAAAGGCCAAGTAACATATAAAGGCAAGCCTATCAGAATTACACCAGATTTTTCACCAGAGACTATGAAAGCCAGGAGATCCTGGACAGATGTTATACAGACACTAAAAGAACACAAATTCCAGCTCAGGCTACTATACCCAGCCAAACTCTCAATTAACATAGATGGAGAATCCAAAGTATTCCACGACAAAACCAAATTCACACATTATCTCTCCACGAATCCAGCCCTTCAAAGGATAATAACAGAAAAAAAACAATACAAGGACGGGAACCAAGCCCTAGAAAAAACAAGAAGGTAATCCCTCAACAAACCTAAAAGAAGACAGCCACAAGAACAGAATGCCAACTTTAACAACAAAAATAACAGGAAGCAACAATTACTTTTCCTTAATATCTCTTAATATCAATGGACTCAACTCCCCAATAAAAAGACATAGACTGACAAACTGGCTACACAAACAAGACCCAACATTTTGCTGCTTACAGGAAACTCATGTCAGAGAAAAAGATAGACACTACCTCAGAATGAAAGGCTGGAAAACAATTTTCCAAGCAAATGGTAGGAAGAAACAAGCTGGAGTAGCCATTCTAATATCTGATAAGATTGACTTCCAACCCAAAGACATCAAAAAAGACAGGGAGGGGCACTTCATACTCATCAAAGGTAAAATCCTCCAAGAGAAACTATCAATTCTGAATATCTATGCTCCAAATACAAAGGCAGCCACATTCTTTAAA
Source organism: Mus caroli (assembly GCF_978045245.1). Classification (NCBI taxonomy): domain Eukaryota; kingdom Metazoa; phylum Chordata; class Mammalia; order Rodentia; family Muridae; genus Mus; species Mus caroli. Next base: position 137,898,897 of record NW_028227260.1, read on the forward strand.
GAAACTTTAGTAAATCTCAAACCACACATTGCACATCAAACAATAATAGTGGGAGACTTCAACACACCACTTTCACCAATGGACAGATCATGGAAACAGAAACTAAACAGGGACACAGTGAAACTAATAGAAGTTATGAATCACATGGATCTGGCAGATAACTACAGAACATTCTATCCTAAAACAAAAGGATATACCTTCTTCTCAGCACCTCATGGTACCTTCTCCAAAATTGACCACATAATTGGTCACAAAACAGGCTTCAACAGATACAAAAATATTGAAATTGTCCCATGCATCCTATCAGATCACCATGGACTAAGGCTGATCTTCAATAACAAAATAAATAATAGAAAGCCAACATTCACGTGGAAACTGAACAACACTCTTCTCAATGATACCTTGGTCAAGGAAGGAATAAAGAAAGAAATTAAGGACTTTAAGAGTTCAATGAAAATGAAGCCACAACATACCCAAACTTATGGGACGCAATGAAAGCATTTCTAAGAGGAAAACTCATAGCTCTGAGTGCCTCCAAAAAGAAACTAGAGAGAGCACACATTAGCAGCTTGACAACACACCTAAAAGCACTAGAATAAAAGGAAGCAAATTCACCCAAGAGGAGTAGACGGCAGGAAATAATCAAACTCAGGGGCGAAATCAACCAAGTGGAAACAAGAAGAACTATTCAAAGAATCAACCAATCAAGGAGCTGGTTCTTTGAGAAAATCAACAAGATAGATAAACCCTTAGCCAGACTCACTAGAGGGCACAGGGAAAGCATTCTAATTAACAAAATCAGAAATGAAAAAGGAGACATAACAACAGATCCTGAAGACATCCAAAACACCATCAGATCCTTCTACCAAAGGCTATACTCAACAAAACTGGAGAACCTGGATGAAATGGAGAAGTTCCTAGACAGATACCAGGTACCAAAGTTGAATCAAGATCAGGTTAATGAGCTAAGCAGCCCTATATCCCCCAAAGAAATAGAAGCAGTCATTAATAGTTTCCCAACCAAAAAAAGCCCAGGACCAGATGGGTTTAGTGCAGAGTTCTATCAGACCTTCAAAGAAGATCTAATCCCAGTTCTTCACAAACTATTCCACAAAATAGAAACAGAAGGTACTCTACCCAACTCATTCTATGAAGCCACATTTACTCTGATACGAAAATCACAAAAAGACCCAACAAAGATAGAAAACTTCAGACCAATATCCCTTATGAATATTGATGCAAAAATCCTCAATAAAGTTCTTGCTAACTGAATCCAAGAACACATCAAAACAATCATCCATCCTGACCAATAGGTTTCATCCCAGGGATGCAGGGATGGTTCAATATACGGAAAGACATCAATGTAATCCAGTATATAAACAAACTCAAAGACAAAAACCACATGATCATCTCGTTAGATGTGGAAAAAGCATTTGACAAGATCCAACACCCTTTCATGATAAAATTCTTGGAAAGATCAGGAATTCAAGGCCCATACGTAAACATGATAAAAGCAATCTACAGCAAACCAGTAGCCAACATCAAAGTAAATGGTAAGAAGCTTGAAGCAATCCCTCTAAAATCAGGGACTAGACAAGGCTGTCCACTTTCTCCATACCTATTCAACATTGTACTTGAAGTCCTAGCCAGAGCAATTCGACAACAAAAGGAGACCAAATGATACAAATTGGAAAAGATGAAGTCAAAATATCACTTTTTGCAGATGATATGATAGCATATATAAGTCACCCTAAAAATTCCACCAGAGAACTCCTAAACCTGATAAACAGCTTTGGTGAAGTAGCTGGATATAAAATTAACTCAAACAAATCAATGGCCTTTCTCTACACAAAGAATAAACAGGCTGAGAAAGAAATTAGGGAAACAACACCCTTCTCAATACTCAGAAATAATATAAAATATCTTGGCGTGACTCTAACTAAGGAAGTGAAAGATCTGTATAATAAAAACTTCAAGTCTCTGAAGAAAGAAATTCTAGAAGATCTCAGAAGATGGAAAGATCTCCCATGCTCATGGATTGGCAGGATCAACATTGTAAAAATGGCTATCTTGCCAAAAGCAATCTATAGATTCAATGCAATCCCCATCAAAATTCCAACTCAATTCTTCAAGGAATTAGAAAGTGCAATCTGCAAATTCATCTGGAATAACAAAAAACCTAGGATAGCAAAAACTCTTCTCAAGGATAAAAGAACCTCTGGTGGAATCACTATGCCGGACCTAAAGCTTTACTACAGAGCAATTGTGATAAAAACTGCGTGGTACTGGTATAGTGACAGACAAATAGACCAATGGAATAGAATTGAAGACCCAGAAATGAACCCACACACCTATGGTCACTTGATCTTCGACAAGGGAGCTAAAACCATCCAGTGGAAGAAAGACAGCATTTTGAACAAATGGTGCTGTCACAACTGGCAGTTATCATGTAGAAGAATGTGAATAGATCCATTCCTATCTCCTTGTACTAAGGACAAATCTAAATGGATTAAGGAACTCCACATAAAACCAGAGACACTGAAACCTATAGCGGAGAAAATGGGGAAAAGCCTTGAAGATATGGGCACAGGGGAAAAATTCTTGAATAGAACAGCAATGGCTTGTGCTGTAAGATCGAGAATTAACAAGTGGGACCTCATGAAACTGCAAAGCTTCTGCAAGGCAAAAGACACCATCAATAAGACAAAAAAACCACCAACAGATTGGGAAAGGATCTTTACCTATCCTAAATCAGATAAGGGACTAATATCCAATATATATAAAGAACTCAAGAAGGTGGACCCCAGTAAATCAAATAACCCCATGAAAAAATGGGGCTCAGAACTGAACAAAGAATTCTCACCTTAGGAATACGGAATGGCAGAGAAGCACCTGAAAAAATGTTCAACATCCTTAATCATCAGGGAAATCCAAATCAAAACAACCCTGAGATTCCACCTCACACCAGTCAGAATGGCTAAGATCAAAAATCCAGGTGACAGCAGATGCTGGCGAGGATGTGGAGAAAGAGGAACACTCCTCCATTGTTGGTGGGATTGCAAGCTTGTACAACCACTCTGGAAATCAGTCTGGCGGTTCCTCAGAAAATTGGACATAGTACTACCAGAGGATCCAGCAATACCTCTCCTGGGCATATATCCAGAAGATGTCCCAACCGGTAAGAAGGACACATGCTCCACTATGTTCATAGCAGCCTTATTTATAATAGCCAGAAGCTGGAAAGAACCCAGATGTCCCTCAACAGAGGAATGGATACAGAAATTATGGTACATTTTCACAATGGAGTACTACTCAGCTATTAAAAAGAATGAATTCATGAAATTTTTAGGCAAATGGATGGACCTGGAGGGCATCATCCTGAGTGAGGTAACACAATCACAAAGGAACTCACACAATATGTACTCACTGATACGTGGATATTAGCCCAGAAACTTAGGATACCCAAGATATAAGATACAATTTGCTAAACGCATGAAATTCAAGAAGAATGAAGACCAAAGTGTGGACACTTTGCCCCTTCTTAGAAATGGGAACAAAGCACCCATGGAAGGAGTTACAGAGACAAAGTTTGGAGCTGTGACGAAAGGATGGACCCTCTAGTGATTGCCATATGCAGGTATCCATCCCATAATCAGCTTCCAAACTTTAACACCATTGCATACACTAGCAAGATTTTGCTGAAAGGACCCAGATATAGCTTTCTCTTGTGAGACTATGCCGGGGCCTAGCAAACACAGAAGTGGATGATCACAGTCAGCTATTGGATGGATAACACCGCTCACAATGGAGGAGCTAGAGACAGTACCCAAGGAGCTAAAGGGATCTGCAATCCTATAGGTGGAGCAAAAATATGAACTAACCAGTACCCCCCCACCCCCGCAGCTCATGTCTCTAGCTGCATATACCCCATCTGGGACAGAAAAGAAACCACTCACAGGCGGTGGGGGCCAAAAGGGTGGGAGGAGACAGAAAGGGAAAGTTGGGATCATGATAAGGTATTGAGGAGGGAACAGGGCTATTGCCCTGAGAGCCAAAAGAAAGAATGGAAACATACAACCTTGGGAGGTAGAAGGTGGGGGACCCTGCAGAATGTACAATAGACAATGGAGTTGAGAGACTCTCAGGTCTCAAAGGGAGGAACCTTGCATGAAATGTTCTACAGTGGTGAGAGGGAACTTGTAGAGCCCACCTCCAGTGGCGGGGACGGGAAATCAAGTGGTGAGATGCAGTTGCCATCCCACAGTCAAATGCTATGACCCAGAATTGCTCCTGTCTGAAGGAACTGCAGTGTCAAAAATGGAGAAGAGCTTGAGAGAAAGGAATTGCAGTGACAGGCCCAAATTCGGATCAAGCTCACAAGGAGGCCATTAACCCTGATACTGTCTATTGATGTTGTGGTGTGCTTGCCAACAGAAGCCTAGCATGGCAATCATCTGAGAGACTTAACACACAGCTGAAATAGTCAGATGCAGATACTAGCACCCGACCAAAGGAAAGAAGATGGGGACCCATATGGTTGAATTAGGAAAAAGCTGGAAGAAACTGAGGATAAGGGCAACGCTGTAGGAAGAACAGCAGTCTCAACTCACAAGGATCCCAGAGATCTCTCAGACACTGAGTCACCAACCAGGAAGCATACATCAGCTGACAGGAGGTTCGAAACACATACATTAAATGACTCTCTGATCTGTCCTCAATGACAGAAGATGCACCTAATCTTGAGAGACCTGAGGAAACAGGGATTAAGGAGATCTGATGGGGTCGGGGTAGGAGTGTGGACATCCTCTTGTAGATGGGGTGACGGGGAGGAAGGAGGTAAGGGATAGAAAGAAGTTTGGGCACAGACAAGGATAGGGATGTAATGTGGAGTGTAAAAACAGATTAAAGAATAAAAGACAAAGAACTTTAGACCAATTTCTATTATGAACATTGATGTAAAAATACTCAATAAAAGACTCATGAACTGAATCTAGGAACACATCAAAAACTTCATCCACAATAATTTTGGTAGATTAGAAAGGTGATAGCTACAAGCAAAGGTGGATGGATGAGCAGACAGGCAATTCAAAGGACAAATGTTGCTAGACCAAGCTGCCTGTCCTTCCTCCTATTTTTTGGGACTGGTTGTTACTAGTCTATTTCTGTTTGCCCTTATATATCAGATTGATATTTCCCAAGTGTTGCTCTTCCAGGGCCTGACCCCTAATTCTTATTCTTCCACCTCAGCATACTCCCTTTCTTCTTCAGCTGATCTACTCCACCAGGAGTGGGCTGGGGATGTTCCTAGAAACAGCTTCTTCATAGGAAGACCTAATAACCTCCTACTGTCATCCCTGTTTCAAGGCTTCATTAATTCCCATTCAGCCCCAGGAACCATGAAGACTTAGGAAGTGTCCCAAAATAGCCTTGACAGGTGACCTCTCAAGACCACAAATAGATAACAACCAATTTAGGGAGTAATAAGGAATTCAGATGTCCCCAGTACAGATAGGGGTGCCATAGGGATCCATGTTCCTTCAAAAGAAAGAGGTATCTCCATTTTTTTATTGACTGTCCAAGATAATGGGGAAACATCAAAAAGTCCAGGCCAAAAAACCTCAAAGTAGGACAGAAGACCCAAGAAGAAGACAATTTTCTATGTGTTCCATAACAATCAGAAGCCTAACATGCATTTTATAGTGTGAACGAGACTTTCATTAGAGTAAAACAATAGAGAGACTTCTTTTTGTTGTTGTTGTTGTACAGATGCTTCACTTTTCAATTCAATAGTCTATGCACTATTGCTTAGGCAAAAAATAAAAATAAAAATAAAGATTTATACCAATGAAAACCTTAAATTATATCAATATACAAAATTATGCACCAATGTAGGAAAATAGAAAGTCAAATTTTGTATTAGAATATGAAGATATATACCAATATAAGATTATGACTATAGCTCTCGCCAGGTGTCCTCGTTGGAGTGACATCGTCTTTAAACCCCGCGTGGCAATCCCCGATGCACCGCCATGATGCACAGGGAAGACAGGGCGACCTGGAAGTCCAACTACTTCCTCAAGATCATCCAACTTTTGGATGATACCCAAAATGCTTCATTGTGGGAGCAGACAACGTGGGCTCCAAGCAGATGCAGCAGATCCGCATGTTCCTCTGAGGGAAGGCTGTGGTGCTGATGGGCAAGAACACCATGATGTGCAAGGCCATCAGGGGCCACCTGGAGAACCCAGCTCTGGAGAAACTGCTGCCTCACATGCAGGGGAACGTGGGCTTCGTGTTCGCCAAGGAGGACCTCACTGAGATTCAGGATATGCTGTTGGCTAATAAGGTGCCAACTGCTGCTCGTGCTGGTGCCATCGCCCCGTGTGAGGTCACTGTGCCAGCTCAGAATACTGGTCTGGGGCCGGAGAAGACCTCCTTCTACTAGGCTTTGGGCATCACCACGAAAATCTCCAGAGGCACCATTGAAATTCTGAGTGATATGCAGCTGATAAAGACTAGAGACAAGGTGGGAGCCAGCGAGGCCACACTGCTGAACATCTCCCCCTTCTCCTTCAGTCTGATCATCCAGCAGATGTTTGACAACAGCAGCATTTATAACCCGGAAGTGCTCAACATCACAGAGCAGGCCCTGCACTCTCGCTTCCTGGAGGGTGTCTGCAATGTGGCCAGCGTGTGTCTGCAGATCCGGTACCCGACTGTTGCCTCGGTGCCACACTCCATCATCAATGGGTACAAGCGCGTCCTGGCTTTGTCTGTGGAGACTGAGTACACCTTCCCACTTGCTGAAAAGGTCAAGGCCTTCCTGGCTGATCCATCTGCATTTGCGGCTGCTGCCCCTGCAGCTGATGCAGCCCCTGACAAAGCTGAGGCAAAGGAAGAGTCTGAGGAATCAGATGAGGATATGGGATTCGGTCTCTTCGACTAATCCCTCAAAGCAACCAAGTCAGCCTGTTTAATTTGAGAAAGATGGAAATGAAGGCTTCTCTTAAAAAAAGATTATGGCTATAAAATGATTTCTTTTAGAGTAGATTTAATAATTCACCCCTAATTGTTGAATTTTAAAAATATTACTACATCCTCCTTTTTTCTCTTTAACCATAAACACATGACAAAAATATATAACAAATATCTGAAGTACACTGCTAGGAAAATAGCCAAGCCAATATTTAGAAGAGTAGATAAGGGGTTACCTCCAATAATTGTTAAAGCCAAATAAAATAGCCACAGCCTAAGTATCATTTATTTTTTAGCCAATCAGGGCATGCTTAAATTGTTTGTATTACAGCACTCTGAAAACCATAAAGAGAAAACTGCCAATTTAGGGAGAAATAAGAAAATTCTGAAGTATCCTGGAACAACAGGAACTCAATATGAGACCATGCTCCTTCAAATGAAAGATGAATATCCACCTGCCTTTGATTATTCAAGTAAATGGGGAAATATCAGAAAAATAGGCAAGGGCATATATCCAGATGTTTGTGAGGAGCGGGTGTGGCAGCAGTCCCAAGATGGCACCCTGGACTGCAGCCAAGTCTTATGACTTGCACCTGACTTCCTCATACACCTGAAAATAAGCCACGACTATCGTGAGAACTGCGCAGGTGCACCATGATGCAAGATCGGACCATATGAAAAGTGATGATTCTGGCCAATGGACTGCTGTTACGTGGACTGGGATGATGGGGTGTGGTTGAGCGGTTATATAAGGGATTGCGATTCGGGGCGTAGGGACACACAAAAACTTTTCCTGGAAAGAGATTCATGCATGATGTCAAAAGGTTCCTGAATAAACTGCTTTGAGAAGAACGTAGTATCGTTGTTCCTTTCTGCTGGTTGGAATCGGAGGTGACAGATATTCCAACCGGTAATAAGGACACATGCTCCACTATGTTCATAGCAGCCTTATTTATAATAGCCAGAAGCTGGAAAGAACCCAGATGCCCCTCAACAGAGGAATGGATACAGAAAATGTGGTACATTTACACAATGGAGTACTACTCAGCTATTAAAAAAATGAATTTATGAAATTCCTAGGCAAATCATCCTGAGTGAGGTAACTCAATCTCAAAAGAATTCACATGATATATACTCACTGATAAGTGGATATTAGCCCAGAAACTTAGAATACCCAAGATATAAGATACAATTTGTGAAACACATGAAGCTTGGGAAGAATGAAGAGCAAGGTGTGGATACTTCGCCCCTTCTTGGAATTGGGAACAAGGCACCTATGGAAGGAGCTACAGAGACAGAGTTTGGAGCTGAGACGAAAGGATGGACCATCTAGAGGCTGCCATACCCGGGGATCTATCCCATAATCAGCCTCCAAACGCTGACACCATTGCATACACTAGCAAGATTTTGCTGAAAGGATCCTGATATAGCTATCTCTTGTGAGACTATGCCGGGGCCTAGCAAACACAGAAGTGGATGCTCACAGTCAGCTATTGAATGGATCACAGGGCCCCCAATGGAGGAGCTAGAGAAAGTACCCAAGGAGCTAAAGGGATCTGCAACCCTATAGGTGGAACAACATTATGAACTAACCAGTACCCCAGAGCTCTTGACTCTAGCTGCATATGTATCAGAAGATGGCCTAGTCGGCCATCAGTGGAAAGAGAGGCCCATTGGTCGTGCTGACTTTATATGCCTCAGTACAGGGGAACGCCAGGGCCAAGAGGTGGGAGTGGGTGGGTGGGGGAGTAGGTGTGTGAGGGTGTGGGGGACTTTTGGGATAGCATTGGAAATGTAAATGAAATAAATACCCATTAATAAAAAATTTTAAAAATTAAAAAAATTAGCAGGCAAGTAATTTCAAGGTCTGATAAGAGACCTAAAGCATAGACAACCTAACACTTCCCTAACAACCAGCAGCCTGCCATGCCTCTCATAGTGTAAATCACTTTTCTTTTTTAAATTTTTTATAAAAGTGTTTAATTTAGCTTATTGTTTTATAAAACTTCTTTTTTTATCAATCATTCCATTTGTTTCCATATCAAAAGATACCCCAATTACTGGTTACCCCTCAACAACCACCAGCATCCCACATCCACCCTCACTCCTTCCCCTTTGCCTCTATGAGTGTGCTCCCCCTCACACTCCACCATCTACTGTCACAGGACTCCAGCCTCCCCCTATGCTGGGGCATAAAACTCCACAGGACTTGGGTAGTGGTGGCACACCCCTTTAATTCCAGCACTTTGGAGGCAGAGGTATGTGGAATTCTTAGTTCGAAGCCAGCCTGGTCTACAGAGTAAGTTCCAGAACAGCTAGGGCTACAGAGAGAAACCCTGTCAAAAAACAAAAACAAAAACAAAACCCAACAACAAGCTCCACAGGACCAAGGGTTATCCTTCCATTGATGTCAGACAAGGCCATCCTCTGCTACATATGTATCTGGAGCCATGGATCTCTCCCTGTTCACTCCTTGATTGGTCTTCTAGTCCCTGGGATCACTATGAAATTTAGCCAACTGATGTTCTTCCTATGGGGTAGCAATCCCCCATCAGCTCCTGCAGTCCTAATGGCAGTTCCCCAGATTTGACCCCTGAGCTCATTCCGAAGGTTGGCTCCAAGCATCCACATCTGCATAGGTCAGTTGCTGACAGAACCTCTCAAGGAACAGCCACACTGGGTCAGCAGGAGACTCTTGGCAGCAGCAAGAGTGTTGGGGTTTGGTGTCTGTGGAAACTGACTTTTACTTCCTTTGTTTCTTTCTCAGCAAGTTCGGTGTTGTCATATATAAAAGCTGTTACTTTTTAAATGCTGATTTTGTATCAATCCACGTTACTTAAAATGCTTGTATATGAGTTTTCTGCTGAAAACTTTTAAGCACAGGATTACATTTTCTACAAATAAGGATCATCTGACTTCTTTCTCTCCCATTTGTATTTATGGTGGTATGTAAACTGGTGCAGCACTGTGTAAACCAATATATTGGTTTTCAAAAGTTAGACTTATTATATGGCCTAGCTGTCACACACCTTGACAAATAGTTAAAAGACCCAAAGTCCTACTACTGACATATTTGCAATGCAAGTTTATTGATGCAATATTTACAATAGCTAGGAAAGGTTACATTTCATTTTCTACTATGAGCTTAACAAATAAAATGTGATATATATACATGTGCATATATATCACATGTATGTATGTATTATATATACATAATACATACATACATGTGATATACATATATAAATGTGTGTGTGAGTGTGTGTGTGTGTGTGTGTGTGAGAGAGAGAGAGAGAGAGAGAGAGAGAGAGAGAGAGAGGACAATATCTGTCCTGCCCTGCTAGAGACACATCTTCCTTCTGGCCCACAACCCGGCCTGGGGCAGAGCCGGTGCTCCAGACCCTGTCCCACACACATAGACAGCTTGATTCCTAGGAGCTCCATCACAACCAGGCTCACAGGCTCACAGGCTCACAGGGGGGATAGGATCCAGTCAGAGACAGTAAAGCCAGTTAACACCTGAGATAAACAGATGGTGAGAGGCAAGTGCAAGAACATAAACAACAAAAAACAATGCCACTTGGCACCATTAGAACCCAGTTCTCCAACCATAGCAAGCCCTGGATGCCCTTAACACACCAGAAAAGCAAGATTCCAACCTAAATTCCATCGCATTAAGATGATAGAGGACCTTAAGGAGGATATAAAAAATTCCTTTAAAGAAATACAGGAGAACACAGGTGAACAGGTCAAAGCTCTTAAATAGGAAATACATAAATAACCTAAAGAAATACAGGAAAACACAATCATTCAAAAGGGTGAATGAATTTTTACAAAACTGCCCAGGGCCTGAAAATACAAATATAAACATTAAAGAAAAGACAAAGGGAGACAACCCTGGAAATGGAAAACCTAGGATAGAGATATGGAGTTACAGATGCAAGCATCTCCAAGAAATAGAAGAGAGAATCTCAGGTGTAGAACATACCATAGAAGATACTGACAGTGAAAGAAAATACAGCTCTTCGGGTCTGACCAACACCTGGGTAGCTAGAGCGCAGGGTCAGCTGACACCCGCCAGCTACCCACAACACCCACCACAGGATCTTAAGACTTCTGGTGAGTGGAACACAGCTTCTGCTCCAATCCAATTGCACGCGGGACCTGAGACTGCATTAGTTAGGGAAGCAGAAAACCGGCCTGAGTAGGGCCACAAGCCTCTTCGGGTCTGACCAGCACCTGGGTAGCTAGAGCTCAGGGTCAGCTGACACTCGCCAGCTACCCACAACACCGGCCACAGGATCTTAAGACTTCTGGTGAGTGGAACACAGAGTCTGCTCCAATCTTTAAACAGTGACAACAATAACAACTAATCCCAGAGATTACCAGATGGCGAAAGGTAAACGTAAGAATCTTACTAACAGAAACCAAGACCACTCACCATCATCAGAACCCAGCACTCCAACTTTGCCCAGTCCAGGGCACCCCAACACACCTGAAAAGCTAGACCCGGTAATGAAAGCATATCTCACGATGATGGTAGAGGACATGAAGAAGGACTTTAATAACACACTTAAAGAAATACAAAAGAACACTGGTAAACAGGTAGAAGACATTAAAGAGGAAGCACAAAAATCCCTTAAAGAATTGCAGGAGAACACTGCTAAACAGGTAGAAGACATTAAAGAGGAAGTACAAAAATCCCTTAAAGAATTCCAGGAGAACACTGCTAAACAGGTAGAAGACATTAAAGAGGAAGCACAAAAATCCCTTAAAGAATTGCAGGAGAACACTGCTAAACAGGTAGAAGACATTAAAGAGGAAGCACAAAAATCCATTAAAGAAGTGCAGGAAAACCAGACCAAACAGGTGATGGAATTGAATAAAACCATCCAAGACCTAAAAAGGGAAGTAGAAACAATGAAGAAAACCCAAATTGAGGCAACACTGGAGATAGAAACACTAGGAAAGAAATCTGGAAACATAGATACGAGCATCAGCAACAGAATACAAGAGATGGAAGAGAGAATCTCAGGTGCAGAAGACTCCATAGAGAACATCGGCACGACAATCAAAGAAAATACAAAATCCAAAAAGATCCTAACTCAAAATATCCAGGAAATCCAGGACAAAATGAGAAGACCAAACCTATGGATAATAGGAGTAGATGAGAATGAAGATTTTCAACTCAAAGGACCAGCAAATATATTCAACAAAATTATAGAAGAAAACTTCCCAAACCTAAAGAAAGAGATGCCCATGAACATATAAGGAACTTAAAGAACTCCAAATAGACTGGACCAGAAAAGAAATTCCTTCTGACACATAATAATCAGAACAACAAATGCACTAAATAAAGATAGAATACTAAAAGCAGTAAGGGAAAAAGGTCAAGTAACATATAAAGGCAAGCCTATCAGAATTACACCAAATTTTTCACCAGAGACTATGAAAGCCACAAGGGCCTGGACAGATGTTATACAGAAACTAAGAGAACACAATTTCCAGCCCAGGCTACTATACCCAGCCAAACTCTCAATTAACATAGATGGAGAAACCAAAGTATTCCACGATAAAACCAAATACACACATTATCTTTCCACGAATCCAGCACTTCAAAGAATAATAACAGAAAAAAACCAATACAAGGACGGAAACCACGTCCTATAAAAAGCAAGAAGGTAATCCCTCAACAAACCTAAAAGAAGACAGCCACAAAAACAGAACAACAACTCTAACAACAAAAATAAAAGGAAGCAACAATTACTTCTCCCTAATATCTCTTTTTTTTTCTTGGACAAAGTTTTTTTTAATTTTTAATATTTTTTATTACATATTTTCCTCAATTACATTTCCAATGCTATCCCAAAAGTCCCCCATAGCGCCCCCCACTTCCCTACCCACCCATTCCCATTCTTTTGGCCCTGGCATTCCCCTATATTGGGGCATATAAAGTTTGCAAGTCCAATGGGCCTCTCTTTCCAGTGATGGCCGACTAGGCCATCTTTCGATACATATGCAGCTAGAGACAAGAGCTCCGTGGTACTGGTTAGATCATAATGTTGTTCCAACTATAGGGTTGCAGATCCCTTTAGCTCCTTGGGTACTTTCTCTAGCTTCTCGATTGGGAGCCCTGTGATACATCCAATAGCTGACTGTGAGCATCCACTCCTGTGTTTGCTAGGCCCCTGCATAGTCTCACAAGAGACAGCTATCTTTGGGTCCTTTCAGCAAAATCTTGCTAGTGTATGCAATGGTGTCCGCGTTTAGAAGCTGATTATGGGATGGATCCCTGGATACGGCAGTCTCTAGATGGTCCATCCTTTCATCACAGCTCCAAGCTTTATCTCTGTAACTCCTTGATGGGTGTTTTGTTCCCAATTTTAAGAAGGGGCACAGTGTCCACATTTTGGTCTTCATTCTTCTTGAGTTTCATGCATTTAGCAAATTGTATCTTATATCATGGATATCCTACGTTTTGGGCTAATATCCACTTATCAGTGAATACATATTGTGTGAGTTCCTTTGTGATTGTGTTACCTCACTCAAGATGATGCCCTCCAGATCCATCCATTTGCCTAGGAATTTCATAAATTCATTCTTTTTAATAGCTGAGTAGTACTCCATTGTGTAGATGTACCATAATTTCTGTATCCATTCCTCTGTTGAGGGACATCTGGGTTCTTTCCAGCTTCTGGCTATTATAAATAGGGCTGCTATGAACATAGTGGAGCATGTGTCCTTCTTACCAGTTGGGAGATCTTCTGGATATATGCCCAGGAGAGGTATTGCTGGATCCTCCGGTAGTACTATGTCCAATTTTCTGAGGAACCGCCAGACTGATTTCCAGAGTGGTTGTACAAGCTTGCAATCCCACCAACAATGGAGGAGTGTTCCTCTTTCTCCACATCCTCTCCAGCATCTGCTGTCACCTGAATTTTTGATCTTAGCCATTCTGACTGGTGTGAGGTGGAATCTCAGGGTTGTTTTGATTTGCATTTCCCTGATGATTAAGGATGTTGAACATTTTTTCAGGTGCTTCTCTGCGGTTTGGTATTCTTCAGGTGAGAATTCTTTGTTCAGTTCTGAGACCCATTTTTTAATGGGGTTATTTGACTTTCTGGAGTCCACCTTCTTGAGTTCCTTATATATATTGGATATTAGTCCCCTATCTGATTTAGGATAGGTAAAGATCCTTTCCCAATCTGTTGGTGGTTTTTTGGTCTTATTGATGGTGTCTTTTGCCTTGCAGAAGCTTTGCAGTTTCATGAGGTCCCACTTGTCAATTCTCGATCTTACAGCACAAGCCATTGCTGTTCTATTCAAGAATTTTTCCCCTGTGCCCATATCTTCAAGGCTTTTCCCCACTTTCTCCTCTATAAGTTTCAGTGTCTCTGGTTTTATGTGAAGTTCCTTGATCCACTTAGAGTTGACCTTAGTACAAGAAGATAGGAATGGATCAATTCGCATTCTTCTACATGAAAACAACCAGTTGTGACAGCACCATTTGTTGAAAATGCTGTCTTTCTTCCACTGGATGATTTTAGCTCCCTTGTCGAAGATCAAGTGACCGTAGGTGTGTGGGTTCATATCTGGGTCTTCAATTCTATTCCATTGGTCTATTTGTCTGTCACTATAACAGTACCACACCGTTTTTATCACAATTGCTCTGTAGTAAAGCTTTAGGTCCGGCATAGTGATTCTACCAGAGGTTCTTTTATCCTTGAGAAGAGTTTTTGCTATCCTAGGTTTTTTGTTATTCCAGATGAATTTGCAGATTGCACTTTCTAATTCGTTGAAAATTGAGTTGGAATTTTGATGGGGATTACATTGAATCTGTAGATTGCTTTTTGGCAAGATAGCCATTTTTACAATGTTGATCCTGCCAATCCATGAGCATGGGAGATCTTTCCATCTTCTGAGATCTTCTAGAATTTCTTTCTTCAGAGACTTGAAGTTTTTATCATACAGATCTTTCACTTCCTTAGTTAGAGTCACGCCAAGATATTTTATATTATTTGTGACTATTGAGAAGGGTGTTGTTTCCCTAATTTCTTTCTCAGCCTGTTTATTCTTTGTGTAGAGAAAGGCCATTGATTTGTTTGAGTTAATTTTATATCCAGCTACTTCACCGAAGCTGTTTATCAGGCTTAGGAGTTCTCTGGTGGAATTTTTAGGGTCACTTATATATACTATCATATCATCTGCAAAAAGTGATATTTTGACTTCATCTTTTCCAATTTGTATCCCTTTGATCTCCTTTTGTTGTCGAATTGCTCTGGCTAGGACTTCAAGTACAATGTTGAATAGGTATGGAGAAAGTGGACAGCCTTGTCTAGTCCCTGATTTTAGAGGGATTGCTTCAAGCTTCTCACCATTTACTTTGATGTTGGCTACAAGTAGCCTACAGAACTCCAAATAGGCTGGACCAGAAAAGAAATACCTCCCGACACATAATAATCAGAACAACAAATGCACTAAATAAAGATAGAATACTAAAAGCAGTAAGAGAAAAAGGCCAAGTAACATATAAAGGCAAGCCTATCAGAATTACACCAGATTTTTCACCAGAGACTATGAAAGCCAGAAGATCCTGGACGGATGTTATACAGACACTAAAAGAACACAAATTCCAGCCCAGGCTACTATACCCAGCCAAACTCTCAATTAACATAGATGGAGAAACCAAAGTATTCCACGATAAAACCAAATTCACACATTATCTCTCCACGAATCCAGCCCTTCAAAGGATAATAACAGAAAAAAACCAATACAAGGACAGGAACCATGCCCTAGAAACAACAAGAAGGTAATCCCTCAACAAACCTAAAAGAAGACAGCCACAAGAACAGAATGCCAACTTTAACAACAAAAATAACAGGAAACAACAATTACTTTTCCTTAATATCTCTTAATATCAATGGACTCAACTCCCCGATAAAAAGACATAGACTAACAAACTGGCTACACAAACAACACCCAACATTTTGCTGCTTACAGGAAACTCATCTCAGAGAAAAAGATAGATACTACCTAATATCTCTTAATATCAATGGACTCAACTCCCCAATAAAAAAACATAGACTAACAGGCTGGCTGCATAAACAGGACCCAACATTTTGCTGCTTACAGGAAACTCATCTCAGAGAAAAAGATAGACACTACCTCAGAATGAAAGGCTGGAAAACAATTTTCCAAGCAAATGGTAGGAAGAAACAAGCTGGAGTAGCCATTCTAATATCTGATAAGATTGACTTCCAACCCAAAGTCATCAAAAAAGACAAGGAAGGGCACTTCATTCTCATCAAAGGGAAAATCCTCCAAGAGGAACTATCAATTCTGAATATCTATGCGCCAAATACAAGGGCAGCCTCATTCATTAAAGATACTTTGGTAAAGCTCAAAGCACACATTGCACCTCACACAATAATAGTGGGAGACTTCAACACACCACTTTCACCAATGGACAGATCATGGAAACAGAAACTAAACAGGGACACAGTGAAACTAACAGAGGTTATGAAACAAATGGATCTGACAGATATCTACAGAACATTTTATCCTAAAACAAAAGGATATAACTTCTTCTCAGCACCTCACGGTACCTTCTCCAAAATTGACCACATAATTGGTCACAAAACAAGCCTCAATATATACAAAAATATTGAAATTGTCCCATGCACCCTATCAGATCACCATGGACTAAGACTGATCTTCAATAACAAAATAAATAATAGAAAGCCAACACACACGTGGAAACTAAACAACACTCTTCTCAATGATACCTTGGTCAAGGAAGGAATAAAGAAAGAAATTAAGGACTTTCTGGAGTTTAATGAAAATGAAGCCACAACATACCCAAACTTATGGGACGCACTGAAAGCATTTCTAAGAGGAAAACTCATAGCTCTGAGTGCCTCCAAAAAGAAACTAGAGAGAGCACACATTAGCAGCTTGACAACACACCTAAAAGCTCTAGAACGAAAGGAAGCAAATTCACCCAAGAGGAGTAGACGGCAAGAAATAATCAAACTCAGGGGTGAAATCAACCAAGTGGAAACAAGAAGAACAATTCAAAGAATCAACCAATCGAAGAGCTGGTTCTTTGAGAAAATCAACAAGATAGATAAACCCTTATCCAGACTCACTAGAGGGCATAGGGAAAGTACTCTAATTAACAAAATCAGGCAGAAAAGCACCGGGGCAGCTAGGGCACAGGGTCGGCTGACACTCGCCAGCTACCCACAACACCCGCCACAGGATCTTAAGACTTCTGGTGAGTGGAACACAGCTTCTGCTCCAATCCAATTGCGTGCGGGTCCTGAGACTGCATTAGTTAGGGAAGCAGAAACCTGCCTGAGTAGGGCCACAGGCCTCATCTGGCCGGATCAGCACAGGGGTAGCTTGATCGCAGGGTCGCCTAACACCTGCCAGCTACCCACGACCCCCGCCGCAGGATTTTGAGACTGCTGGTGAGTGGAACACAGCTTCTGCTCCAGTCCAATCACGAGGGACCTGAGACTGCTCGGGATGGGGAGGCAGAAATCCGGCCTACATAGGGCCACAAGCCTCTTCCAGTCAGAAAAGCACCAGGGTAGCTAGGGCGCAGGGTCGGCTGACACTCGCCAGCTACCCACAACACCTGCCACAGGATCTTAAGACTTCTGGTGAGTGGAACACAGCTTCTGCTCCAATCCAATTGCGCGCGGGACCAGAGACTGCATTAGTTAGGGAAGCAGAAAAACGGCCTGAGTAGGACCACAGGCCTCTTCCGACAGAACCAGCACCGGGGTACCGCCAGCTACCCACGACCCCCGCCACAGGATTTTGAGACTGCTGGTGAGTGGAACACAGCTTCTGCTCCAATCTTTAAACAGTGACAACGATAACAACTAACCCCAGAGATTACCAGATGGCGAAAGGTAAACGTAATAATCTTACTAACAGAAACCAAGACCACTCACCATCATCAGAACCCAGCACCCCCACTTCGCCCAGTCCAGGGTACCCCAACACACCGGAAAAGCTAGACACGGATCTAAAAGCATATCTCATGATGATGGTAGAGGACATCAAGAAGGACTTTAATAACTCACTTAAAGAATTACAGGAGAACATGGCTAAAGAGTTACAAGTCCTTAAAGAAAAACAGGATAACACAATCAAACAGGTAGAAGTCCTTAAAGAAAAACAGGATAACACAATCAAACAGGTAGAAGTCCTTAAAGAAAAACAGGAAAACACATCCAAACAGATGATGGAAATGAACAAAACCATACTAGACCTAAAAAGGGAAATAGACACAATAAAGAAAACCCAAAATGAGGCAACACTGGAGATAGAAACCCTAGGAAAGAAATCTGGAACCATAGATACGAGCATCAGCAACAGAATACAAGAGATGGAAGAGAGAATCTCAGGTGCAGAAGATTCCATAGAGAACATCGGCACAACAATCAAGGAAAATGTAAAATGCAAAAAGATCCTAACTCAAAACATCCAAGAAATACAGGACACAATGAGAAGACCAAACCTACGGATAATAGGAGTGGATGAGAATGAAGATTTTCAACTCAAAGGACCAGCAAACATCTTCAACAAAATTATAGAAGAAAACTTCCCAAATCTAAAGAAAGAGATGCCCATGAACATACAAGAAGCCTACAGAACTCCAAATAGACTGGACCAGAAAAGAAATACCTCCCGACACATAATAATCAGAACAACAAATGCTCTAAATAAAGATAGAATACTAAAAGCAGTAAGAGAAAAAGGCCAAGTAACATATAAAGGCAAGCCTATCAGAATTACACCAGATTTTTCACCAGAGACTATGAAAGCCAGAAGATCCTGGACGGATGTTATACAGACACTAAAAGAACACAAATTCCAGCCCAGGCTACTATACCCAGCCAAACTCTCAATTAACATAGATGGAAAAACCAACGTATTCCACGATAAAACCAAATTCACACATTATCTCTCCACAAATCCAGCCCTTCAAAGGATAATAACAGAAAAAAACCAATACAAGGACAGGAACCTTGCCCTAGAAACAACAAGAAGGTATTCCCTCAACAAACCTAAAAGAAGACAGCCACAAGAACAGAATGCCAACTTTAACAACAAAAATAACAGGAAACAACAATTACTTTTCCTTAATATCTCTTAATATCAATGGACTCAATTCCCCGATAAAAAGACATAGACTAACAAACAGGCTACACAAACAAGACCCAACATTTTGCTGCTTACAGGAAACTCATCTCAGAGAAAAAGATAGACACTACCTCAGAATGAAAGGCTGGAAAACAATTTTCCAAGCAAATGGTAGGAAGAAACAAGCTGGAGTAGCCATTCTAATATCTGATAAGATTGACTTCCAACCCAAAGTCATCAAAAAAGACAGGGAGGGACACTTCATACTCATCAAAGGTAAAATCCTCCAAGAGGAACTATCAATTCTGAATATCTATGCTCCAAATACAAAGGCAGCCACATTCATTAAAGAAACTTTAGTAAATCTCAAAGCACACATTGCACCTCATACAATAATAGTGGGAGACTTCAACACACCACTTTCACCAATGGACAGATCATGGAAACAGAAACTAAACAGGGACACAGAGAAACTAAGAGAAATTATGAATCAAATGGATCTGGCAGATATCTACAGAACATTCTATCCTAAAACAAAAGGATATACCTTCTTCTCAGCACCTCATGGCACCTTCTCCAAAATTGACCACATAATTGGTCACAAAACAGGCCTCAACAGATACAAAAATATTGAAATTGTCCCATGCATCCTATCAGATCACCATGGACTAAAGCTGATCTTCAATAACAAAATAAATAATAGAAAGCCAACCTTCACGTGGAAACTGAACAACACTCTTCTCAATGATACCTTGGTCAAGGAAGGAATAAAGAAACAAATTAAGGACCTTTTAGAGTTCAATGAAAATGAAGCCACAACATACCCAAACTTATGGGACGCAATGAAAGCATTTCTAAGAGGAAAACTCATAGCTCTGAGTGCCTCCAAAAGGAAACTAGAGAGAGCACACATTAGCAGCTTGACAACACACCTAAAAGCACTAGAACAAAAGGAAGCAAATTCACCCAAGAGGAGTAGACGGCAGGAAATAATCAAACTCAGGGGTGAAATCAACCAAGTGGAAACAAGAAAAACTATTCAAAGAATCAACCAATCAAGGAGCTGGTTCTATGAGAAAATCAACAAGATAGATAAACCCTTAGCCAGACTCACTAGAGGGCACAGGGAAAGCATCCTAATTAACAAAATCAGAAATGAAAAAGGAGACATAACAACAGATCCTGAAGACATCCAAAACACCATCAGATCCTTCTACCAAAGGCTATACTCAACAAAACTGGAGAACCTGGATGAAATGGAGAAGTTCCTAGACAGATACCAGGTACCAAAGTTGAATCAAGATCAGGTTAATGATCTAAACAGCCCTATATCCCCCAAAGAAATAGAAGCAGTCATTAATAGTCTCCCAACTAAAAAAAGCCCAGGACCAGATGGGTTTAGTGCAGAGTTCTATCAGACCTTCAAAGAAGATCTAATCCCAGTTCTTCACAAACTATTCCACAAAATAGAAACAGAAGGTACTCTACCCAACTCATTCTATGAAGCCACAATTACTCTGATACCTAAACCACATAAAGACCCAACAAAGATAGAAAACTTCAGACCAATATCCCTTATGAATATTGATGCAAAAATCCTCAATAAAGTTCTTGCTAACTGAATCCAAGAACACATCAAAACAATCATCCATCCTGACCAAGTAGGTTTCATCCCAGGGATGCAGGGATGGTTCAATATACGGAAATCCATCAACGTAATCCAGTATATAAACAAACTCAAAGACAAAAACCACATGGTCATCTCGTTAGATGTGGAAAAAGCACTTGACAAGATCCAACAAACATTCATGATAAAAGTCTTGGAAAGATCAGGAATTCAAGGCCCATACCTAAACATGATAAAAGCAATCTACAGCAAACCAGTAGCCAACATCAAAGTAAATGGTGAGAAGCTTGAAGCAATCCCTCTAAAATCAGGGACTAGACAAGGCTGTCCACTTTCTCTATACCTATTCAACATTGTACTTGAAGTCCTAGCCAGAGCAATTTGACAACAAAAGGAGATCAAAGGGATACAAATTGGAAAAGATGAAGTCAAAATATCACTTTTTGCAGATGATATGATAGTATATATAAGTGACCCTAAAAATTCCACCAGAGAACTCCTAAGCCTGATAAACAGCTTCAGTGAAGTAGCTGGATATAAAATTAACTCAAACAAATCAATGGCCTTTCTCTACACAAAGAATAAACAGGCTGAGAAAGAAATTAGGGAAACAACACCCTTCTCAATAGTCACAAATAATATAAAATATCTTGGCGTGACTCTAACTAAGGAAGTGAAAGATCTGTATGATAAAAACTTCAAGTCTCTGAAGAAAGAAATTATAGAAGATCTCAGAAGATGGAAAAATCTCCCATGCTCATGGATTGGCAGGATCAACATTGTAAAAATGGCTATCTTGTCAAAAGCAATCTACAGATTCAATGCAATCTCCATCAAAATTCCAACTCAATTCTTCAACGAGTTAGAAAGGGCAATCTGCAAATTCATCTGGAATAACAAAAAACCTAGGATAGCAAAAACTCTTCTCAAGGATAAAAGAACCTCTGCTGGAATCACCATGCCGGACCTAAAGCTCTACTACAGAGAAATTGTGATAAAAACTGCATGGTACTGGTATAGTGACAGACAAATAGACCAATGGAATAGAATTGAAGACCCAGAAATGAACCCACACACCTCCGGTCACTTGATCTTCGACAAGGGAGCTAAAAACATCCAGTGGAAGAAAGACAGCATTTTCAACAAATGGTGCTGGCACAACTGGTTGTTAAAATGTAGAAGAATGCAAATCGATCCATTCCTATCTCCTTGTACTAAGGTCAAGTCTAAGTGGATCAAGGAACTTCACATAAAACCAGAGACACTGAAACTTATAGAGGAGAAAGTGGGGAAAAGCCTTGAAGATATGGGCACAGGGGAAAAATTCCTGAATAGAACAGTAATGGCTTGTGCTGTAAGATCGAGAATTGACAAGTGGGACCTCATGAAACTACAAAGCTTCTGCAAGGCTAAAGACACCATCAATAAGACAAAAAAACCACCAACAGATTGGGAAAGGATCTTCACCTATCCTAAATCAGATAAGGGACTAATATCCAATATATATAAAGAACTCAAGAAGGTGGACTCCAGAAAGTCAAATAACCCCATTAAAAAATGGGTCTCAGAACTGAACAAAGAATTCTCACCTGAGGAATACCGAATGGCAGAGAAGCACCTGAAAAAATGTTCAACATCCTTAATCATCAGGGAAATGCAAATCAAAACAACCCTGAGGTTCCACCTCACACCAGCCAGAATGGCTAAGATCAAAAATTCAGGTGACAGCAGATGCTGGCGAGGATGTGGAGAAAGAGGAACACTCCTCCATTGTTGGTGGGATTGCAAGCTTGTACAACCACTCTGGAAATCAGTCTGGCGGTTCCTCAGAAAATTGGACATAGTACTACCGGAGGATCCAGCAATACCTCTCCTGGGCATATATCCAGAAGATGTCCCAACCGGTAAAAACGACACATGCTCCACTATGTTCATAGCAGCCGTATTTATAATAGCCAGAAGCTGGAAAGAATCCAGATGTCCCTCAACAGAGGAATGGATACAGAAATTATGGTACATTTACACAATGGAGTACTACTCAGCTATTAAAAAGAATGAATTTATGAAATTCCTAGCCAAATGGATGGACCTGGAGGGCATCATCTTGAGTGAAGTAACACAATCACAAAAGAACTCACACAATATGTATTCACTGATAAGTGGATATTAGCCCAAAACTTAGGATACCCAAGATATAAGATACAATTTGCTAAACGCATGAAACTCAAGAAGAATGAAGACCAAAGTGTGGACACTGTGCACCTTCTTAGAATTGGGAACAAAACACCCAGGGAAGGAGTTACAGAGACAAAGTTCGTAGCTGTGATGAAAGGATGGACCATTTAGAGACTGCCGTATCCAGGGATCCATCCCATAATCAGCTTCTAAACGCTGACACCATTGCATACACTAGCAAGATTTTGCTGAAAGGACCCAAATATAGCTGTCTCTTGTGAGACGATGCCGGGGCCTAGCAAACACAGGAGTGGATGTTCACAGTCAGCTATTGGATGTATCACAGGGCTCCCAATGGAGAAGCTAGAGAAAGTACCCAAGGAGCTAAAGGGATCTGCAACCCTATTGTTGGAACAACATGATGTACTAACCAGAACCCCGGAGCTCTTGTCTCTAGCTGCATATGTATCGAAAGATGGCCTAGTGGGCCACCAATGGAAAGAGAGGCCCATTGGACTTGCAAACTTTATATGCCCCAATATACGGGAATGCCAGGGCCAAAAGAATGGGAATGGGTGGGTAGGGAAGTGGGGGGCGCTATGGGGGACTTTTGGGATAGCATTGGAAATGTAATTGAGGAAAATATGTAATAAAAATATTAAAAATCAAAAAAAAACAAAATCAGAAATGAAAAGGGAGACATAACAACAGACCCTGAAGAAATCCAAAACACCATCAGATCATTCTACAAAAGGCTATATTCAACAAAACTGGAGAACCTGGATGAAATGGAGAAGTTTCTAGCCAGATACCAGGTATCAAAGTTAAATCAAGATCAGGTTAATGATCTAAACAGTCCCATATCCCCTAAAGAAATAGTAGCAGTCATTAATAGTCTCCCAACCAAGAAAAGCCCAGGACCAGATGGGTTTATTGCAGAGTTCTCTCAAACATTCAAAGAAGAACTAATCCCAGTTCTTCACAAACTATTCCACAAAATAGAATCAGAAGGTACTCTACCCAACTCATCTATGAAGCCACAATTACTCTGATACCTAAACCACATAAAGACCCAACAAAAATAGAGGACTTCAGACCAATTTCCCTTATGAATATTGATGCAAAAATCCTCAATAAAGTTCTCGCTAACCGAATTCAAGAACACATCAAAACAATCATCCATCCTGACCAAGTAGGATTCATCCCAGGGATGCAAGGATGGTTCAATATACAAAAATCCATCAATGTAATCCATTATATAAACAAACTCAAAAACAAAAACCACATGATCATCTCGTTAGATGCTGAAAAAGCATTTGAGAAAATCCAACACCCATTCATGATAAAAGTCTTGGAAAGATCAGGAATTCAAGGCCCATACCTAACCATGATAAAAGCAATATACAGCAAACCAGTAGCCAACATCAAAGTAAATGGTGAGAAGCTGGAAGCAATCCCACTAAAATCAGGGACTAGACCAGGCTGCCCACTCTCTCCCTACCTATTCAACATTGTACTTGAAGTCCTAGCCAGAGCAATTAGACAACAAAAGGAGATCAAGGGGATACAAATCGGAAAAGAAGAAGTCAAAATATCGCTTTTTGCAGATGATATGATAGTATACATAAGTGACCCTAAAAATTCCACCAGAGAACTGCTAAGCCTGATAAATAGCTTCGGTGAAGTAGCTGGATATAAAATTAACTCAAGCAAGTCAATGGCCTTTCTGTACACAAAGGATAAACAAGCAGAGAAGGAAATTAGGGAAACAACACCCTTCTCAATAGTCACAAACAATATAAAATACCTTGGCGTGACTCTAACTAAGGAAGTGAAAGATCTGTATGACAAGAACTTCAAGTTCCTGAAGAAAGAAATTAAAAAAGATCTCAGAAGATGGGAAAACCTCCCATGCTCATGGATTGCCAGGATCAACATTGTAAAAATGGCTATCTTGCCAAAAGCAATCTACAGATTCAATGCAATCCCCATCAAAATTCCAACTCAATTCTTCAACGAATTGGAAAGGGCAATCTGCAAATTCATCTGGAACAACAAAAAACTTAGGATAGCAAAAACTCTTCTCAAGGATAAAAGAACCTCTGGAGGAATCACCATGCCTGACCTAAAGCTGACTACAGAGCAATTGTGATAAAAACTGCATGGTACTGGTATAACGACAGACAAGTAGACCAATGGAACAGAATTGAAGACCCTGAGATCAACCCACATACCTATGGTCACTTGATCTTTGACAGGGTAGCAAAAACCATCCAGTGGAAAAAAGACAGCATTTTCAACAAATGGTGCTGGCACAACTGGCGGTTATCATGTAGAAGAATGCGAATTAATCCATTCCTATCTCCTTGTACCAAGGTCAAATCTAAGTGGATTAAGGAACTCCACATAAAACCAGAGACACTGAAACTTATAGAGGAGAAAGTAGGGAAAAGCCTCGAAGATAGGGGTACAGGGGGAAAATTCCTGAATAGAACAGCAAAGGCTTGCGCTGTAAGATCGAGAATCGATAAATGGGACCTCATAAAGTTGCAAAGCTTCTGCAAGGCAAAAGACACCGTCAATAAGACAAAAAGACCACCAACAGTTTGGGAAAGGATCTTTACCTATCCTAAATCAGATAGGGGACTAATATCCAATATATATAAGGAACTCAAGGAGGTGGACTCCAGAAAATCAAATAACCCCGTTAAAAAATGGGGCTCAGAACTGAACAAAGAATTCTCACCTGAGGAATACCGAATGGCAGAGAAGCACCTGAAAAAATGTTCAACATCCTTAATCATCAGGGAAATACAAATCAAAACAACCCTGAGATTCCACCTCACACCAGTCAGAATGGCTAAGATCAAAAATTCAGGTGACAGCAGATGCTGGCGAGGATGTGGAGAAAGAGGAACACTCCTTCATTGTTGGTGGGATTGCAAGCTGGTACAACCACTCTGGAAATCAGTTTGGCGGTTCCTCAGAAAATTGGACATAATACTACCAGAGGATCCAGCAATACCTCTCCTGGGCATATATCCAGAAGATGTTCCCACCGGTAAGAAGGACACATGCTCCACTATGTTCATAGCAGCCTTATTTATAATAGCCAGAAGCTGGAAAGAACCCAGATGCCCCTCAACTGAGGAATGGATACAGAAAATGTGGTACATTTACACAATGGAGTACTACTCAGCTATTAAAAGGAATGAATTTATGAAATTCCTAGGCAAATGGATGGATCTGGAGGGCATCATTCTGAGTGAGGTAACATATTCACAAAGGAACTTACACAATATGTACTCACTGATAAGTGGATATTAGCCCAAAAACTTAGGATACCCAAGATATAAGATACAATTTGTTAAACGCATGAAACTCAAAAAGAACGAAGACCAAAGTGTGGACACTGTGCCCCTTCTTGGAATTGGGAACAAAACACCCATGGAAAGAGTTACAGAGATAAAGTTTGGAGCTGTGAAGAAAGGATGGACCATCTAAAGACTGCCATATCCAGGGATCCATCCCATAATCAGCTTCCAAACGCTGACACCATTGCATACACTAGCAAGATTTTGCTGAAAGGACCCAGATATAGCTGTCTCTTGTGAGACAATGCCGGGGCCTAGCAAACACAGAAGTGGATGCTCACAGTCAGATATTGGATGGATCACAGGGCCCCCAATGGAGGAGCTAGACAAAGTACCCAAGGAGCTAAAGGGAACTGCAACCCCATAGGTGGATCATTATTATGAACTAACCAGTACCCCAGAGCTCTTGTCTCTAGCTGCATTTGTATCAAAACATGGCCTAGTAGGCCATCACTGGAAAGAGAGGCCCATTGGACTTGCCAACTTTATATGCCCCAGTACATGGGAATGCCAGGGCCAAGGGGGGGGGTGGGGGACTGGGGGGGGAGCGTATTGGGGACTTTTTGGATAGCATCGGAAATGTAATTGAGGAAACTACCTAATTAAAAAAAAAAGAAAAAAGAAAGAAAATACAAAGTGCAAACCTTCCTAACCCAAAACATCAAGGAAATTCAGGACACAATGAAAAGACCAAACCTAAGAATAAGTAATAGAAAAGAAAGAAGATTCCCAATGCAAAGGACCAGGAAATACCTTCAGCAAAATTGTAGAATAAATCTTCCGTAACCTAAAGAAAGATATGGTCATAAACACACAAGAAGCCTACATACAGAACACCAAATAATTGGGCCAGAAAATTCCTCCCATCACTTAATAAATAAAGTAGTACATGCACAGAATACAGAAAGGATATTAAAAGTGGTGAGGGAAAAAGTCAAGTAACATTATGAAGGAAGACCTATCAGATGTATACCAGACTTCTCAACAAAACACCCATGGAAGGAGTTACAGAGACAAAATTTGGAACTGTGACGAAAGGATGGACCATCTAGTGATTGCCATATGCAGGGATCCATCCCATAATCAGCTTCCAAACGCTGACACTATTGCATACACTAGCAAGATTTTGCGGAAAGGACCCAGATATAGATGTCTCTTGTGAGACTATGCCGGGGCCTAGCAAACACAGAAGTGGATGATCACAGTCAGCTATTGGATGGATCACACGGCCCCCAATGGAGGAGCTAGAGAAATTACCCAAGGAGCTAAAGGGAACTGCAACCCTATAGGTGGAACAACAATAGGAACTAACCAGTACCCCGGAGCTCTTGTCTCTAGCTGCATATGTATCAAAAGATGGCCTAGTCGGCCATCACTGCAAAGAGAGGCCCATTGGACTTGCAAACTTTATATGCCCCAGTACAGGGGAACCCCAGGGCCAAAAAGGGGGAGTGGGTGGGTAGGGGATTGGGGGGTGGGTATGGGGGACTTTTGGGATAGCATTGAAAATGTAAACGAGGAAAATACCTAATTAAAAAAAATTAAAAAAAAAAAAAAGAATGTAAAGCCAGAAGATCTTGGACAGATGTCATGCAGACCCTAAGAGAACACAAATGTCAGCCCAGGCTACTATATCCAGCAAAATTCTCAATCACCATAGATGGAGAAACCAAGATATTCCATGACAAAACCAAATTTAAACAATATATTTCCACTAATCCATTTCTATAGAGGAATGAGCTGTACTATCCTGGTGTCCTTGACTCCTCTGGTTCCTACAGTGATTCTTCATCTTTCACTCAATTCCCTGAGCTCCACTAAATACTTGGCTGTTGATCTCTGTATATGATCCCATCAGCTGCTATGGGAAGCCTCTCTAATGCTTAGGCAAGGCAGTGATCTATAAATACAGCCAAATATCAAGAATTATTTCATAAACTTTTTTTTTTTTTTTTTTTTTGGCCAAAGTCCTGTTTGGTTCTCCCTTAGTTCTTTGAGCCATGACGCTTCTGGATCCTGACCATCTAGGTATTGTTGGTCGTGGACTCCCTCTTGTGTCTTGGGCCAGTCATTGCTTGGCCACTCCCAATAGCTCTAAGCTACCATTGCCTTCTCAGTACCAGCAGTAAATAATACTAGGCATGCCCAGTGAATCCAATGGAAGGTGCTGGTGCAGGGCATGAAAAACTGCCCCTCTATTTGCCAGATGTTCATTTTGACCTCTATCAAACATCTCACCCCTAAGTGCTATGTTGCTCATTACATGGGTGACATTTTAATAGGCTGCTCTGACCCAAGTTGCTTAAAAACCTTCATGCAACAACTGACCCAGGCTCTCTGCTACAGAGCTAGCAGTCACAGGTGATAAGATCCAGACCCAACAACCATTCCTTTTTCTTGGCCACTAAACACCCTATGAATTTCCCCATGACAGATACATGAGCCTCCTTTCAGATGTTTCTAGCTGGCAAACCTCACCTGAGTTCGACCCTCCATGCCACCCATGAGCACACCTCACCTACCTCTTTTCCTGACAGGATGATGGGTTACAGCCCCTACTGATGAGAAAAAAATTACAGAGAAAGCAAAGGAGAGCCTAAATACAGTATATGAGGCAATTAATAATGTGATCCTGCACTTTTATGATCCCAACCTTTGGTCCATACCTGATCTTCACAAACAAAAGATTCCCCACAGGGGCTCTGCTTCAGCCCCTTGTGGCAGTCATCGATTGGGTGCACAGGGCCTAATCTACTTTGCCTATTTTCACACCACTTTTGGACAATTTATTCCCCCTAGAAATCAAGCTTATAAAACCCCCAGCTTGTCTTTGACCTGGCCCTAGATGTTATAGTATTCCGGGTGGCTCAAGGCCTTCTTGACTAGACCATAGTCCACAATAATTATACTCGGGTTGTTCTATGTGTTCTGGGAGAATAGAGAACCACCACCCTTGGAGCAAGGTCCTATCCTCATTGCCCTTGATTACTAACCTCTATTAAAGACAACTTAAGTCTGAGTCCCTCACCCAGGTTGCATGAGGGTTTACTAACTCTTCCAAAACTAAATTAAACTTGTCTTCCAAGCCCCTGGTGGCATCAGAAATCACCAAAACCTGTTCTTTTCATGGTTCAGTGTATCTGGGTGAACTCTTGGCCATATTGATGCTACATGCTGATTACCAGCTCCACCTTAACTGATTCAATGACAGCCACTATGCTAATAACAATGTAAGGTCCTTCCCCTTGGCTTTAATAACACCATCAGGGGGTCGAGTCCAACTTGTCACATCTCAGCTTCAGGCCTTGCTTGAGATAAGAGAGGCCCCTTTATATGTTCAGCATTTCAAGTCTGTCATAAGTCATCTAGGAAAGGCAATGGCACAAAAGTGAGTTTTCTGGAGATGACCCAACCCTTTGCATGGCTTTGTTGGGTGTGCTCTGAGATTCAGGGTCCCCAAAGTCTTCATGCCAAGACTGCCTCTTGATGCTGGTATGCCTTTCCTGCCACTGTTATATAACCTAATGATCCCTGAGCATCAGACTACCATAATGTGCTGATCTCCAGCAGAATCAATATCAAGATTACTTACATGTAGTAATGCTGTGTAGATGAATTGATGATTTCATAATTGCTGATAATTCTTTTATAGAATTCCAAAATTGATACAAGTAATCTCAAGCACACTATGGAAATAAAGCTGCGAATAGAGCTCTGTAAACCTTCATGTATCATAGATTAATTGCTCTCACAAAAGAAAAAAGCCTTGGAACAAATTTATAATCTAGGAAAACATTCCTTCTAGGTTAGTAATGAGAGCACTATCTGGTACTTAAAGGTCATAAACTGGGAATGAACAATTTGTTGTAGGTACAAGGACAGAAAATAAATGATGGGCTAGTCTATCTTTACAGGACTTCAAAATAATAAAACATAAGGCAGATTATTTGTCTCTTGAAAAAAACATGCTAATTTATGACATTAAAATTATTGCTTCATAAAAAGAATCTTAGCTTATGATGTATGTTGTCTATGAATACTTTAACATGATCACAATGCACAAATAAGAAACAGCTACTTGATCCTCGGCCCATCACCATGGCTGATAACAAGCTGGTGCTGATCCAGCATGGCGAGAGTGCCTGGAACTTTGAGAACCACTTCAGCAGCTGGTAAAATGCAGGCCTGAGTACAGCTGGCATATATATATACAAAATATGTATATATGTATATACACAAAAGCAACTCTGAGGTTGATAGTGGCAATTGAAACACTCCTGTGTGGTCACAAGAAAATAAGCCATTCCTCATATCAATGGGATAGACTCCTGTACCTCTTGCTGTGTTTTGATCTCTTTGCCTTGTTTTAGAGGTGAAGTACCCCTGGATCATGTCCAGGTTTTTTCTTACACTGTCTGAATCATTTCCCAGCTGTTTGACCCTACCTTGTAGGCTCAGAACTCATTTGGGTATAACAACTAAGCCTCTTTCCAGATCAATAAAATAAAGGAGTGATGTGCACAAAAAAGAAAGAAAGAAAATAGAAACAGTTACTTAACTACAAAATGCCCCAAACAGAAAAAGCAAGATGGAATGTAAGTTTATCTTTGGAAATGTGAAGCTGAACACTAAGTGGACCACCTGAAGGTGTTGAATGTGGTTGGGTTAGGCATTTATGAGATGAATCATTGCATCCCCTGGGAAGGAAGGAGGAGGAAGGAGATGGCAGCAGCCACTTCTATAAGGAAATGTATGTGACTAATAGACACTGTCACCTATACTCTGTGGAAATGTAATCAAATTAAAACCTACTGATTCATGAAATTCTTGAAATTTCTGGAAAATTCTTAAAATTTCATGAAATTCTTAGACAAATGGATGGATATGGAGGATATCATTCTAAGTGAGGTAACCCAATCACAAAAGAACTCACTTGATATGCACTCACTGATAAGTGGATATTAGCCCAGAAGCTCACAATACCCAAGATACAATTTGCAAAACACATGAAACTCAAAAAGAAGGAAGACCAAAGTGTGAATATTTCGATCCTTCTTAGAAGGGGGAACAAAAAACTCATGGAAGGAATTACAGAGACAAAGTGTGGAGCACAGACTGAAGGAATGACCATCCAGAAACTGCCCCACCTGGGGATCCATCCATAAACAACCACCAAACCCAGACACTATTACAGAATCTATCAAGAGCTTGCTGACAGGAGGCTGATATAGCTGACTTCTGAGAGGCTCTACCAGTGCCTGACTAGTACAGAAGTGGATGCTCACAGTCATCCATTAGACAGAGCTAGACAAAGTACCCAAAGAAGGAGCTAGACAAAATACCCAAGGAGCTAACTCGGTTTGCAGCCCCATAGGAGGAACAACAATATGAACTAACCAGTACCCCCAGAGCTCCCTGGGACTAAACCACCAATCAAAGAACACCCATGTAGGGGCTTGTGGCTCTAGCTGCATATGTAGAAGAGGATGGCCTAGTCATTCATGAGTGGGAGGAGAGGCCCTTGGTCTTGTGAAGGTTCTGTGGCCCAGTATAGGAGAATACCAGGGCTAGAAAGCAGGAGTGGGTGTGTTTGGGAGCAGGTGAAGAGGGGAGAGGATAGGGGATTTTCAGAGGTGAGACTAGGGAAGGGCAAAATATGTGAAATGAAAATAAAAGAAAATATCTAATAACAAAAGAAAGAAGAAGGGAGGAAAAGAGAAGGGATAGAGGGAGGGTAGGAGAGAAGAGGGAGGAAGGGAAGCAGAAAGGGAGAGAAGCTGTGAATGCTGTAACAGAATGACAATACATACACAATAAACAGTTACTGCAATAAAAATACCCCAAACAGAAAAATCAAAAAAGAAAAAAAAAGAAGAACCTATTGCTTCAAATGTGTAATAAACCTACTGGGGGCTAGAAAATAGATAATTAATGTTTGGTCAGGTCTTAATCTTAATGGAACGAAATGTAAACAATCCTGCTGTAACTCTTAAGCCTTATCAATCTGTGACATGATCTATTGCCTTAAACTTACTATGACCTTATAGAATGTAATTATGCTTAGAAAACCATGTGGTCATTTATTCTGAGAGAGTATAATAGCTAAGAACAATAAAGTGGCAGTGCAGCCTTCTTCAGGTTCATCCATTGTGTATGTTGTTTGTGTCCCTGATTTTCTTTCTCTATTTTCTTCTCTTTCTGTTTCTAAAACTAATTATTTAGTTGTATTACTTATTCAATTCACATCCCACTCGCTCCACCCCATCTGATCACCCCCTCCCACAATCCTTCCACCATGTCCTTCCCTCTTCCCCTTGATATAACTCTACCCTGACACATCAAGTCTCAGTGAGGCTAGGCACATCCTATCCCACTGAGGACAAACAAGGCAGCCAAGCTAGAAAAACACATGCTACAGACAGGAAACAGTTCTTGGAATATTTCCCCTGCCACTTCTCCAGTTGCTTTGGACCCACATAATGAACAAGCTGCACATCTTCTACATATGTGTGGGGAGGCCCATGTCCAGTCCATGTATATTCTTTGGTTGGTAATTCATTTCCTCAGACTCCCAAGAGTCCAGGTGAGTTGAACTGTTGGTCTTCTTGTGGAGTTCCTACTGCCTTAGGGGCCACAATCATTCTTCCAATTCTAACATAAGGAGCCCCAAGCTCTAACCACTGCCTGTGGTGGTCTGCATCTGGCTGAGTCAGCTGCTGCATAGAGCCTCTCTGAGGACATCCACGTTAGACTCCTGTCTGCAAGCATAACCAAGTATCAGTAATAGTGTCAAGGATTGGCATTTGTCCATGGGATGGGTCTCAAGTTGAGTTTGTTATTGGATGGCCATTCCCTCAGTGTCTCTTCCATGCCCTACTCCTTCCTGCATTTCTTATACACAGGACACATTTTGGGCCCAAAGTTTTGTGGGGTGGGAGTGTTCATGTTCCTATCACTCCTGTGGGGAACATGCCTGGGTACAACAGGTGGCCTCCTCAGGTACCACATCCCAAATGCTGAGTCACAGCTAAGGACACCCCCATTGATTCTTATGTACCTCCCTTACGCCAAGTCTCTATCTCCTTCCAGAGACGCCCCCCCCACATCTCCACCCCTGCATGTGTCCATTCATTCTTGTGGCCATCTAGCCACCTCTCCTATCTCTCTCCACAGCTGATCCTGAACCCTGCCATTCCCCTTTCCATCTCCTCTTCCACCTGCCTCTTCTGACTATTTTATTCCCCCTTCTAAGTGAGATTAAAGCTTCCTTGATTGTGCCTTCCTTCTTGTTTAGCTTCTTTGGGTCTGTGGAGTGTAGCATAGGTATCCTGTAATTTTTGGCTCATATCTACTTATAAGTGTGTACATACCACAAATATCCTTTGGAGAATGGGTTACCTCTCTCATGAGGATATTCTCAAGATCCATCCATTTGCCTGCAAAATTCATGATGTCTTTGTTTTTAACGGCCAAATAGTATTCCATTGTGCAGATGTACCACATGTTCTTTATCCTTTCTTCAGGTGAGGGACATCTGGGTTGTTTCCAGTTTCTGACTATTACAAGTAAAGCTGCCTCTTCCGGTCAGAAAAGCACCAGGGCAGCTGGGGCGCAGGGTCTGCTGACACTTGCCAGCTACTCACAACACCCGCCACAGGATCTTAAGACTTCTGGTGAGTGGAGCACAGCTTCTGCTCCAATCCAATTGCGCGGGACCTGAGACTGCATTAGTTAGGGAAGCAGAAACCGGCCTGAGTAGGACCACAGGCCTCATCCGGCTGGATCAGCACCGGGGTAGCGGGAGCGCAGGGTTGCCTGACACCCGCCAGCTACCCACGAACCCCGCCGCAGGATTTTGGGACTGCTGGTGAGTGGAACACAGCTTCAGCTCCAATCCAATTGCGCGGGACCTGAGACTGCATTAGTTAGGGAAGCAGAAACCGGCCTGAGTAGGGCCACAGGCCTCATCCGGCCAGATCAACGCCGGGGTAGCGGGAGCGCAGGGTTGCCTGACACCCGCCAGCTACCCACGACCCCCGCCGCAGGATTTTGGGACTGCTGGTGAGTGGAACACAGCTTC
Source organism: Mus caroli (assembly GCF_978045245.1). Taxonomy (NCBI): domain Eukaryota; kingdom Metazoa; phylum Chordata; class Mammalia; order Rodentia; family Muridae; genus Mus; species Mus caroli. The sequence goes on from NW_028227260.1 coordinate 137,933,287, forward strand.
TGCTCCAGTCCAATCACGCGGGACCTGAGACTGCTCTGGTTGGGGAGAGAGAAATCCGGCCTACATAGGGCCACAACCCTCTTCCGGTCAGAAAAGCACCGGGGCAGCTGGGGCGCAGGGTCGGCTGACACTCACCAGCTACCCACAACACCCACCACAGGATCTTAAGACTTCTGGAGAGTGGAACACAGCTTCTGCTCCAATCCAATTGCACGCGGGACCAGAGACTGCATTAGTTAGGGAAGCAGAAAAACGGCCTGTGTAGGACCACAGGCCTCTTCCGGCTGGACCAGCACCAGGGTACCGTCAGCTACCCACGACCCCCGCCGCAGGATTTAGAGACTGCTGGTGAGTGGAACACAGCTTCTGCTCCAATCTTTAAACAGTGACAACGATAACAACTAACCCCAGAGATTACCAGATGGCGAAAGGTAAACGTAATAATCTTACTAACAGAAACCAAGACCACTCACCATCATCAGAACCCAGCACCCCCACTTCACCCAGTCCAGGGCACCCCAACACACCAGAAAAGCTAGACACGGATTTAAAAGCATATCTCCTGATGATGATAGAGAACTTCAAGAAGGACTTTAATAACACACTTAAAGAAATGCAGGAGAACACTGCTAAACAGGCAGAAGACAATAAAGAGAAAGCACAAAAATCCCTTAAAGAATTGCAGGAGAACACTGCTAAAGAGTTACAAATCCTTAAAGAAAAACACGATAACATAATCAAACAGGTAGAAGTCCTTACAGAAAAACAGGAAAACACATCCAAACAGATGATGGAAATGAACAAAACCATACTAGACCTAAAAAGGGAAGTAGACACAATAAAGAAAACCCAAAATGAGGCAACACTGGAGATAGAAACCCTAGGAAAGAAATCTGGAACCATAGATACGAGCATCAGCAACAGAATACAAGAGATGGAAGAGAGAATCTCAGGTGCAGAAGATTCCATAGAGAACATCGGCACAACAATCAAGGAAAATGTAAAATGCAAAAAGATCCTAACTCAAAACATCCAAGAAATACAGGACGCAATGAGAAGACCAAACCTACGGATAATAGGAGTGGATGAGAATGAAGATTTTCAACTCAAAGGACCAGCAAACATCTTCAACAAAATTATAGAAGAAAACTTCCCAAATCTAAAGAAAGAGATGCCCATGAACATACAAGAAGCCTACAGAACTCCAAATAGACTGGACCAGAAAAGAAATACCTCCCGACACATAATAATCAGAGCAAAAAATGCTCTAAATAAAGATAGAATACTAAAAGCAGTAAGAGAAAAAGGCCAAGTAACATATAAAGGCAAGCCTATCAGAATTACACCAGATTTTTCACCAGAGACTATGAAAGCCAGAAGATCCTGGACGGATGTTATACAGACACTAAAAGAACACAAATTCCAGCCCAGGCTACTATACCCAGCCAAACTCTCAATTAACATAGATGGAGAAACCAAAGTATTCCACGACAAAACCAAATTCACACATTATCTCTCCACGAATCCAGCCCTTCAAAGGATAATAACAGAAAAAAACCAATACAAGGACAGGAACCACGCCCTAGAAACAACAAGAAGGTAATCCCTCAACAAACCTAAAAGAAGACAGCCACAAGAACAAACTGCCAACTTTAACAACAAAAATAACAGGAAACAACAATTACTTTTCCTTAATATCTCTTAATATCAATGGACTCAACTCCCCGATAAAAAGACATAGACTAACAAACTGGCTACAAAAACAAGACCCAACATTTTGCTGCTTACAGGAAACTCATCTCAGAGAAAAGGATAGACACTACCTCAGAATGAAAGGCTGGAAAACAATTTTCCAAGCAAATGGCATGAAGAAACAAGCTGGAGTTGCCATTCTAATATCTGATAAGATTGACTTCCAACCCAAAGTCATTAAAAAAGACAGGGAGGGACACTTCATACTCATCAAAGGTAAAATCCTCCAAGAGGAACTATCAATCCTGAATATCTATGCTCCAAATACAAAGGCAGCCACATTCATTAAAGAAACTTTAGTAAAGCTCAAAGCACACATTGCACCTCATACAATAATAGTGGGAGACTTCAACACACCACTTTCACCAATGGACAGATCATGGAAACAGAAACTAAACAGGGACACAGTGAAACTAAGAGAAATTATGAATCAAATGGATCTGGCAGATATCTACAGAACATTCTATCCTAAAACAAAAGGATATACCTTCTTCTCAGCACCTCATGGTACCTTCTCCAAAATTGACCACATAATTGGTCACAAAGCAGGCCTCAACAGATATAAAAATATTGAAATTGTCCCATGCATCCTATCAGATCACCATGGACTAAGGCTGATCTTCAATAACAAAATAAATAATAGAAAGCCAACCTTCACGTGGAAACTGAACAACACTCTTCTCAATGATACCTTGGTCAAGGAAGGAATAAAGAAAGAAATTAAGGACTTTTTAGAGTTCAATGAAAATGAAGCCACAACATACCCAAACTTATGGGACGCAATGAAAGCATTTCTAAGAGGAAAACTCATAGCTCTGAGTGCCTCCGAAAGGAAACTAGAGAGAGCACACATTAGCAGCTTGACAACACACCTAAAAGCACTAGAACAAAAGGAAGCAAATTCACCCAAGAGGAGTAGACGGCAGGAAATAATCAAACTCAGGGGTGAAATCAACCAAGTGGAAACAAGAAAAACTATTCAAAGAATCAACCAATCAAGGAGCTGGTTCTTTGAGAAAATCAACAAGATAGATAAACCCTTAGCCAGACTCACTAGAGGGCACAGGGAAAGCATCCTAATTAACAAAATCAGAAATGAAAAAGGAGACATAACAACAGATCCTGAAGACATCCAAAACACCATCAGATCCTTCTACCAAAGGCTATACTCAACAAAACTGGAGAACCTGGATGAAATGGAGAAGTTCCTAGACAGATACCAGGTACCAAAGTTGAATCAAGATCAGGTTAATGATCTAAACAGCCCTATATCCCCCAAAGAAATAGAAGCAGTCATTAATAGTTTCCCAACCAAAAAAAGCCCAGGACCAGATGGGTTTAGTGCAGAGTTCTATCAGACCTTCAAAGAAGATCTAATCCCAGTTCTTCACAAACTATTCCACAAAATAGAAACAGAAGGTACTCTACCCAACTCATTCTATGAAGCCACAATTACTCTGATACCTAAACCACAAAAAGACCCAACAAAGATAGAAAACTTCAGACCAATATCCCTTATGAATATTGATGCAAAAATCCTCAATAAAGTTCTTGCTAACCGAATCCAAGAACACATCAAAACAATCATCCATCCTGACCAAGTAGGTTTCATCCCAGGGATGCAGGGATGGTTCAATATATGGAAATCCATCAACGTAATCCAGTATATAAACAAACTCAAAGACAAAAACCACTTGGTCATCTCCTTAGATGCGGAAAAAGCATTTGACAAGATCCAACACCCATTCATGATAAAAGTCTTGGAAAGATCAGGAATTCAAGGCCCATACCTAAACATGATAAAAGCAATCTACAGCAAACCAGTAGCCAACATCAAAGTAAATGGTGAGAAGCTTGAAGCAATCCCTCTAAAATCAGGGACTAGACAAGGCTGTCCACTTTCTCCATACCTATTCAACATTGTACTTGAAGTCCTAGCCAGAGCAATTCGACAACAAAAGGAGATCAAAGGGATACAAATTGGAAAAGATGAAGTCAAAATATCACTTTTTGCAGATGATATGATAGTATATATAAGTGACCCTAAAAATTCCACCAGAGAACTCCTAAGCCTGATAAACAGCTTCGGTGAAGTAGCTGGATATAAAATTAACTCAAACAAATCAATGGCCTTTCTCTACACAAAGAATAAACAGGCTGAGAAAGAAATTAGGGAAACAACACCCTTCTCAATAGTCACAAATAATATAAAATATCTTGGCGTGACTCTAACTAAGGAAGTGAAAGATCTGTATAATAAAAACTTCAAGTCTCTGAAGAAAGAAATTATAGAAGATCTCAGAAGATGGAAAGATCTCCCATGCTCATGGATTGGCAGGATCAACATTGTAAAAATGGCTATCTTGCCAAAAGCAATCTACAGATTCAATGCAATCCCCATCAAAATTCCAAATCAATTCTTCAACGAATTAGAAAGTGCAATGTGCAAATTCATCTGGAATAACAAAAAACCTAGGATAGCAAAAACTCTTCTCAAGGATAAAAGAACCTCTGGTGGAATCACCATGCTGGACCTAAAGCTCTACTACAGAGCAATTGTGATAAAAACTGCATGGTACTGGTATAGTGACAGACAAATAGACCAATGGAATAGAATTGAAGACCCAGGAATGAACCCACACACCTATGGTCACTTGATCTTCGACAAGGGAGCTAAAAACATCCAGTGGAAGAAAGACAGCATTTTCAACAAATGGTGCTGGCACAACTGGTTGTTAACATGTAGAAGAATGCGAATCGATCCATTCCTATCTCCTTGTACTAAGGTCAAGTCTAAGTGGATCAAGGAACTTCACATAAAACCAGAGACCCTGAAACTTATAGAGGAGAAAGTGGGGAAAAGCCTTGAAGATATGGGCACAGGGGAAAAATTCCTGAATAGAACAGTAATGGCTTGTGCTGTAAGATCGAGAATTGACAAGTGGGACCTCATGAAACTACAAAGCTTCTGCAAGGCTAAAGACACCATCAATAAGACAAAAAAACCACCAACAGATTGGGAAAGGATCTTCACATATCCTAAATCAGATAAGGGACTAATATCCAATATACATAAAGAACTCAAGAAGGTGGACTCCAGAAAGTCAAATAACCCCATTAAAAAATGGGGCTCAGAACTGAACAAAGAATTCTCACCTGAGGAATACCGAATGGCAGAGAAACACCTGAAAAAATGTTCAACATCCTTAATCATCAGGGAAATGCAAATCAAAACAACCCTGAGATTCCACCTCACACCAGTCAGAATGGCTAAGATCAAAAATTCAGGTGACAGCAGATGCTGGCGAGGATGTGGAGAAAGAGGAACACTCCTCCATTGTTGGTGGGATTGCAAGCTTGTACAACCACTCTGGAAATCAGTCTGGCGGTTTCTCAGAAAATTGGACATAGTACTACCGGAGGATCCAGCAATACCTCTCCTGGGCATATATCCAGAAGATGTCCCAACCGGTAAAAAGGACACATGCTCCACTATGTTCATAGCAGCCCTATTTATAATAGCCAGAAGCTGGAAAGAACCCAGATGTCCCTCAACAGAGGAATGGATACAGAAATTATGGTACATTTACACAATGGAGTACTACTCAGCTATTAAAAAGAATGAATTTATGAAATTCCTAGCCAAATGGATGGACCTGGAGGGCATCATCTTGAGTGAAGTAACACAATCACAAAAGAACTCACACAATATATATTCATTGATAAGTGGATATTAGCCCAAAACTTAGGATACCCAAGATATAAGATACAATTTGATAAACGCATGAAACTCAAGAAGAATGAAGACCAAAGTGTGGACACTGTGCACCTTCTTAGAATTGGGAACAAAACACCCAGGGAAGGAGTTACAGAGACAAAGTTCGTAGCTGTGATGAAAGGATGGACCATTTAGAGACTGCCGTATCCAGGGATCCATCCCATAATCAGCTTCTAAACGCTGACACCATTGCATACACTAGCAAGATTTTGCTGAAAGGACCCAAATATAGCTGTCTCTTGTGAGACGATGCCGGGGCCTAGCAAACACAGGAGTGGATGTTCACAGTCAGCTATTGGATGTATCACAGGGCTCCCAATGGAGAAGCTAGAGAAAGTACCCAAGGAGCTAAAGGGATCTGCAACCCTATTGTTGGAACAACATGATGTACTAACCAGAACCCCGGAGCTCTTGTCTCTAGCTGCATATGTATCGAAAGATGGCCTAGTCGGCCACCAATGGAAAGAGAGGCCCATTGGACTTGCAAACTTTATATGCCCCAATATAGGGGAATGCCAGGGCCAAAAGAATGGGAATGGGTGGGTAGGGAAGTGGGGGGCGCTATGGGGGACTTTTGGGATAGTATTGGAAATGTAATTGAGGAAAATATGTAATAAAAATATAAAAAAAAAAAAAGAAAAAAAAAAAACAAGTAAAGCTGCTATGAACATAGTTGAGCAAGTACCTTTGTTGGATTGTGGAACATCCTTTGGGTCTATACCCAAGAGTAGTATAGCTGGGTCTTGAGGTAAAAATATTCCCAGTTTTCTGAGAAGCTGCCAAATTGATTTCCAAAGTAATTGTACAATTTTGCAATCCCACCTGTAGTGAAGAAGTGTTTCCGTTGCTCCACATCCTAGATGATCATGAAGGATGGAGTATTTCATATGTTCCTGGATTCAGTTTGTGAGGTGCATTAAAGCTGTCTTTAATGAAAACTGTGCATGAGATGTCTCTATTCCTGCATCTTCTCCATTGTTTCTTCCTTGTATTTGCCCTTCTGTTTCCTATGTGTTCAGCTTTAGCCTAGTGATAACCACCTTGCTGGGGTGGATGCCCACATGTGAGGATTTTATTGAGTATTTTTGCATCAATGTTCATAAGAGAAATCAGTCTGAAGTTCTTTTTCTTTGTTGAGTCTTTGTGTGGTTTAGGTATCAGAGCAACTGTGGCTTCATAGAATGAGTTTGGCAGTGTTCCTTCTGTTTCTTTGTTGTGGAATAGTTGAGGAGTGTTGAGGAGTGTTGGTATAAGCTCTTCTTTGAATGTTTGGTAGAATTCTGCACGAAAACCATCTGGTTCTAACAATTTGGGCATAAGAGATACTTTTATTGACTGCATCTATTTCTTTATGGCTTTTAGGACTGTTTAAGTAGTTTATCTAATCTTGATTTATATTTGGTAAGGGATATTAGCCTAGAAAATCATCCAATTCATTAAGATTTTCCAGTTTTGTGGAGTACACTCTTAGGATTCTTCACAAAGTACCAGCTCTTGGTTTCATGGATTCTTTGTATTGTTTTCTTTGTTTCTAACTGATTGATTTCAGCCCTGATTTTCATTATTTCCTGAATTCTACTCCTCTTTAGTGTGCTTGCTTCTTTTCTCTAGAGCTTTCCGGTATACTTTTAAATTGTTCATATGAGGACTTTCTAATTTCTTTTTTTTTAATTTATTTTTTATTAGGTATTTTCCTCGTTTACATTTTCAATGCTATCCCAAAAGTCCCCCTTACCCACCCCCCCAATCCCCTACCCACCCACTCCCCCTTTTTGGCCCTGGGGTTCCCCTGTACTGGGGCATATAAAGTTTGCAAGTCCAATGGGCCTCTCTTTGCAGTGATGGCCGACTAGGCCATCTTTTGATACATATGCAGCTAGAGACAAGAGCTCCGGGGTACTGGTTAGTTCCTATTGTTGTTCCACCTATAGGGTTGCAGTTTCCTTTAGCTCCTTGGGTAATTTCTCTAGCTCCTCCATTGGGGGCCGTGTGATCCATCCACTTCTGTGTTTGCTAGGCCCCGGCATAGTCTCACAAGAGACAGCTATATTTGGGGAGGACTTTCTAATTTCTTTATGGAGGCATTTAGTGTTATGAACATTTCCTCTTAGCACTGCTTTCACTGTGTCCCATAAATTTGGGTATGCCTTGCTGTCATTTTCACTGAATTGCACAAAGCATTCAATATATTTCTTTATTTCTTCCTTATTCCACAGATCATTGAAAAGAGAGTTGTTCAATTTCCATCATTCTGTAGGCTTTCTGGTGTTTCTGTTGTTGGTGAAGTCCAGATTTGATTCATGATGGTCTGATAAGATACACCATGTTATTTTAATTTTTATTGTACCTGTTGATTCTTGCTTTGTGACCAACTATATAGTCAATTTTGGAGAAGCACCCATCAGGTGCTGAGAAGAAGGCCTATTTTTGTGTTTGGGTGAAATATTCTACAGGTGTCTATTAGATCCATTTGATTCAAATGCCTGCTAGTTTCATTATCTCTCTATTTTTATTTTGGTCTAAATGGTCTGTCTATTGGTAAGAGGTGTTGAAGTCTCATTAATGTGCAGTGTTCAATGTGAGATTTAAGCTTTAGCAGTGTTTCTTTTACAGATGTGGGTGCCCTTGTGTTTGAGGGATAGATGTTCAGAATTGAGATATCATCTTGATAGAATTTTCCTTTCATGAGCATGAAGTGTCCTTCCCTTTCTCTTTTGATTAAGTTTGGTTGATAGTATTTTCTTAGATATTAGAATGGCTACTCCAGCTTGTCTCTTTGGTCTGTTTGCTTGGAAAACTTTTTCCAGTCCCTTACCCTTAGGTACTATCTCTCTTTATTGCTGAGGTGTGTTCCTTGTGAACAGCAGAATGACGGATCCTGTTTTCACATCCATTCTGTTAGCATGTGTCTTTTTATTGGGGAACTGAGTCTACTGATGTTGAAAGATATTAAGGACCAGTGATTATTATTTCCTGGTATATTTACAATGGTGATGTTAGTGTGTGTGTGTGTGTGTTTTGTGTGTCTGTGTGTGTGTGTGTGCTTCCTTTAGTTTTGCTAGTATGGAATTACTTATATCCTGTATTTTCCTGAGTGTGGTTATCCTCCTTGGTTTGGATTTGTCATTATAGTTTTATCTGTAGGGTTGGATTTGTAAATAGATATTGTTTCAACATAGAATATCCAAGATAAATCAACAAGATAGATAAACCCTTAGCCAGACTCAATAGAGGGCACAGGGAAAGCATCCTAATTAACAAAATCAGAATTGAAAAGGGAGACATAACAACAGATCCTGAAGAAATCCAAAACACCATCAGATCCTTCTACAAAAGGATCAACAAAACTGGAAAACCTGGATGAAATGGACAAATTTCTAGCCAGATACCTGGTACCAAAGTTAAATCAGGATCAGATTAATTATCTAAACAGTCTTATATCCCCTAAAGAAATAGAAATAGTCATTAATAGTCTCCCAACCAAAAAAAAAAAAAAAAAAAAAAAAAAAACAGGACCAGATGGTGTTAGTGCAGAGTTTTTCAGACCTTAAAAGAAGATTTAATTTCAGTTCTTCTCAAACTATTCCACAATATAGAAACAGAAGGTACTCTACCCAATTCATTCTATGAAGAAACAACTACTCTGATACCTAAACCTCATAAAGACACAACAAAGATAGAAAATTTCAGACCAATTTCCCTTATGAATATTGATGCAAAAAATACTCAAAAAAAATCCTCACAAACCGAATTCAAGGACATATCAAAATGATCATCCATCATGACCAAGTAGGCTTCATCCCAGGGATGCAGGGATGGTTTAATATATGGAAATCCATCAACGTACTCCACAAATATAAACAAACTCAAAGACAAAAACCACATGTTCATCTTGTTAGATGCAGAGAAAGCATTTGACAAAATCCAACACCCCTTCATGATAAAAGTCATGGAAAGATCAGGAATTCAAGGCCCATACCTAAACATAATAAAAGCAATCTACAGAAAACCAGTAGCCAACATCAACGTAAATGGGGAGAAGCTAGAAGCAATCCCACTAAAATCAGGTAGACAAGGCTACCCACTTTCTCCCTACTTATTCAATACAGGACTTTATTGAAAGTCCTAGCCAGAGCAATTTGACAACAAAAGGAGGTCAAGGGGATACAAATTGGAAAGGAATAAGTCAAAATATCACTTTTTGCAGATGATAAGATAGTATATATAAGTGACGCTAAAAATTCCACCAGAGAACACCTAAACCTGATAAACAGCTTCGATGAAGTAGCTGGATATAAAATTAACTCAAGTGAATAGCCTTTCTCTACACAAAGAATAAACAGCCTGAGAAAGAAATTAGGGAAACAACACCCTTCTCAATAGTGACAAATAATATAAAATACCTTGGAGTGACTCTAACTAAGGAAGTGAAAGATATATATGATAAGAACTTCAAGTCTCTGAAGAAAGAAATTAAAGAAGATCTCAGAAGATGGAAAGAAATCCCATGCTCATGGATTGGCAGGATCAACATTGAAAAATGGCTATCTTGCCAAAAGCAATCTACAGATTCAATGCAATCTCCATCAAAATTCCAACTCAATTCTTCAACGAGTTAGAAAGGGCAATCTGCAAATTCATCTGGAATAACAAAAAACCTAGGATAGCAAAAACTATTCTCAAGGATAAAAGAACCTCTGGGGGAATCACCATGCCTTACCTAAAGCTGTACTACAGAGCAATTGTGATAAAAAAAAAAACTGCATGGTACTGGTATAGTGACAGACAAGTAGACCAATGGAATAGAATTGAAGACCCAGAAATGAACCCACACACCTATGGTCACTTGATCTTTGACAAGGGAGTTAAAACCATTCAGTGGAAAAAAGACAGCATTTTCAACAAATGGTGCTGGCACAACTGGTGGTTATCATGTAAAAGAATGCAAATTGATCCATTCTTATCTCCTTTTACAAAGCTCAAGTTTAAGTGGATCAAAGACCACTATGTAAGACCAGAGACACTGAAATTAATAGAGGAGAAAGTGGGGGAAAGCCTCGAAGATATGGGCACAGGGGAAATTTTCTTAAACAGAACAGCAATGGCTTGTGCTGTAAAATCAAGAATTGACAAATGGAACCTCATAAAATTGCAAAGGTTCTGTAAGGCAAAAGACACCATGAATAAGACAAAAATACCACCAAGAGATTGGGAACGGATTTTTACCAATCCTAAATCTGATAGGGGACTAATATCCAATATATACAAAAAGCTCAAGAAGCTGCACTCCAGAAATACAAATAACCCTATTAAAAAATGGGAATCAGAGCTAAACAAAGAATTCTTAACTGAGGAATACCAAATAGCTGAGAAGCAGCTGAAAAAATGTTCAGCATCCTTAATCATCAGGAAAATGCAAATCAAAACAACCCTGAGATTCCACCTCACACCAGTCAGAATGGCTAAGATCAAAAATTCAGGTGACAGCAGATGCTGGGGAGGATGTGGAGAAAGAGGAACACTCCTTCATTGCTGGTGGGATTGCAAGCTTGTACAACCACTCTGGAAATCAGTCTGACAGTTCCTCAGAAAATTGGACATAATACTACCGGAGGATCCAGCAATACCTCTCCTGGGCATATAGCCAGAAGATTTTTCAACTGATAATAGAACACATGCTCCACTATGTTCATAGCAGCCTTATTTATAATAGCCAGAATCTGGAAAGAACCCATATGTCCCTCAACAGAGGAAGGGATACAGAAAATTTGGTATATTTAGACAATGGAGTACTACTCAGTTATTAAAAACAATGAACTTATGAAATTCCTATGCAAATGGGTGGATCTGGAGGGTATCATCCTGAGTGAGGTAGCCGAATCACAGAAGAACTCACATGATATGCACTCACTGATAAGCGGATAATAGCCCAGAAACTTAGAACACCCAAGATACAATTTGCAAAACACATCAAACTCAAGAAGAAGGAAGAGCCAAGTGTGTACATTTTGCCCCTTCTTAGAATTGGGAACATTGAAATTATCCCATGCATCCTATCAGATCACCACAGACTAAGGCTGATCTTCAATACCAACATAAATAATAGAAAGCCAACATTCACATGGAAGCTGAACAACACTCTACTCAATGATACCTTAGTCAAAGAAAAAATAAAGAAATTAAAAACTTTAATGAAAATGAAGCCATAACATACCCAAACTTATGGGACACAATGAAAGGAGTGGAAAACTCATAGCTCTGAGTGCCTTCAAAAAAGAAAAAATGAAAAAAAAAACTAGAGAGAGCATAAAATAGCAACTTCACCCAAGCCAAGTCACCCAAGAGGAGTAGACTGCAGGAAATAATCAAACAAAGGACTGAAACCAACCAAGTAGAAACAAAAAGAACTAAACAAATAATCAAACAAACCAGGAGCTGGTTCTTTTAAAAAATCAACAAGTTAGATAAAACCTTAGCCAGACTAACAAGAAGGCACAAGGACACTATCCTACTTAACAAAATCAGAAATGAAAAGGGACACATAAGAACAGAACATGAAGAAATCCAAAACATCATCAGATCCTACTACAAAAGTCTATACTCAGCAAAACTGGAAAACCTAGATGAAATGGACAAGTTTCCAGACAGATACCAGTTACAAAGTTTAAATCAGGGTCAGATTAATGACCTGAACCCCTAAAGAAATAACCCCTAAAGAAATAGAAGTAGTAATTAACAGTCTCCCAACCAAAAAAAGTCCAGGACCAGATGGGTTTAGTCCAGAGTTCTATCAGACCTTCAAAGAAGACCTAATTCCAACTCTCCTCAAACTATTCCACAAAATAGAAAAAGATGGTACTCTACCTAATTCATTCTATGAAGCCACAATTACTCTGATACCTAAACCACATAAGGACCCAACAAAGAAAGAGAACTTCCAACCAATTTTCCTTAATAATATCGATGCAAAAATACTCAATAAAATTCTCGCTAACCAAATCCAAGAACACATCAAAACAATCATCCATCCTGACCAAGTAGGTTTCATTCCAGGGATGCAGGGATGGTTTAATATACGGAAATCCATCAACGTAACCCAGTATATAAATAAACTCAAAGACAAAAACCACATGATCACCACGTTAGATGCTGAGAAAGCATTTGACAACTCCAACACCCATTCATCATAAAAGTCTTGGAAAGATGAGGAATTTAAGGCCCATACCTAAACATAATAAAAGCAATATACAGGAAACCAGTAGCCAACATCAAACTAAATGGAGAGAAGCTGGAAGCAATCCCTCTAAAATCAGGGACTAGACAAGGCTGCCCACTTTCTCCCTACCTATTCAATATACTACATGAAATCCTTTTCACAGCAATTAGAAACAAAAATAGGTCAAGGGGCTACAAATTGGAAAGGAAGAAGTCAAAATATCAATCACTATTTGCAGATGATATGTTGGTATATATAAGTGACCCAAAAAATTTCACCAGAGAACTCCTAATCCTGATAAACACCTTCAGTAAAGTAGGTGAATACAAAATTAACTCAAACAAATCAGTGGCCTTTCTCTACACTAAGGATAAACAGGCTGAGAAAGAAATTAGGGGAAAAAGCCCCCTTCACAATAGTCACACATAATATAAAGTACCTGGCTGTGACTCTAACTAAGGAAGTAAAAGATCTGTATGATAGCCACTTCAAGTCTCTGAAGAAAGAAATCGAAGAAGATCTCAGAAGATGGAAAGATTTCCCATGCTCAGCGATTGGCAGGATTAATATAATGAAAATGGTTATCTTGCCGAAAGCAATCTATAGATTCAATACAATCCCTATCAAAATTCCAACTCAATTCTTCACAGAGTTAGAAAGGGCAATTTGCAAACTCATCTGGAAAAACAAAAAACCAAAGATAGCAAAAACTCTTCTCAACAATAAAAGAGCCTCCAGTGGAATCACCATGCCTGACCTCAAGCTATACTACAGAACAATTGTGATTTAAAAAAAAAAAAAAACTGCATGGTACTGGTATAGTGACAGACAGGTAGGTCAATGGAATAGAACTGAAGACCCAGAAATGAACCCACACATCTATGGTCACTTGATCTTTGACAAGGGAGCTAAAACCATTTAGTGGAAAAAAGACAGCATTTTCAACAAATGGTTCTGGCACAACTGGCTGTTATCGTGTAGAAGAATGTGAATTGATCCATTCTTATCTCCTTGTACAAAATTCTAGTCTAAGTGGATCAAGGAACTCCACATAAAACCAGAGACACTGAAACTTATAGAGGAGAAAGTTGGGGAAAGCCTAGAGGATAAGGGCACAGAGGAAAAATTCCTGAACAGAACAGCAATGACTTGTGCTGTAAGATTGATAATCGACAAATGGGACGTCATAAAACTGCAAAGCTTTTGTAAGGCAAAAGACACTCTCAATAAGACAAAAAGGCCACCAAAAGATTGGGAGAGGACATTTACCAATCATAAATCAGATAGGGGAATAATATCCAATATATATAAAGAACTCTTGACGTTGAACTCCAGAAAATCAAATAAGTCTATTAAAAAATGGAGTACAGAGCTAAACAAAAATTCTCATCTGAGGAATACAAAATGGCTGAGAAGCACCTGAAAAAATGTTCAATATCCTTAATTATCAGGGAAATGCAAATCAAAACAACCCTGAGATTCCACTGCTCACCAGTCAGAATGGCTAAGATCAAAAATTCAGGTGACAACAAGATGCTGGTGAGGATGTGGAGAAAGAGGAACACTCCTCCATTGCTAGTGGGATTGCAAGCTGGTACAATCAATCTGGAAATCAGTTTGGTGGTTCCTCAGAATATTGGACATAGTACTACCAGATGATCCAGCATTACCTTCCTAGCCATATACCTGGAATATGCTCCAACATGTAATAGGGACACATGCTTCACTATGTTCATATCATCCTTATTTATAACAGCCAGAAGCTGGAAAGAACCCAGATGTGACTAAACAGAAGAATGGATACAAAAAATGTGGTACATTTACACAATGGAATATTACTCCACTATTAAAAACAATGAATTCATGAAATTCTTAGCTAAATGGATGGATCTGGAGTATATCATCCTGTGTGAGGTAACCGAATCCCAAAAGAACACACATGATATGCACTCACTGATAAGTGGATAGTAGCCCAGAAACTTAGAATATCCAAGGTACAATTTGCAAAACACATGAAACTCAAGAAGAAGGAAGAAGAAAGTGAGGACACTTCGTTCATTCTTAGAATGAGGAACAAAATACTCATGGAAGGAGTTATAGAGACAAAGTTCAGAGCAGAGCCTGAAGAAACAACCAATCAGAGGCTGCCTCGCTTGGGGATCCATTCCATAAACACCACCAACCCAGAACCTTGGCAGATGCCAAGAAGATGCTGCCAGGAGCCTGATATAGCTGTCTCCTTAGAGGCTCTGCCAGTGCCTGGCAAATACAGAAGTGGATACTCACTGTCATCCATTGGACGGAGCTCAAGGTCCCCAATGAAGGAGCCAAAGAAAGTATCCAGGAAGCTGAAGGGGTGTGAACTTCAATATTAACTATCTAGAACCCCAGAGCTCCTTGGAACTATATCATCATCATAGAAAACATGTCATGGAACTTGCTCTAGCTATATATGTAGAAGAGGATGAGCTAGTGGGTCATCAATGGAGGAGAAGCCCTTGATCCTATGAAGGCTCTAATGCCCCAGTGTACAGGACTGCTAGGACCAGGAATGGGAGTGGGTGGGTTGGGGACCAGGGGGAGTAGACAAGGGAGAGGGGATTTTCAGAGGGGAAGTAGGAAAGAGGATAAAATTTGAAATGAAAATAAAGAAAATATCTTTTAAAAAGTTTCATGTCTAAACCATTGTTATTTCCCTAGGTTATTATGTTCTGGTGGATTATAGGCCTTACCATTTTTAGCTTAAGGAAATTTTCTTCTATTTTGTGGAAAAAAGTTTCTGGGCCTTTGCCCTGGCTTTCTTCTTCTTCCTCTTTACCCATTATTGACAGGTTTGATGTCTTCATAGTGTCTCAGATTTCCTGGATTCTTTCATGTCAGGAGCTTTGTTTTTAGATTTAACATTTTCTTTGACTGATGTACACATTTGCTAGTGTGTCTTTGACACCAGAAGTTCTCTCTTCTATTTCTTATATCCTGTTAATGAAGCTTGGTGTTTCAATTCCTACATTTTTCATGTTCACACTTTCCTCAGTTTGGGTTTTCTTCACTGATTCTATTTCCTAGTTTAGGTATTAAGCAGTTCTAAACATTTTCTTCCACTGTTTATATTTTCCTAGATTTGTAAAGGGATTTTTGCATTGCCTCTTCAAGGACTCCTATCACATCAATAAAGGCAGTTTTAAGGTATTTTCTTGTGCTTCAGGTCTTTGGGATATCAGGGCCTGCTGTGATAGGATAGTTGGGCTCAAATGGAGACATACCACATTCGGTGTTGTTCATTATGTCTTTACCCTGGTGTCTCCACATCTGGCTGGTGTCTACGGTGAGCTGGGCATAGACAGCCTGGTCTCTGTTGAGCACAGGCCTTGAACCTGGTGACCCTAAGTGATGGCAGGTGATCATCCATTCCTCCTGGGACCCTGGCTCCTGTTGCAGCTACAGCCTCCCACAGCTCCTCCACCCCAAGCAGAGAGATGTGTGGCCATCAATCACGTAGGCAATGATCCAAATTCCTGGTATTCTGTCTGAACTCCACATCCACAGTTACACCCACTCCCTAGTCAGCTAGGTAGGCCTGGCCCACTATGAAAGGGATTGTTTGCCCCGGCTCCCTCTCTTATTCTCATACTCTTACTCTTTCTCCCTTGGTCCCTTGCTCCCCATCTCTCTGATTTTCCTTCCTTTCCTCCCCACGTGGCCATGGCCAGCCTCTGCTTCTCTGCTTTCTCCATATCCCTGCCTTTCTACAATAAATGCCTTAAAACCATGGATCGTCTCTTCTCATCGGGACCTGCCCTGCCGAAGCAATGAAGCAGGCCTTCCCTTAAAGAGCCTCATCAAACCTCCTGCCTGGTGGCCTTCCTGCCCTCCAGCTACAGCTGCCACCAAACCAACCCACCGCCAACCAAGCCAAAGACTCTCCTCCCCACAGGACCCAGCTGGAGCTCTCTCCTCCCTGTCCCTTTCCCTTAGGGCACTGTTCAGGGCCCACCAGTACCCTTCCACTTCATTCTCAGGTCTTCCCCAACATCCAGGGTGTCTGTGATGTCCAATACTGAGAACCTGATGCCTCTGATCTCCTTCCAGCCCAGTGACCCCAGAACCAGCATGCCCTGGTACCCAGAGGCGTCTGTGGTGCCGGAGAGTCTGAGACCAACTCTGACATGTCCGTGGGGACTTCAGACTGTACCCTTCCCATCCCTGGTTCCTGTGTCTTCTCACAGCCCGACGTTCACCTGGGGTTTTTGTGGTGGTGCACACAGTCAAACTATCTGCTTTTGCCTAGCCCACAGGCCTTAGCCCTGATCGGACACTGGACCCGATCCACAGGCTGGCATTGGGAAAATTGAAATTGTTGAGGATGCTATCTGCTTTTCTTGTAATTGATTGGGTGTTTTGTTCTTTGCTTTCAGTTTTCTCTCTGGATTTTCAGCAAATGTGGTGGCTGTGTGTTGCTTATTTCCTTAATCTGTTCATCTGGTATGTTTACAGGAGATGCCTTCTTTGTCTGGAGGCTGGGGTATAGAGAAGAGTTGGGGAAGGGAAAGTAGGGGAATGAATGTATCTATGATCTACTGGGCATGGGATTAGATAGGGAAAGCAGATGCATCACGTTTCCTGCTACAGAGCAGGGGAAGGGACTGGTGGGGTTGGATCTTAAGATCAGTAGTAGAGTTGTGGGCCTTCTTGTTGCTGCCTTTGGTTTATCATGAAGTGACTGCTAGAGTTGAGGTTTGGGACAAAGCAGCAAGTGGGGAAGGAGGTTAAGGGGCAATGTATGGTGAGATCAGCAACAGATAGGGTTCTGAAGATCAGGGGAGACTAGAACCTGTGTTCTGTAGCAGAGCTGGCTATGATCCTGGAAGATTCAGTCTCACGTCTTAGGAACAGAGTGGAAAAGGTCTGTGAGCAGTTCATTCAATACTGGGTTTTCTAGTAAGTGCCACTTATGTTTTAGCAGAGCCTGCTGGAGTTGGAGGTTGAGACACATCCACCAGTAGGGTGAGGGAGACTAGGAGGTAATGATCTCTGGGATCCTCCCAGGAGGAAGGAAGGTTGCAGCTTGTGTGGTATTCCAGGGCTGGAGAAGAGAGTTAAAGAATGAGTCAAGGGGACACACAAGGAAAAGAAAGCCTGCAATCAAACTACTTGTTTTCTTGTATGTCACAAGCTTTTGAGAAAAAAAAGTCATGTGAATGTCCAAATCCAAGAAATATTCTCCTGGCCTAACTAGTCCAAAGAACTTTGGATTGTGGCAGGTGTGGGGTACATTTAACAATGGGGTGTTTGAGAGGACATACTGGGTAGGTAGCTACCTGGTGGTCCATATGTTAGAACTAATTGATACTTTGAGAATGGACTCCAGTCTTCATCCTGTAGCTTTGGATGGGAGGCATAGAGATATAACCATCCCTGCTGCCATCAGAGCTTAGAGTAAACACTACAGAAACAACCACTTCTAGGCTCAGCTACACAGCCCAGTACCACTTAAAGAGATGAAAGAGAGAGACAGACACACAGAGAGACAGAGAGACACACACAGAGAGACAGAGAGACACAGAGAGAGAGAGAGAAACAGAGAGACAGAGAGACAGAGAGACAGAGAGAGATCCACGTCATATTGGGAAGAGAAAGATATAAAGGTTTCTTGGCCATGGGGTCATTGTCCTGCCTTAAACTTTAAGTTTACAGAGCTGAATAACTGGGGAAAGCAGCCCAGGTCTAACCATATGTGAGACATCCTGGCCGGACCTGAATCTCAGATTGTCTTGCTCAGGTCTGAAACTGCAAGAGACAGTTCTATGCAGACATCATTAGGTATTGGACATGACCTGGCTCCTGTGAGATGTACAGCCTTGTGGATCACTGACCTCGAGTGTGTGGATGAGTGTTTGTGCTGTGAGGCTCTCCTCTTCCTAGAATACAAGGCTGTATTGTATACACATAGAGGTTGAGGACAATGACTTCATCTGGGCCTGCAGCCTCAATGGGAGCAAAGATAGGGTTAGGTAGGCATGGGCCTTTTAGACAGGCTGTCACTGAATGGCTATCCTAGGTAAACCGAGGGAGGCAGGTGTCTGAAACAAAGGAAGGGAGACATACACAGAGATGCATTGATTGAGAGACAGACAGGCAATAATACCAAGATGCCAGACTTTCAACCTTACCTGTGATTGTGTTCAGAAGCCAAGTGAGGATTTGATGCTTTTTTTCTTTCCTTTAGAATTCATAGTAGTTCCTGGGTGGCCATTATATCCTCAGGCCCCAAGACAGACAGTGGGCCTGAGGAGGAGGATGCTGGTACACATGAAGTTCTGGGTTACTCGTGACCAGGGAAACGAGCTTCAGTGCTAACACAGGATCAGCATCACCTCCTTATTTTTATT
Source organism: Mus caroli (assembly GCF_978045245.1). Classification (NCBI taxonomy): domain Eukaryota; kingdom Metazoa; phylum Chordata; class Mammalia; order Rodentia; family Muridae; genus Mus; species Mus caroli. The sequence goes on from NW_028227260.1 coordinate 137,952,422, forward strand.
CTATGTTCCTCTCCACAAGTAGATGGTTTGTGTAAGTGGTTTGAAAATGACAGATTGTGAGTGAACATGTCACAGACAAGCTTTTTAAATGTCCACCATTGGGAACAGAGGCATTTGCTGCCATGAGCAAATGTGTTGTATCCTGAGGATATGAATGAAATGGATGGGGGCTCCTTGTGTCTCCAGAACCTGTCAGACAGATGGTTCTCTCCTTCCTGGGAATCTCACTGAACAGGCACACAAGCTGCTGGAGCAGAGTGGTAAACCTCTTGCACAGAGCTCCTGCTGAGATGGTGTCCTATCTTAGTCCAGTGGAGATAAGGCAACGTTTCCCTCTCAGACCACTCCACTAAGGTGTTACATCCTTCCCCCTCTGTCCTTCTTCCAGTTTTGGTCACCTTCATAGACACTGTGAAAATGGATTCTGTTTTCCTAACTCCACACTAAGCTACAGCCTATCAACATCTGTTTTTCAAATGGGATAACGTTAATTCAACATCCCAATCACTGCTGTTCTCTGGGGATTCCAGGATACTGTGCACATGGATCTCCTAGTCTACTGTAGAAAACGTTGATTTCATATATATATATATATATATATATATATATATATATATATATATATATACCCATTCAAATACACACACCACACATGATAACATGCTCTGTTCAAGTAGCAATGAGTTTGAGAATGGGTCTCTGCATAGCAGCTGCCTTCCCTGTGTGTCACTCCCTGCCCAAAGATGAGTGAAACAGGGGAAGAGGAGCATCAGTGGGTAAGAAAAATTGGTAGGTTTTGGTAACATTCAGGTTGTCTAAAGGATTGTGGGAACAGTGAAGGATTTTAAGGCTGTGGGGACAGTTTGGGAGATGATAGAGGCTTTCAAAAATTACCAAGAATAGAGAAGATGCACGTTCACAAATATTTGGTGAACGTGAGTTCAAGTGGATGCATAGTGTCCAGGGTCCCTGAGATTGTCAGATGAGAGTAGTCTGGGAGGAGACTAGAAACTGAGGACCATCACCAAGATGGAGATGCAGATGTGGAGCTGGGAGTCAACAGCAGATGACAGCACAGCACAACACTTAAGACCTAACCTCACTAGCTGTGCACGGAGTTTCTAGGGCCTGTTCTATCCTCCACTGGATGCAGCATGACACAGTCCTCCATGCTCCACTTCCTGATGCTAAGCAGAAATGGTAAGGAGAAAATGAGCATAACACCTTAATGCTGCTGCAATCAGTTGTTGCAATGTAATGTTGCCCCTCATATATGATGCCTGCTTCTTCAAAGGTTCTGTTTTCCTAAGGGAAGGGATTAAGGGGGAGGTCAAAGGAGATCAAGCAAGGACCCTGCAGCCTGTGGAATAGGCTAAGTACAGTGGTATTCATGTATACACTCTTGTGCAGAAACCCTTGATTTCTATACCTACAAAGTCATTTGGAGGCAGGGACTGCAGTTCCTTTGATACACTGATGTCTATGATAATGCAGGAAGTCCTTGCTTGGATCCCCAGCACCACATAACACAGGCATGGTAGGCCAGACCTCTAATTCTGGCATTTGGGATGTGGGGGATCAGAATCTCAAGGGCATCCTGGTGAGAAAGGGTGTTTGAGGCTGGCCTGGTCTATATGGGTTCTTCACACACACACACACACACACACACACACACACACACACACACACACACACTAAATGAATGCAGTCATCAAATTTAAATGATTACTTAGCAATTCACACTGACATACACGTTTGCTTGAGCAGCAAGCTAAGGGTTGAATCTGCTTGATGATGCCTGAAAGAAACACTAAGCAGTTTCAGTGTTTTACTCTTAGAAGCAGACATAAGAAACAAAAGAAATTAGTGCTCTGTGGTGGATTCCTACAGAAAGGCAGTCCCTGCCCATTACACAGAGATTCTCTGTCCTTTTTCAGTTCCCTTAACTATGTACAATTTCTCCTAAACCACCATCCCAAGTACAGAGCTCACGACCAGTTTCTCCATCCCTGCACTGGTAGGTCACAATGAGCACCATGGAAACCCTTCTCTTGTCACAATGACTCCCAGAAACACACCAGAGCCTTGGGCGGGGCTCCCCTCAGTCTTGCCACACTGTCCATCTGAGCTGGGATTGGGATTGGGGGCTATGATCTCCGAGTTCTCAATCAAGGAGTGGAACTTGATTTCCCAAGAAAGACAAAAAATAGCTGGTTCATCACTGCAACAAGCTGATCACCATCGGGACCCCTGGTCTTTTCTACTCTTTCTAACTGCCCTCTCCCTGAAGGAAAAAAAGTCAATCTTCTCAAGAATCTTACTTCTCCCCAGAGGCTCTGGCCACATTCAGACACCAGTTCCTGAGAGATCTGTGCAGGAGGGCCCAGCTTCTCAGCACTGTCTGTAGACCCTCAGCTCTGAGAGCTCGGCTACCTTCCATTGGACAACATCTGGTATCAGGAAGAACTGAAGCAGCACTTGGCATCCAGGCAGTATGGGACAGGGTTCAGAGACAGCGAAAGGTGGTCTGCTACCATCAGGTGAGGAGAAATTTGGGTTTTTCGAGACCAAGCTCATATTTGATGTTTGCTCATCAGGTAAGTGTGGCCTCCCTAAGGAGGAATTGTATCCTGTCTCCAGTGATATGTCTGTGACCTAATTGTCTCAAACCTTGTGGAGAACCTTTGGTCTTTCTCTGGCTGGAGAAACTGGACCTCCACAGGTTGTATGGCTATAGGGAGCCCATTATATTTGAATCTGTGATAATAGGGACTCCATTTTTAAGTTTATGCCTCGTATCTTACTACATCCCCCATCACAAAAGATTTCCAAATTTGATGGGCCACAATTGGCCCTCCAAGAAATCAAGATGCAGAAGCAGGCAATTAATGGACAATGTGATCTATACAGTAAGGCTCAGGACAGCTATAGTTACACAGTGAGGCCCTCTCAAAAAAAAAATGAAACCAAGTCTGGGGGAAAAAAGTCCACCAGGAATGATCAGAACTATCACAGACATATATGTGGGTCACTGACTAGAGAAGAGGTCAAATATCTCGGGACTTTCTCAGTCAGCAGAAGGGAATGCAACTGCCAGCCACTCCTAAGACATCTATGAGCACCCCTTTAGTGCCTCTGTTGGACCTTGGAGCAGCAGCTGACCTGACCTCATCAAGAGGCCAACATCAAAGTAAATGGTGAGAAGTTGGAATCAATCCCACTCAAATCAGATACTAGACAAGGCTGCCCACTTTCTCCCTACCTATTCAACATTGTACTTGAAGTCCTAGCCAGAGCAATTCGACAACAAAAGGAGATCAAGGGGATACAAATTGGAAAAGAAGAAGTCAAAATATCACTTTTTTCAGATGATATGATAGTATATATAAGTGACCCTAAAAATTCCACCAGAGAACTCCTAAACCTGATAAACAGCTTCAGTGAAGTAGCTTGATATAAAATTAACTCAAACAATTCAGTGGCCTTTCTGTACACAAAGGATAAACAGGATGAGAAAGAAATTAGGGAAACAACACCCTTCTCAATAGTTACAAATAATATAAAATACCTTGGCATGACTCTAACTTAGGAAGTGAAAGATCTGTATGATAAGAACTTCAAGTCTCTGAAGAAAAATTAAAGAAGATCTCAGAAGATGGAAAGATCTCCCATGCTCATGGATTGGCAGGATCAATATAATAAAAATGGTTATCTTGCTGAAAGTGATCTACAGATTCAATGCAATCCTCATCAAAATTCCAAATCAATTCTTCAATGAATTAGAAAGGGCAATCTGCAAATTCATCTGGAATAACAAAAAACCTAGGATAGCAAAAAAATCTTCTCAATGATAAAAGAACCTCTGGTGGAATCACCATGCCCAACTTAAAGCTGTACTACAGAGCAATTGTGATAAAAACTGCATGGTACTGGCATATCGACAGACAAGTAGACCAATGGAATAGAATTGAAGACCCAGAAATGAACCCACACACCTATGGTCACTTGATCTTTGACAAGGGAGCTAAAACCATCCAGTGGAAAAAAGACAACATTTTCAACAAATGGTGCTGGCACAACTGGTGGTTATCATGTAGAAGAATGCGAATTGATCCATTTCTATCTCCTTGTACTAAGGTCAAATCTAAGTGGATCAAGGAACTCCACATAAAATCAGAGACAGTGAAACTTATAGAGGAGAAAGTGGGGAATAGCCTTGAAGATATGGGCACAGGGGAAAAATTCCTGAACAGAAAAGCAATGGCTTGTGCTGTAAGTTCAAGAATTGACAAATGGGACTTCATAATACTGCAAAGCTTCTGTAAGACAAAAGACACCGTTAATAAGACAAAAAGGCCACCAACAGATTGGGAAAGGATCTTTACCTACCCTAAATCAGATAGGGGACTAATGGCCAATATATATATAAAGAACTCAAGAAGGTGGCACAGAACACTGTCAATAGGATAAAATGTCAACCAAGAGATTGGAAAATATCTTTACAAATCCTGCATCTAATAGAGGGCCAATATCCAATATATACAAAAAAAAACTCAAAAAGTTAGACAACAGAGAAACAAATAACCCTAATAAAAATGGGGTGTAGAGCTAAACAAAGAATTCTCAACTGAGGTATATTGAATGGACAAGAAGCACCTAAAGAAATGTTCAGCATCCTTAATCATCAGCGAACTGCAAATTAAAACAAACCTGAGATTCCACCTCAAACAGTTAGAACAGCATTTTCAACAAATGGTGCTGTTTTAACTTACAGTCAACATGAAGAAGTATGTAAATTGATCCATTCTTTTTTATGTATTTTTTTCTTATTAGATTTTTTTATTTACATTTCAAATGTCATCACCTTTCCTGGTTTCCCCTCCAAAATGCCCCTATCTCCTCCAGCCTCCCCATGCTCAACAACACACTCACTCTCACCTCCCTGCCATGGCATTGGAAGACTGAGGCATTGAGTCTTCACAGGACCAAGGACCTCTCCTCCCATTGACGACTGACAAGGCCATCCTCTGCTACATGTGTGGCTGGAGCCATGGGTACCTCCATGTGTACTCTTTGGTTGGTGATTTAATCCCTGGGAGCTCTGTGGGTACTAATTAGTTCATGTTGTTGTTCCTCCTATAGGGATGAAAACCCCTTCAGCTCCTTGGGTCCTTTCTCTAGCTCCTTCATTGGGGACCCTGTGCTCCATCCAATTGATGGCCAAAAGCATCCACCTCTGTATTTGTCAGGCATTGGCAGAGTCTCTCAGGAGACAGCTATATCAGACTCCTGTAAGAAAGCACTTGTTGGCATCTACAATAGTGTCTGGGTTTGGTGAAAGTATGTGAGATGGATCCCCAGGTGAGGCAGTCTCTGTATGTCCTTTCCTTCAGTCTCTGCTCCACACTTTGTCTCTGTATCTCCTCCCCTGGGTATTTTGTTTCTCCCTTTTAAGAATGTCAAAAGTATCCACACTTTGGTCTTCCTTTTTCTTGAGTGTCATGTGGTCTGTGAATTGTATCTTGGGTATTCCAAGCTTTGGGACTAAAATACACTTATCAGTGAGTGCATACCTTGTGTGTTCTTTTGTGACTGAGTTACCTCACTCAGGATGATATTTTCTAGGTCCATTCATTTGCCTAAAAAGTTCATGAAATCATTGTTTTTAATAGCTAAGTAGTACTCCATTGTGAAAATGTACCTCTTTTTCTGTATCCATTCCTCTGTTGAAGGATATCTGGGTTCTTTCCTGCTTCTGGTTATTATAAATATGGATGGTACAAAACAGTGGAGCATGTGTTCCTGCTATATGTTGGAGCATCTTTTGAGTGTACACCCAGGAGTGGTATAGCTGGGTCCTCAGGTAGTACTATGTCCAATTTTTTGAGGAACTGACAGATTTATTTCCAGAGTAGTTGTACCAGCTTGCTATTCCACCAGCAATGAAGGAGTGTTCCTCTTTCCCCATATCCTTCCCACAATCTGCTGTCACCTCAGATTTTCATCTTAGCCATTCTGACTGGTGTGAGGTGAAATCTCAGGGTTGTTTTGATTTGCATTTCCCTGATGACTAAGGATGTTGGACATTTCGTTAGGTGCTTCTTGCCCATTCAATATTCCTCAGTTGAGAATTCTGTTTAGCTCTGTACCCCATTTTTAGTAGGGTTATTTGGTTCTCTGTAGTCTAACTTATTGAGTTCTTTCTATATGCTGGATAATAGCCCTCTATTGGATATACGATAGGCAAAGATCTTTTCCCAGTCTGTCGGTTGACATTTTGTTCTATTGATAGTGTCCTTTGCCTTACAAAGTTTTGCAGCTATGTGAGGTCCCATTTGTCTATTATTGATCTTAGAGCATAAGCCATTGTTGTTCTGTTCCGGAAATTTTTTCCTGTTCCCATGTCTTCGATGCTCCCCCCCACCACCACTTTCTTTTCTATTAGTTTCAGTGTATTTGGTCTTATATGGAGGTCCTTGATCCACTTGGACTTCAGCTTTGTACAAGGAAATAAGAATGGATCGATTTGCATTTTTCTGCATACTAACCGCCAGTTGCACCAGCACCAGCTCCTTGTATGAGATTAGCTGAAATGGACAACCAAGGGGAAGGTGAACCTGTAGAGACCATATCCAGAGGTTAGGCAAGGGCCCTGGATAGGGGAATAAGCCAACCACTCATATGCAACCTTTTAACCCTGAATTTCTCTTGTCTAAAGGGAATATGGGGACAAAGTGTGTAGCAAAGACTAAAGAAAAGGCCCTCCATAGACTGCTCCACCTGCAAATCCATCCCATATACAGACTTTAAACACATACACTATTGTGGATGCCAAGAAGTGCTTGCTTACAGAAGCCTGCTATAGCTGTGACGAAGACCAGCTTCGCGAACGCCTTAAAGAGACAGACAGACTACTGCTCTGGTGGCAAGTAGCAAAGCTTTACTGATTTCTTCAGCTTATAAACATGGGGTATGACTTTGCTATTTTTGCTCAAAAAATAACATTTTTACTTAGTTACACCTGGCACACAATATTATCATTTTTGGAGTCATTTTCTCATAACAAGAACATTCTTCAGAAGGAGGAACTGTTTATCAGCAGACCCAAGGACATCCTCCTCTCCAGATAAATATTAACTCTTGACTAGGAACAAGGAAAATCTCTGGCCCACAGAAAGTTATGTTAGGACATCCCTCCCTTCCAGGAGGAACAGCCCCTGAACTTTCCCCCAATTAACTGCTCTGACCCTTTCAGGCCAGAACCAAAGGGAAGCCATTGTTCTCCTCATAGCTGTCTACTTAGAAGCTCTGCCAAAGCCTGACAAATACAGAGGTGGATGCTCACAAGCAACCACTGGACTGAGCATGGTGACCCCAATGGAGCAGTTAGAGAAAGGACTGAAGGAGCTGAAGGGGCTTGCAACCCCATAGGAAGAACAACAACATAAACCAACCAGCACCTCCCAGAGCTCCAAGGGACTAAACCACCAACCTAAACGTGCACATGGAAGGATCCATGGCTCCAGCCATATATGTAGCATAGGATGGCATTGTCTGGAATCAGAAAGAGCAGAGGCCCTTGGTCCTGTGAAAGCTCAATTCCCCAGTGTACGGTAATGCCAGATCAGTGAGGCAAGAGTGGGTGTGTTGGTGAGCAAGCACCCTCATAGAAGCAGAGAGAGCAGGGATGAAATACAGAGTTTCTGGCAGGGTGGGATGCAGGAAAGGGGATAACATTTGAAATATAAATACATAATATATCCAATAAAAATACAAAGGATAAAAGTTTTAAAAGAAGGAGATCAAGTGGATACAAAATGAAAAGGACAAAGTCAACATATTGCTATTCATGATTATATACATAAGTGATCCCAAAAATTCTACCAGAGTACTCCTACAGCTAATAAAAATCTTCAGTGACATGGCTGGATATAAAATTAGCTCAAAAACTTCAGTAGCTCTCTTTTACATAAATGATAAATGGACTCAGAAAGAAATAAGCAAAATACCTCCCTTTACAATAGCCAAAAATAGTATAAAATATCTTTGTGTAACTGTAACCAAGCAAGTGAAAGTCCTGTATCACAAGAACTTTAAGTCTCTGAAGAAAGAAATTTTAGAAGATACCAGAAAGTGGAAAGATTTCACCAGCAGGAGTAACATAGTAAAAATACCTGTCTTACCCAAATGAATCTACAGACTCAATGCAATTCCCACAAAAATTCCAGTACAATTCTTTATGGAGCTTGAGAAAACAATTCTCAATTTTGTATGGAAAAAAATTCTAAGTAGCTAAAACAATCCTAAACAACAAAAAAATTTCTGGAGAAATCACCATTCCTAATTTCAAACTGTACTAAAAAGCAATAATAATAAAAAATAACCACATGTTATTGGCATAAAAACAGACAGGTTAATCAATGGAATAGAAATGAAAGCCTAGAAATAAGCTCATACACTGATGTACAAATGATTTTTGACAACAAAGCCCAAAGCATACAGTGGAAAAATAATGCATCTTCAACAAATAGTGCTGTTCTAACTGAATGCATGCATGCAGAGGTATGCAAATAGATCCATACTTATCATCATTCACAAAACTCAGGTCCAAGTGAATTCAAGACCTCAAAATCAAACCAGACGCACTAAATTTAGTAGAAGAGAAAGTGGCCTTGAGCACACTGTCACAGGAGGCAAATTTCTGAACAAAACGCCAATAGCTCAGACACTAAGATAAATAATTATTAAATGGAATCTCATGAAACCAAAAAGCTTTTGCACAGCTAAGCACACCATCAATAGGACAAAACAGCAGCCTATAGAATGGGAAAAGATCTTCGCTAACCTTACATCTGACAGAGAACAAATATAGAGATTATATAAAGAACTCAAGAATTAAGACATTAATAATACAAATAACCAAGACCTAAAAAGAGAACTCTCAACAGAAAAATCTAAAATGGCTGAGAAACACTTAAATGTTGAATGTCTTTGGCATCAGGAAATGCAAATCAAAATGATTCTGTGATTCCATCTTACATCTATCAGAATGGCTATTATCAAATACTCAAGTGAGGATGTCAGTGAGGATTTGGAGCAAAGAGAGCACTCCTTCACTGCTGCTGGATGTGCCGACTTGTACAACCACTGTGGAAAGCAATCTGGTGGTTTCTCAGAAAATTGGGAATAGTTCTACTCCCAAGACCCAGATATAACACTCCTGGGAATGTACCCAAAAGATACCCCACTCTACTACAAGTTCATTTGCTCAACTATGTTCATAGCAGCTTTATTTATAATAGCCAGAAACTGGAAACAATCTAGATGTCCCTCAACTGAAGAATGGATACAGAAAATGTGATAAATCTATATAATAATATACTATTCAGCTATCAAAAACAAAGACATCATTAAATATTCAGGCAAATGTATGGAACTAAAAGAGATCATCCTGAGTTAGTTAATACAGACCCAGAAAGACATGCATGGCACGTACTTACATTTATAAGTGGATATTAACCATAAAGTACAGAATAACCATGGTACAATCCAGACCCAAATAAACTAAGTAATCAGGAGGGCCCAAAGGCAGATATTTGAATCTCAGTCAGAAGGGGAGTTAAAATAGAGAGCAGAAGTTGATGGAGGAAGGTAAATGAGTGGGAGAGGGGGTAGTATGGGAACAGGGATATGGATCAGGTATTGAGAGAGCAGGTAGGTGTAAGAGGACTGGGGGTGATAAGGTAAATCAGTTGGGGGTGGGCAACTAGGGACAAGCTGGAGGCCTGTGATGTGGGAGACTCCTTTAAGGATATAAGGATGACCCTCACTGAGACTCTTAGCATTGGGCCTGAAGTGACTACTTCCTGTATCCAGGTAGGACTTCCAATGGAAGCAAGAAGACGCCAACCCACTCAGAAAACCTGTGACCCCAAATTTTTTCTGCCTACAAGATGTGCATGGATAAGGTTGGAGCAGAGGTTGAAGGCATGGCCATCTAATGATTGGCCCACTTTGAGACCCATGCTATAACAAAAGCTAACCCCTGACACTACTAATGATACTCTGCTATGCCAATAGACAGAGGCCTAGCATAATTATTTCCTGAGAGGCTTCATCCAGCAGGTGATGGAAACAGATGCAGAGACCAACAGCCAAACAACAGGAAGAGCTCAAGGAGTCTTGTGGAAGTGTCTCAGGAAGGATTGCGGGAGCCAAAGAGGTCAAGGACAGCACAAGAAGATCTACAGAGTCAACTAACTTGGACCATTGGGTGCTCACAGAGATTGAACCACCAACCAAAGAGCATGGACTGGACCTAGACCCCATATACATTTGTAACTGGTGTGCAGCTTGTTCTTCACATGAATCCACTAACAATCTATCTCTGACTCTGATGACTTCTTTAGATCTCTTTCCTCTAGCTGGGCTGCCTTGTCTGGCCTTTGTGGGAGAGGATATGCTTAGTCCTGCTGAGACATAATGATCTAGGATGAGTTGTAGGAGGAGAAGGGAGAGAGAAATGAGGGAGGGCTGTGAGAGTGGGACTGGAAGGAATGGAGGGAGGGGTCATTGATCAGGATGTAAAGTGAATAAATACATAATATTTTAAGGAAAAAAGAAATGAACTTTAAAAATAAAGAAAAATCAAACAGATGATGAAAAGGGAGGCTTATTGTGAGGCTCAAGGGTCATGGAATCTCTTCCTGCCAGAATAGTGGAGAGTGTCAGTCTGAGAAACACAACACTGGTAGCCCAGATTTATAGAAGGAAATCTTAGAGGACATAGTAGGATCATTGTTTTCACATATGAATATGGTATGGGAGACTTTCTTGCCACAGTTATATAGAAACCAACCAAGTAGCACATAATTACATGCATGTTCTTTACTACTATTTATCAAATATTATTGGAAATTGCCATACAATTCAAGTTCTTAGAAAAACATATATACAGGAGCATGTGAAGACATTAGTATTTCCTTTATAAATTATTGAAAGCTCGTAAGGTTATTGAAGAGAGATGTCAGGCTAAACCACCTATAGAAGAAAAGGGAAGGATTTGCAATTTGGACCTTCAGCATATAGATCATATCTTTAGATTCAGTGCTATACACGAAAAGGTGGAATGATGGGATGTAGACAAAGGTTAAAATGTGGACAAGTTTAGGAACATCCATTTAAATAGCTCAGTGACCATGGTAGAGCCAGTGCCAGGGAGATAAAATATCATAATTTAGATAGAAACATCCAGGGACCACACCCTCATTATGAAGTACTCTCTGCCTCTGAAGTCTGTGCTAATGTACCCCATTCTTACCTCATTTGCTCCACCCATTTTTCTGAGACATTCAAGAGCACTGACTATTCTAGTTTACAAATTGTTGAGGGGCAGCTGAATCAAGACGCTTGATCTCTTTCTGAAGAAACACCCCCTCTTCTTTGTGTTTGAGGTAGGTTCTTTCTGAGAGACACCCTGTGAAGTGAACATGTAAACACCTATAATCCTATGTAAAGGACTTGTGTCATTTTTCTTACATTAACAATTGTAAATCCTTAAAAATGAGCTCTGAGGTAAACTCTGACTGGGTGGCTCCCCCATGGATCCCAGAAACAACAACCATCTTATGTAACAGACTCCTATAACACTATTTCTGAGGGGAACAGTATTCTTAGCTCCACAGAATTCATTATCAACCAAATTTCTAGAGTGTTCCTCAATCAGAGGAACCACCAAATAGCCTGTCTGAGGGACTATTTCACCACCTCCTCTGTGATAAAACTGCAGTCTTTATGGTCTCAGAGACTGCTTAATATGTACTCTTAAATTCTTTTCTAATGACTTCAGTTTGGGGGACCACCAGATCTTGAAACACCCCATATTCCTTTAGCATGGATGATAACTGGTTCTGTGGAACCAGAGATCATAGCTCTCTTCACCACATTACTTTCAAAATTAGCACAGTAATGAACCCCTCAAACCACTCAAGTTAGCATACCTTCCACTTTCCTCTCTTTTGCAGAATAGAGCCATATATTTGTTTCATTTGTCAATTAATAACCATCAGTCTCCCATTGGACCTGTGGTAATGAGATCTACTTTACTAGAAAATTTGACTATAGGTATACACACGAATACACACACATACACATACACACACACACACACACACACACACACACACACACACACACACACACTGTATATGGAGTGGGATTCTAAAGAACCATACTCAGGACCAGGGTTTTCTTAGCATCATAAACATACCTAATGAGGAATATACATGAATTGAAGTTTCAGTATGTATCCAGAAATATGAGCAATTTCTTGTGTTGCATAGAATTTTTATTTTCTACATAATACATAAAAATTTTTCTGATAAAGAACAAAATTGGGAGTTAACTTGAAGCAATGACTGTAATGATCAAAAAGGGAAGATAAATACCTAAGACTGTTTTTTCACATGGTGAACCATCTATATTTTAAAGTATGTACCTAAAACACAAAAGGATAGATGAAAGAATGATAGCATAAATGAAAGATAGCACCCAGAGATGGAGGAGGCCATAGCAAAGGATAATTGCAGGTGAAACATGAGAAAAGTACAGTGATATTCACTTATGAATACATCATAATGAAAGTCAGCTTTTTTAGATGCTACTACAGAAAGTTAAGTAAAAGAATACATTTCTGGTAGAAGTAAAACACTTCATTTAATAAAGGGGAAAGTGTTTTGTGAAATTAATTCACTTTCTCTGCTTTTTGAGAAATGAATGCATTTTACTGTCCCCCCATACTGAATAGACACTTCACCAGGCCCAATATTGTTATTTTTGTTTGCATTGCTTTTCAATGACACTTTAAAAAAATAAATGTAGCCTAGGATGGCCTTCAGTTCTCAACCCTCCTACTGAAGCATTTTATGCTAGGATTTCATGTGGGTGCCAACAAGCTTGGTTTCAAAGGAAAGATTTCTTTTGATTTTTATCTACAATTGATCTTAAATGGATTTAATAATAGAACTAACACAATTGGAAGGCAGTGTAATTGTTCAAGATATGCATGTATTTGCATAAACCATACTTAAATATTTTTCATTTCTACCCTCAGTTTCTGTCTCCACTAATGGGGAATGGAGGCAGGGCCTTGCACATACAATAGGCCAGGACTCTATTATTAAGCTGCATCTGCAGACTCCTTTAAACTGTTATTTTGAATGGGCTCTATCTACAAAGTCTATACTGACTCTGACCATAAGCTATAGCCAGTGCAGGCCTGGAATATATCTTGATTCTTCCCCATCCATCAAGTCATCTCAATTGCATACCTGGAGTACTAGACCTGGCATTTCTTCTGCTTCTTTACTAAATTCTCCATAAGTTATTATAATCTATAGCTCCCAGTTGTACTGTGAAACAATAGAAATTGACCAATTTGGAAAAGGGGATTGCTGGGCATGACTGGCAATGTGAACTGAGTCCCCAGATCACAAGTAAAGACATGTAAAAGAAGAATGATTCTCAGTGAATCTTATCCAATGGGAAACTCCTTATTTCATGATTTTGAAAAGTTGAACATTAGGCTAGAGAGCTAGGTAGGCACACTCAGTGCAGAAAAAAGTTATAATTCTATGCATGAGGCTTGCTCCCATTCATTTTACAGAGTACGCAGAAGAGTCCTACTTATAATCTAGGTCTTATCTTTTCTGGCACTTACATTTTTTCTCAAAATGAATCAAAACTAAACCAAGCAAACAAACAAAACCCTGTGGTTTCATCTTTATGTACTTTGTTCTTTTAAAGCTTATCAGATACATGACCTACAAGACAAGCTTGGAAGTTACTGATATTTCACTCTAACCTTGCAGTTTGGATTTGACAAAACTTAGCAGATTTGGACAAAGAGGAAGGACTACATAGAAAGGCATTTGAATGGTTTACTGTATCTGTAGTTAAGCTCAAAAAAATCCTGGAAAATGAAAACATCATGTTTTATTTTTTTTTGTGGGTGGTACGAAAAAACAGGACTCCTCAAAGTTGTCCTCTCAAATCCACATACACTATAGCACAAAGTCCCTATCCACTAAAATATACCCACCCACTATGCACATTGATTGATAAGTAACCAATCGATTATTGTAACTGTATTTGGTACTTATTATTCTACCTTCCTCTACTGAACTTCCTATTAGCCACCTCCAGTGACAACTCTTTCTTTTTATCTTCTATGAAATCAGTTTTCACATTCCACAAATGGATGAGAATATGTTGTGTCTATACCTGCCAAATTCAACAGCCTTCTCTTTCATTTTTTTCTGTTGCATTTTCTGTTGCATTCTGTTAATTAATTTACTTTTTACACTCCATATTTTATCCCCCCATCCACCCTCTGACTGTTCCACATGCCATACCTTCTCCCCACCCCCTGTCTCCACATGGATGTCCCCACCCCCCACCCCACCTGACCTCTAAACTCCCTGGGGTCTCCAGTCTCTTTTCTATTCAGTTTCAGATACACTTCAGGGGAACTAGTCGGGACAATAACTCAGCCATTCTCAGGTACTAAGGGTCACTTCTACATGCTGATGGAATCTTTCCTATTTCTAACAACTACTTCTCCCAGAGATTTCTAGTATATATTATCCCAGAGATAAGAGGAATCAGAGATAAGAGGAACCCAATCCTTCCAAGTTATGAGTGCAACTATCCCTCCACACTATCTTCTTCTACAGGACATTTGTTTTTGTGCTTGGTGGAAGCCAGTTCATGGTCTTTGACATGACACATTCCCCAGAGTCATGAATACAGACAGTTCCTATACAAAGAGCCCTAGAGATATTTTTAAACCAGAGAAGATGTCCAAGGTAAGGAGTCATGGTGGGGATTGGGCAGAGGCAGCTTAACAACCATGGGCCAATATATGAAGTTGGAGCAGAGTCATAAGGTACAAGAAACAGTGTCTCCATAGGACATACAGGTCTGTGTTCATTCAGAGATGATGCACTTAACTCTCAAGAGACTGGAGGCCCTGGGGAGTTTAGAGGTCAGGTGGTGTGGGACGTGGGGACAGCCACATGGAGACAGGTGGGTGGGGAGGAGATATGGGATGTGGAACAGTCTGAGGGTGGGTGGGAATAAAATATGGAATGTAAAACATTAATTAATTAATAAAAATTTCAAGAACTCTCTCTCATACACAGAGAGAGACCAAGACAGAAACAGAGAGACAGAGAGGCAGAAACAGACAGACAGACAGACAAACACAATTTCAGCATGTCCTTCTACTGCAGTCCTGATGATGTGAACATTGTGATCTGTAACATTGTTCATTTGGTGACTTTTGGACATGTACAAATGCAGGAGAACAAGTACCCAATATTGACCACCTCTGGTATTTTGGGGAAGAAGCTATTGCTATGTCTTATATCTCATGTGGCCTACACTTTGCTCAGGATAGACTATCTTGACATTTTAGGTGACCAAGTTTCTGTTACAAAGAAGGAAGTCTGAGCTAAATTTTACACATGTCTAGCAAAGTAGCTGTCAACGCTTCTATTTATTTTCTTTTGTAGTCCTTCCAGGATATTTCCAAATACTTCTCTGAAGAAGAATGGGAAAATCTGACCAAATGGCAGAAAAGTGCCTACGTGTTTATGAAAAGAAACTACATCAGAATGACAGGCCTAGGTAAAAGGAAGTGTTTGTTTGCTTTTTTGTTTGTTGTTTGTTTGTCTGTTTGTTTGTACAAGCCCAGGTGCCCCCCAGGCTCCTATGTTCCTCTCCCATATGTTCATTTTCTTCATGGAAGAAAGATAGAAGCACTCACTGAGTACCCTGCTCTTTTCCAATACTTGCAGAGGTGATAACAGAGAGCAGCTGCCACAGGGCTCAGGACTGCAGCCTACAGTTTCCTCTCCTGAAGGTCTTAGGCCTACTGAGCCTTACTGTCTGTGCTGAATCCCAGCACCATCCCTGCATTTCTCCATTTTTTTCCTCTGCTAAATTAAAAAAAAATACAAAACTTTCATTTCTTCTAGGGGTCACAGTCAACAAACCAGTTTTCATGCGTGGAAAGGATCAGATCACAGAATTCCTATTGAAGGAATCTGATGAAGGTCTTGATCATGAAAGTGAAGGTGAGTGGGCAAGGAAAGGCTGTGGAGGATTGCTTTTTCCTTTTAATGCTTAGAAAGGTCACAGACTCTGCCTCCCTTCCCCAGGTCAGAGCTGACTGGAAAAAGAGTTTATTCAGAAAATCACAAGATGATATTAACAGATCAAATTCTAAGATATTAAAAAAGAATGTGTACTATTATGGATAGTTACATATGGATAACAAATATGTGACATATTCAGTTGGAAGAACATTGTCTTATATCCTCTCCTAAATAAGGACAGACACACTACACAAAGAGAGAAAGAGGAAAGGGGAGAAATGGGAAGGGGAGGGGAGGGGAGGGAAGAAACAGGGATGAGAGGGGAGAGGAGGGGAGGGGAGGGGAGAGGGAAATCTAGCTCATTTGCATGTCAGGGAATAGACTTTGCACAGGATAAAAATGTGAATGGATCAAGAGTCTTTATCTTTGAACATATGAAGAATATGTATAATAATGAGACAGAAGATAAGATATATTCATTTGCTCTTCGGCTCTAATACAAAACTTCCAAAGAGAGTCAGAATGTCCTGTGTCCCAACAGAACTATACTCCTCAGGAAAGCAGCCCAGATATACAATTTTGTATAGCACTGTAAGTTACCTCAAGGTCCAGGTGTGGTATTTATGCACAAGTTTTGATACTAAAGGAGATTTATTCCACTGTGTAGAAACCAGTAGCACTAGGCTAAAACACCCTCCCTTCCTCACATATTTAAAGGAGTTAGAGACATTTTATTTTGACAGTTGTTTCATATAAGTAGTGTTTACAAAGTCTGATTGCCAATGGGTTTTGCTTATATTTTTCACTGTCCTTTTCAACTTCAAGTAGGAAACCTCTTCCAAACCTGACCACTAGTCATGTTATATAACAGAATGATCAGTAATTTAAGCCACCTAGTTTCAGTCCTTTCTCACACTTAACAACTGAAGATTCACGCATTTCAAGTGAAATTATCTTCATTATTTTACATCTCTAATTCGATATAGAATAGTACATTAGTAAAGAGAAGGAGAAGCCATGCTCCACTTCTCCTCTATGAGATGGATGTAACCATCCATTCCAGCATTCATGGGCCTGATCTTGAGAAATATTGGCTAACAAGCAACACCTTCTAACTTGTCACCCTCTTATAGGTGAACATTCTAAGTGGACATTTGGCATGGCACACACAAAAGGCCTAAAGGTGAGTATCTCCTATTTCTCTAGGACTTGACCACATTGGTACCTCAGTTTATATTCACATTGGTGAGGATGGAAGATGTGAAATGCTCAACTCCCACATCCATCCTCTGTTCACCTCTTTGTTTTCTTCTCTTTCCTCTGTAGTTTTTTTTATTTTCTATTCTTTCTCCTTATTACTGTCTTCCTCCTTTGTTGTTTCTTCCTTCCTTAATTTATACTTTGTGATGCAGAGAAAAAGTCACAGAGCTTGACACATGACAGGTAAGCATTCGACCATTAAGAAAACCTCTACAGACTTGCTGCTCTCTTCTTCACAATGCTTGATGTAGCATCTATAGTATGATAATGATTCTGATAAGTAAACATCTTCAGTTGTCACATTACTTGCAGGCTCTGCATCATTCCCCAGTTGTAGAGTACTTGCCTAGTTGTAATCAATGTCCTGGCTTCAATGTTCAATACCATGGACAGTGATCTGAATCACACTGTTTTCTAATATTATTTTAATGAGCTAATACCAGTTAACTTCTTGGAACCTTAAAAAGTTATCACAATTGATTTCTTCAAATAATAATAAGTATCATTGATTTATTGCTTATATTAAAGATGAGGCTCTTGTGCCTAAACATGCTAAAGCATTGGCCTGAGCAGCAGTTCCACTGAGTTTATAATTCATAGCCAAGCACAGACTATTGAAATGAATTCATGTCTTAATTGGTGTATAAGATTCATAGGAGGCCTTCTTTGGGTATTCTCCCACAAATGAGCCTCATGGTTCCCTTCTAACACCTATATTTCCAAGAAGGAAGCAAGAGCTGGTCTCTATGAATGGGTCTCTGAAATGACTGGAGATGATAGGGATTTCATTGTAAACACCACCCACTGTGCTCTCCTTCAAAATATTCTCCACACATTTTAACTCTCTGATTCATGGTCCCAGCCAAGTAGAACCCTCAGAGGCACCTGTGTGTGGTGTGAAAGCTTTGACTGTTGCAGAAATTAATATTTTCTAGAGGGTTTTAATGGATATGTGAGTTGGTGGCCAGCAAGGAAACTGTTAAGAATTAAATTTTAAAAGTATCATAAAAGAAAGCATTCAACTTTATTACTACTCCACACTGCCAGTTATGTGAACATCATTTAACTTTTCCTTAATATTTATCTGGGAAAAGGGATAAAGAACATTTTAGTTCTGAGAAATGTGATTTATTTAGTTCATTCTAAGCTTCTGTATTTCTCTGTATTTAGGCACAACAATGAAATAACCTCCCAGATGTGAGGAGGAAGCACATTAATAAAATACATGAAGGAGGCCTGAACATCAACACTCTGACATGGAAAGAGATGCAGGCCAGGCTCCATTGTTCCAAACAATTTATAGAAAATTTAACAGTTTCTAATAGAGACAAAAGAGTTGTGTACTGTTAATGATTTGCATGAGTAGTGAGATATATATTATTTATTCTTGTCTCTTGCTACTGGTAAATTTTACCGGACATTTCTGATGAGTAACCCTAATTAAATTCATTAGGTTTTCCAACATTAAAGAGATCAAAGTGGTTCTGATGTGGTAGGGCATCAATGTCAGTGGAAGACACTCAAGAGAGAGTAATGGAGAGTGAATGTTTTCATAATATATACATCTTTAGAAATGTCCAAATTACTTTTGTGTGCTTAAAAGAACTTTAGAAAAACTCATTAGGTGTTTTGCACTGAAGAAGTGCCACTGATACATTTTACATATTCCCTTAATATCTGAAAGATCCAGAAGGAGACATCATGGAAAAGAAATTGCAGAAAGAGAGTGCCAGGTGCACATGGCTCAGGAAGGGCTCAGAGATGCCTGCATACCCAAGCAAGAGAGATGGCAACAGGTGAGAGAGATCAATAGGGAAACACCAACTAGCTTTTCTGGTTTTGTTCTGTAGTGTGGTCTGGGTATGTGGCATGGGCTCTGCACAAATACAGGATATAAAAAGCTGCCAGCACTATCTTCTAGGGTAGAATAAGATTTCATGATAAAGCTTTGGTCATGACTTCATGTATAAGCCATGTGGCACAAGGCAAGTCTTCTAAATGTTCTGAGTTTCAAATCCTTAGCCCAAAGGATGCAATTAAAGAGTCACTGTTGATAAACTCTTCCAATCATTCCACTGAATCCAAATTTTCTCACAACCTGATAGTTGCTCACATAATTATCTCTATATGAAAACCTGAACTATGAAATACAAACAGGAGGATGTTCTAGTGAGGAGTGAGATGGAAAATTACCTGAACCTGACAATGGAAGGGCAGATGTTCATAACTGGCCTTTGGGCAGTATTGATTTGTTGGGAACAAAATAAAAGGGGAAGGGGAGTCCAGGGGGCCCTAGGGAAGAACTGAAAGAAAAGATGCCCATGCCCCACCAGAGTTTCCCTGTTCTCTGGTCAGTCAGGCATGGGAGGGCTGCTATCTACCCTATCCACTCATCCCTGGGTGGAAATTCCTCTATTCCACTCTTCGGGGGGTGGTCAAGGGGAAGCCCTGCCTGGGGACACACACACACACACACACACACACACACACACCCGAGCAACTTTGCTAAAGCCACCAGGGTTGTAGGAGAGAGGGAAGAAGTTCCCAACACTGACCAGAGTGCACAGTGGAACTTGAAGGAGCAGAGCAGAGACTCCATGGTTTTAGAGCTTTATTATAGAAATGCAGGGGAAAGAGAGAAGGTAGGAGAGGGAGAGAGGAGAGAGGAGAGAGAACGACAAAGAGAAAGAAAGGGAAGAGGAAAGAGAAGTGAGAGAAGAGAGAGGTGAGAGGACAAAGGAATATGAGAGCGATGTGCGGGCTGAGCACCCCGTTTTATGGGCTTCACTGTTGCTAGGTAACTGGGGAGGAGTTTAGCCTGAAGATCAGAAGCTTGGCCAGGCAGTGGTGGCGCACACCTTTAATCCCAGCACTTGGGAGGCAGAGGCAGGCAGATTTCTGAGTTCAAGGCTAGCCTGGTCTACAGAGTGAGTTCCAGGACAGCCAGGGCTACACAGAGAAACCCTGTCTTGAAAAAACCAAAACCAAAAAAAAAGAAGAAGAAGAAGAAGAAGAAGATCAGAAGCTTGGGCCATTGCTTAAGTGACTGCTGACCATGCTTCTCTTGTGGGGGCTGTGGGAGGTGGTACCTTGGTACCTTAGGCCCGGGCCAGAGTTCCAGGAGCACAAGGGAATGCCTACCTTGTCATGTAGGTGAATTATGACCATCGGGGTTCAGACCTCAGCTTGACTGGAGACCAGCCTGCAATTCTCCACATTGATTAAAGCTTTTTGATCCAAAAGACATCAGACTAGAGCATATAGAAGGGCTATAGCCCTGTGAATGGGGTCAGTTTTCTGCTCATCTGGTAAAATGGGCATGCACTCTTCTCTCCAGAACTAATTCTCACTTTGAAACTGTTCCTCACACCAGGACCCAAGCGGAGTCATGAGAGTTCCAGAAAAAAAGAAAGATTTCAGAAAAGAAAGCATGCCCTAATTTTTGATGTGAGCAGTGATGAGGAAGAAAATTACTAACCTGTAAGTGAACCCTTGACACCTTTGCTACATCCTTCATAAGGAGCATCTTTGCTATGGTATAGTCCTTTGTTCCCCAAATAATTAACATAATCTAATCCTTTGAGGTACAACATTCAGGCTTAATGAAACATCCCACACGTGCTCTACTCTTGTCCTTTATATTAGGGTCCTTCCTACCTGTAGTCCTCCACCTTCCCAAGCCTCAGGTCATCTATCAATGTGCAGGCCATATAAAGGCCAGATTAGGCAGTCACTATGACATGTGTAAAGGATTTGCTTGGAACACAGGATTTGAGGCTTTTCTGGGAGGAGGATGAGTTGATGACTGCATGATAAGTGGTAGGGATTTTCAGACAATTCTTTTTCTTCACTCTTCATGTCTCATCCCCAAACAGAGAAAAGCTGGTGAGAAGAATTTGATGATCATTCAGAATCATGGAAACAACAACTCCGGTATCCTAAATATCAAATGAAAGAAAAATTTCCCACAGTGAAAAGTTAGTGTCAGTATTCTTACTCTGTGACAAACACCCTCTGAAGTCCCTTTTCTGTCTGTCTGTCTGTCTGTCTGTCTGTCTGTCTGTCTGTCTGTCTCTCTGTGTGTCTGTCTGGCGGTTTTGGTGAGATTCATTTGTATTTTCTTTTAGAGGTATGCATATGGTTGCCTGGCCAAGTGCATGATACCTAGATTTAGGTACCTGAAGAGGTCAGAAGAAGGCATTGTATCCCCTGGAGATGGAGTTAGGGATGGTTTTGAGTTGCCCAATGTGGGTACTGAGAACCCAACTTAGGTCCTTCGAAAAAGCAGCAAGTACTTTCACTGTTGACACATCTCTTTAGCCACCAAAGCCTGGAAATTACACTGTGCTAAGTTGGTTAGTGTTTCTCAACCTCATTGGAAACACTGCATCACCATTGCCCTCATTTTATGCTATTCTATAAGCATTGTTCCAACCACTTGTGGAGCACTTTATTAGCACTGCTCTCACTGAGTGACAAGCACTCTACTACAATTTTTTATGATCGGTGTCAAACACTCTGTTCTGACTGGTGAGCACTATGTGATGAACATGTTAGATACCTGCATTTCATTGAGCAAGAAGTAAATCTAAAGTATATTGTTATCCGTTGTCCTGAAACTATTTGAGTCACGTTCTATCATTTTCTCTACTGAAATGTCCTACCCTTCTCTTGCCCAAATATGAACATTGCAAACAGTGCTGTTTTATGATTTAACATATTTTTCTCTGAACTTCCACGGGGTAGAGAGAAGAGAGAGACAGAGACAGAGAGACAGAGAGAGACAGAGAGACAGAGAAAGGGAAGAGAGAACAAACCACTAAACCACTCGGCACAACTATCACCTGCTCTACTCCACTGGAAATATGTCTGGACTTGTCCATCTCATTGAATTCTGTTAATAGTCAGTACATGCTGCACAGGGAAAAACCTATCTTCCACTGCCCCTGAATCAGTCACTGTCACATAACAGGTATAAAAGTTCCCCAATTATTGCCTTATTTCTCTCTTGGTTACACAGATTTGCATATGGGGGATACTTTATGATTAATTCTTAGAAACAAAATTTGATACATCACAGATGTTATATATTAAAGAAGCATCTAATGAATATTAGATTTATGTGCTCAGTACTATCCTAGGTCCTTGAAGACTGGATTTCTGATGAAATCTTCGTTTGAGACAATCCTATCCTAGTATATACTTGCAATGTATAGAGATGATGCAGTCAACTTTGATTAAGTGAAGAGTATTCTATTTTAGAACATTGTATGTGGGGAGAAATGAAAGCCCCTGATGTTAGATGATGTGTACACTGGGGTTACTGGTGTTAGAATGCCTGCTTACATGTTTGAAGCTCTGGGTTCAACTCTCAACACTGAAAAATATTATTTCCAATGGTTTTGAAACAACATCCACAGATGGAGTCATTACTGGTGCAATTTTGAACTTGCTCTCACACAGCTTTCAAATATGGAAATCTGACTTTCTATCCCTACTCTTCATGGGATCTGGAGACCCTGGTAGATGTGAGGCATCTAGCCAGAGATCCAGGACTTATCACCTAGAGAAATTTAGGAGTACATTGAAGAAGACAAGTCAGCAAAGAATAAATAGATATACCAGAATATATTCATAATTATGGACAAAGGGTATGAGATCATTTTCTGAGAGGATTTCTAAGAATATGAAGATATATGTGAAGAAAGGGGAAGAGGAATAATGTCAGTAAGGCAAGGTTGGATAAACCTACACATATTGTGTGTATAGAAGGGTATTAGTTTCACAGCAAAGTAGAGACAGGAACAAGTATAGACTATCATTTTAGTCTCCACACAATTAAGAGTGAGATACTAATTAACACAAACAAATCAATGGCCTTTCTCTACACAAAGAATAAACAGGCTGAGAAAGAAATTAGGGAAACAACACCCTTCTCAATAGTCACAAATAATATAAAATATCTTGGCGTGACTCTAACTAAGGAAGTGAAAGATCTGTATAATAAAAACTTCAAGTCTCTGAAGAAAGAAATTATAGAAGATCTCAGAAGATGGAAAGATCTCCCATGCTCATGGATTGGCAGGATCAACATTGTAAAAATGGCTATCTTGCCAAAAGCAATCTACAGATTCAATGCAATCCCCATCAAAATTCCAAATCAATTCTTCAACGAATTAGAAAGTGCAATCTGCAAATTCATCTGGAATAACAAAAAACCTAGGATAGCAAAAACTCTTCTCAAGGATAAAAGAACCTCTGGTGGAATCACCATGCCGGACCTAAAGCAGAGCAATTGTGATAAAAACTGCATGGTACTGGTATAGTGACAGACAAATAGACCAATGGAATAGAATTGAAGACCCAGAAATGAACCCACACACCTATGGTCACTTGATCTTCGACAAGGGAGCTAAAAACATCCAGTGGAAGAAAGACAGCATTTTCAACAAATGGTGCTGGCACAACTGGTTGTTAACATGTAGAAGAATGCGAATCGATCCATTCCTATCTCCTTGTACTAAGGTCAAGTCTAAGTGGATCAAGGAACTTCACATAAAACCAGAGACACTGAAACTTATAGAGGAGAAAGTGGGGAAAAGCCTTGAAGATATGGGCACAGGGGAAAAATTCCTGAATAGAACAGTAATGGCTTGTGCTGTAAGATCGAGAATTGACAAGTGGGACCTCATGAAACTACAAAGCTTCTGCAAGGCTAAAGACACCATCAATAAGACAAAAAAACCACCAACAGATTGGGAAAGGATCTTCACCTATCCTAAATCAGATAAGGGACTAATATCCAATATATATAAAGAACTCAAGAAGGTGGACTCCAGAAAGTCAAATAACCCCATTAAAAAATGGGGCTCAGAACTGAACAAAGAATTCTCACCTGAGGAATACCGAATGGCAGAGAAACACCTGAAAAAATGTTCAACATCCTTAATCATCAGGGAAATGCAAATCAAAACAACCCTGAGATTCCACCTCACACCAGTCAGAATGGCTAAGATCAAAAATTCAGGTGACAGCAGATGCTGGCGAGGATGTGGAGAAAGAGGAACACTCCTCCATTGTTGGTGGGATTGCAAGCTTGTACAACCACTCTGGAAATCAGTCTGGCGGTTCCTCAGAAAATTGGACATAGTACTACCGGAGGATCCAGCAATACCTCTCCTGGGCATATATCCAGAAGATGTCCCAACCGGTAAAAAGGACACATGCTCCACTATGTTCATAGCAGCCCTATTTATAATAGCCAGAAGCTGGAAAGAACCCAGATGTCCTTCAACAGAGGAATGGATACAGAAATTATGGTACATTTACACAATGGAGTACTACTCAGCTATTAAAAAGAATGAATTTATGAAATTCCTAGCCAAATGGATGGACCTGGAGGGCATCATCTTGAGTGAAGTAACACAATCACAAAAGAACTCACACAATATGTATTCACTGATAAGTGGATATTAGCCCAAAACTTAGGATACCCAAGATATAAGATACAATTTGATAAACGCATGAAACTCAAGAAGAATGAAGACCAAAGTGTGGACACTGTGCACCTTCTTAGAATTGGGAACAAAACACCCAGGGAAGGAGTTACAGAGACAAAGTTCGTAGCTGTGATGAAAGGATGGACCATTTAGAGACTGCCGCATCCAGGGATCCATCCCATAATCAGCTTCTAAACGCTGACACCATTGCATACACTAGCAAGATTTTGCTGAAAGGACCCAAATATAGCTGTCTCTTGTGATACGATGCCGGGGCCTAGCAAACACAGGAGTGGATGTTCACAGTCAGCTATTGGATGTATCACAGGGCTCCCAATGGAGAAGCTAGAGAAAGTACCCAAGGAGCTAAAGGGATCTGCAACCCTATTGTTGGAACAACATGATGTACTAACCAGAACCCCGGAGCTCTTGTCTCTAGCTGCATATGTATCGAAAGATGGCCTAGTCGGCCATCAATGGAAAGAGAGGCCCATTGGACTTGCAAACTTTATATGCCCCAATATAGGGGAATGCCAGGGCCAAAAGAATGGGAATGGGTGGGTAGGGAAGTGGGGGGCGCTATGGGGGACTTTTGGGATAGCATTGGAAATGTAATTGAGGAAAATATGTAATAAAAATATTAAAAATCAAAAAAAAAGTGAGATACTTTTGGCTTCACTCATGTTTCTCTCTAGAGCATAGTATTTATGGATTGATTGCCCAACACAGGAATGAGGCTCAACTCACTACTCTTCTCTTTTAAAGTCCTCCACAATTTCCTAGAGTGGGTTAGCTTCATACAATCACTAGAATTTATACAAAAAGATTCTGGTATCTGAGTACAATGATTAAATTCCCTAAAAAAGACACTGGGATTGATCTGATTCTTTAATTCATTTTGTTGTTGTAGGTGGTAGTGTTGGTGGTTCTTGGGTCATTTGTTTTGTTTTGTTTTGTTTTTTGTTTGTTTAGATGTTTTCACCCTTAAATGTGGAGAAAAGAATCCAAATAAACTAGAAATCTGGAAAAATCCATGTACATGGGAAAAGCGAGAGCAAGTTTGCATGCAGTGAGGAGACAGGTTTGGGGAGGTTAAGTAAGTTGCTCAAGATTGAACGCAAACAGAAGCAGGGACATTGAAGCAAGCTACTGTCTTCATCTGGATTTCCCAAAAGACCCTATTAGCATTAGTTTTTCCTGATTTTGCAGCCTTCTGATGACTTTTGATCCTAACTACTATATATGTTCTCATGGATTTCTGTCCTTCATCTCATCCTATAAATTACAGACTTACTAAATTCTACAATTATCAAACACATGAGGCCTGCACAAACTGTTGAATACCAAAAATTTTAAGTCATCATTTAAAAATTATTGTGTCACAGAACACAAGGAAATCAATCTGGTACTCACGGAAAGCTTAACCTTTACTGTCTAGTTTTCATGATGCTAGAAGGTATTTCTTATGCTACCAGAGAAGAAAAATAATTACCAATTTCACCCAGCTGTAACTCTGCAAACTGCAACAATTGGCCTCATAAGATGTGTTCACTGGTGCAAGCATGTCAGCAATGTTAGGGGAGTAACCAATCACTTTCTGGTTAGCTGTAATACCTATTTCATGAGACCAAATCTGTATCTGACTGTTTCAGAGGTAAAGAACCAGAGTGCTATAAGAGCCTTATCACCACTGCCAGCCTATTCACCATCACTCCACGGGATGAGCCCCAGCCCTTGTTACCTGTCCTAGTCACCACTACCTCAATCATGATTGGTGAGGTCCAGCAGCCACTCTGCTTCCACCACCATCTCCCTTAGAGTCTCTGCCACCAAGTCAGGCTCCACAGGCAGCTGGGTGGGTAGTGGCAACCTGATAGGCCTCACATCAGTGGCACGCTCCTGCAAGGATAAGGTCTTGTTCACAACAAAGTTTTTTGGGAAAAGTAAAATGGTTCAATGTAAGGGATAGATACAGTTTCATCAATAGGAATGACACCAAGGAAGATTTGTCTGTCCACAAGTCTGCCCTAAAGAAGAATGATCACAGGAATTACCTCACAGTATAGGAGATGCTGAAGGAGAAAAGGGTGAAGAGACAGAAAATGTTACAGGTCCTGGAGTAGTTCCAGTTCAAGGCAGTAGATACCCAGCAGACCATTATAGATGCTAAGTCATAGGGCTCCTCCATGAAATTACCAGCAAAACTACCAGAGTAGTAAGAGTGAACAAAAGAACATTGGATCAGAAAGCACTCTCAAAGGCCAGGCCCCAAAAATACTGCTGGCTCTATTACAGGTGAAGATTCCCATCTAAGGAGGCTCTATGGGCATTGACCACATTATTCCTGTGCAAGTAGAAGTGATGGAGGATGCTGATAACCACAGTGTAAGGAGAGCAAGGTAGACCAGTGATACTGAATACGCACAGGGATTACAGACCAAGATTTCTCAGGGGCCCTCCTCCAGAACAGTCTAGAGAGAATAACAATGATGAGGACAAGGAAAATGAATGAAATGAGACCCAAGGTCAACAGTCAGTATTGGCAAAATTCAATTACTGATGCAGGTACCAAGAGAACTTCGAAACACAAAATAGTGAAGACACTGCTTTTGTCTGATGCACAAGCTGAGAATTTGTCAGCTCCCAAGGGTGACCAAGGCAGAGCTGAGTAAATACAGGCTTACCACTTCTACCATCTTCCAGTTTGATCATCCAGCAAGAAGAAATGATTATGAAATTTTATTGGAGCTGAAAACTTTATATGCCCCAGTACAGGGGAATGCCAGGGCCAAGAAGCAGGAGTGGGTGGATAGGGGAGCAGGGCAGAGGGAGGGTATAGGGAACTTTCGGGATAGCATTTGAAATGTATATAAAGAAAATATCTAATAAAATAAATAAATAAAAATTTTAAAAAAAAGATTGGAGCTGAATTCTTTAGGTGCCTGCTTAACCACATATACCCGGTCTATTTGCACTACCTATGTAGCATGGGATCTTTATTATTATTATTATTATTATTATTATTATTATTGTTATTATTATTATTGTTATTATTATTGTTATTGTTATTATTGTTATTATTGTTATTATTTACCTAAAGATGTCTTTTTTTTTGGAAACAAATGTCTTTTTGTTTTTGTTTGTTTTTTGGTTTTGTTTTGTTTTAAAGCCTTTTTCCTCAATATACTTTTAAAAGTTTTTAAAGTGATTCATAGCCAGTCAAGTTGAGACTTTAAGAACTTCATTTTTAACTTGTACTAAAAGCTGTACTAAAAGTTAACCTGATTTTTTTTTCAAAAATATGTCAACAAACTGCAAGCACATGCTAATAAAAGTGTTAAATAAGAGGGGGGTGGGGCAACCTGTGGCTAGATAGATCTTAGGCTTTAGAGGAAAATCCAATACTTTTTCTCCATTAAATAGACATATATTAAAATAAATTCTAGCATCTTATTTCTATAACCATAGATCACAGCATCTTCTTAGCATAGAAATCCCCCACTATTAATTGTGGAGAGAATAAGGGACTGTGGCATGCTTACCCCTTAATGTGACATATCACCAGACTTCTCCAAAAGTTTTAGAGCTATTTCTGGATAACATTTAAAAAATAGTGATCCATTCCAGTCGAGGCCAGCCCGCCATCTTCCACCTGAACCCATCCAAGGGCACCAAGGGCACCAAGGGCACCAGAGGACTCTCCATGCCACAGGACCCCCTAGCACACCCGGAATCTCAGGATCACAGGTGATTGGAACACAACATCAGCTCCAAAGAGTCAAGGAGGGTCTTGTGCCAGCAGGAACAGGGACTAAGAAACCCTGTCCAACCAGAGGCTGGGATCCGTTCTGGTCGGGGCCAGCCCTGCCATCTTCCCCGTGAACCCTGCCAAGACCATCTAGGGCCCCAGAGGACTCTCTACTCTGCAGGACCCCTAGCAGACCCAGGACCTCACTATCACTGGATAGGACGTGGGTGACAGGAGCAACAGAGCTTTTTGGACAGGGTCCCATCGGACCTTCATCCTCAACCAGGAGGTGAAGCTGAGACCCAGACCCCTGGGCACCTTCCTTGCCAGAGGAGACTCAGCCTACAGGGAGGGCTCTGACCCCAGGACTCAGGAGGTGGATCAGAGCTCCTGACTTCTGGACACCTGCCCTGAAAGAGGAGAGCTTGCCTGCAGAGAGTGCTTTGACCACTGTGATTCAGGTGAGAGTTGGACTCCCAGGAGTGCTGACAGAGGCTCACAGAATCACAGGAGGATCAAGCTCCAGACAGAGACAGCTAGAACATTAACACCAGAGATTACCAGATGGTAAAAGGCAAACAAAAATCTTGTTAACAGAAACCAAGAACACTGGGCATCATCAGAACCCAGTACAGCCACCACAGTGAGTCCTAGATACCCCAACACACCCGAAAAGCAAGACGCAGATTTAAAATCATATCTCATGATGGTGGTAGAAGATTTTCAGAAGGGCATTAATAACTCATTTAAAGACATACAGTAGAATACTGCTAAACAGGTAGAAGCCCTTAAAGAATTACAGAAAAACACTGCTGAACAGCTAGAAGTCCTTAAAAAAGAAAACACAAAAATCCCTTAAAGAATTACAGGAAAACACTGAGAAACAGGTAGAAGACCTTAAAGAGGGAACACAAAAATCCCTTAAAAAACTACAGGAAAACAAAACAAAACAGGTGATGGAACTGAACAAAACCATCCAAGATCTAAAAATGGAAGTAGAAACAATGAAGAAAACCCAAAAGGAGACAACTCTTGAGATAGAAACCCTGTGAAAGAAATTATGAACCATAGATGTGAGCATCAGCAACAGAATACAAGAGATGGGAAACAGAATCTCAGGTGCAGAAGATTCCATAGAGAACATGGGCACAACAATCAAAGAAAATGCAAAATGCAAAAAGATCCTAACTCAAACATCCAAGAAATCCAGGAAACAATGAGAAGACCAAACCTACAGATAATAGGAGTAGATGAGAATGAAGATTTTCAACTTAAAGGACCAGGAAATATCTTCAACAAAATTATAGAAGAAAACTTCCCAAACCTAAAGAAAAAGATGCCCATGAACACACAAGAAGCCTACAGAATTCCAAATAGACTGGACCAGAAAAGGAATTCCTCCAGTCACATAATAATCAAAATACCAAATGCACAAAACAAAGAAAGAATATTAAAATCAATAAGGGAAAAGGGTCAAGTAACAGATAAAGGCAGACCTATTAGAATTACATTTGACTTCTCACCAGAGACTATGAAAGCCAGAAGATCCTGGGCAGATGTCATACAGACCCTAAGAGAACACAAATGCCAGCCCAGGCTACTATACCCAGCAAAACTCTCAATTACCATAGATGGAGAAACTAAGGTATTCCATGACAAAACCAAATTTATACAATATCTTTTCACAAATCCAGCCCTTCAAAGGATAATAAAGGGAAATATTCAACACAATGAGGAAAAATAAGCTCTAGAAAAAGCAAGAAAGTAATTTTTTCAACAAACCTAAAGAAGATAGTCACATGAACAGAATTCCAACTCTAATAACGAAAATAACAGGAAGGAACAACGACTTTTCCTTAATATCTTTTAATATCAATGGAATCAATTCCCCAATAAAAAGACAGAATAACAGACTGGTTATGTAAACAGGACCAAACTTTTTGCTACATACAGGAAACCCACCTCAGGGACAAAGACAGACACTGTATTAGAGTAAATGGCTGGAAAACAATTGTCCAAACAAATGGTCCCAAGAAACAAGCTGGAGTAGCCATTCTAATATCGAATAAAATTGACTTTCAACCTAAAGTTTTCAAAAAAGATAAGGAGGGATACTTCTTGCTCATCAAAGGTAAAAGCTTCCAAGATGAACTCTCAATTCGGAACATCTATGCTCCAAATGCAAGGGCATCCACATTCATTAAAGAAACTTTGCTAAAACTCAAAGCACACATTACACCTCACACAATAATAGTGGGAGACTTCAACACCCCACTCTCATCAATGGATAGATTCTGGAAACCGAAGCTAAACATAGACACAGTGAAACTAACAGAAGTTATGAAACAAATGGGTTTAACAGATATCTATAGAACACTTCATCCTAAAACAAAAGGATATACCTCCTTCTCAGCACCTCAAGGTACATTCTCCAAAATTGACCATATAGTCAGTCACCAAACAGGTCTCAGCAGATACAAAAATATTGAAATAAACCCATGCACCCTATCAGATCACCACAAACTAAGGCTGATCTTCAATAACAACATAAATAATAGAAAACACACATACACGTGGAAGCTGAACAACACTCTACTCAAAAATAACTTGGCCAGATATAGCTGTCTCTTGTGAGGCTGTTCCGGGGTGTAGCAAACACAGAAGTGGATGCTCACAGTCAGCTATTGGATGGATCACAGGGCCCCCATTGGAGGAGCTAGAGAAAGTACCCAAGGAGCTAAAGGTGTCTGCAACCCTATAGGTGGAACAACAATATGAACTAACCAGTATCCCCCAGAGCTCATGTCTCTAGCTGCATATGTATCAGAATATGGCCTAGTCAGCCATCATTGGAAAGAGAGGCCCATTGGTCTTACAAACTTTATATGCCTCAGTACAGGGGAATGCCAGGGCCAAGAAGTGGGAGTGGGTGGGTAGGGGAGTAAGGGGGAGAATAGGGGGGACTTTGGGATAGCATTGGAAATGTAGATGAAGAAAATACCTAATTAAAAAAACAAATTTTTCCTTGGCCAAGGAAAAAAATAAACAAATTAAAAACTTTTTAGAATTTAATGAAAATGAAGGCAGAGCATACCCATACTTATGGGACGCAATGAAAGCAGTGCTAAGTGGAAAACTCATAGCTCTGAGTGCCTCCAAAAAGAAACTGGATAAGAGCATACATACACTAACAGCTTGACAGCAAAACCTAAAAACTCTAGATCAAAAAAAGTAAATTCACCCAAGAAGAGTAGACAGCAGGAAATAATCAAACTCATGGCTAAAATCAACCAAATAGAAACAAATAGAACTATACAAAGAATCAACAAAACCAGGAAAATGTTCTTTGAGAAAATCAACAAGATACATAATCCCTTAGCCAGAGGGCTCAGAGACAGTATCCAAATTAACAAAATCAGAAATGAAAAGGGAGACATAAAAATATAAACCAAAGAAATTTTAAAAAATCATCAGATCCTACTCCAAAGACCTATATTCAACTAAACTGGAAAATCTGAATGAAATGGACAGTTTTCAAGACAGATACCAGGTACCAAAGTTAAATCTGGATCAGATAAACATTGAAACAGTCTGAAAACACCTAAAGAAATAGAAGCAGTCATTAAAAGTCTCCCAACCAAAAAAAGGCCAAGACCAGGTGGGTTTAGTGAAGAATTCTATCAGACCTTCAAAGAAGACCTAATACCAATACTCTTCAAACTGTTCCACAAAATAGAAACAGAAGGATCACTGCAACTTTGTTCTATGAAGCAACAATTACACTTATACCTAAACCACACAATGACCCAAAAAAGAACTTCAGACCAATTTCCCATATGAATATGGATGCAAAAATACTCAATAAAATTCTCGCAAACTCTGGCTGGTCCTTGCTGCTCATGTGTACCCCTAGTTGGTCTGCTCCCGTGAAGACTCTATGCTAGAGGACCATGCTAGAGGACTTGCTAGAGGACTTGCTGCACTCAGAGCAATTGATAAGAACACACACACCCTGCCTGGAGTACCAGAGCTGCTGCTGGGAGCCTGGTGGACTCAGGACCCATCACACACCAAAACCCCTACCCTCCCAAATACCACTCACCTTCCTTCTATCCCTCTCATCCCTTACACCTGTTCTTTGCTGCTGGGACAGACCCCTAGTTGGCCTGCTCCCTTGAAGACTCCATATCCCAATCCATCTTAGAGGACCCACTGCGCTCAGAGCAGATGAGAAGTTGAGGATCATCTGCACTGAGAGCAGCTGAGTATTCACTGCTCTCAGAGAAGTTGAGGATAGGCTGCACTAAGCACAGTTGGACAACAGCTTGACTGCTCCACTGAAGACCCAACAGTCTGAAGGCCTTCCAGGAGATTTACTGCAGCCAGAGCAACAGATCAGCAGCTTCTCTGCCCCTGTGAAAAGCCCCCAGCTGGAAGGCCCCAAAGGTGGTCAGATATAGCCAGGGACACAGGCCTACCAGGAGACCTGAAGCAACCCAGGGACAAAAGAGGCAGATTTCATACACTCACCCAGATCAACAAAACACCAGGGATATCCAGATGGCAAAAGGCAAGCACAAGACCATAAGTAACAGAAGGCAAAAATGCATGGGTATCATCAGAACACAGTTTTCCCACCATAGCAAACCCTGAATACACCAACACACCTGAAAATCAGGTTTCTTTCCTAAAGCCCTATCTCACGAAGATAATAGATTCCTTTAAGGAGGATGTCAATAACTCACTGAAAGAAATATAGGAAAACACAGGTAAACAGGTGTCGGAATTGAATAAATCGATCCAAGGCCTAAAAGTGGGGGTAGAAACAATAAAGACAACACAAATGAAGGCAAACCTGGAAATGAAAACCTAGGAAGGAGGTCAAGAATTACAGATGTAAGTATTACCAACAGAATACAAGGGATAGAAGAGAGAATCTCCAGTGTAGAAGATACAGTAGAAAAGAGACTGACACAACTGACAAAAAATTTTCAAAAAAAAAACTGATAACCCAAACCATCCAGGAAATTCAGGACAAAATTAAAAGGCCAAATCTAAGAATAATCAGAATAGAGGAGAATGAAGATTCCCAGCTCAAAGAAACTGAAAATATCTTCAACAAAATTATAGAAGAAAACATTCCCAACCTAAAGAAAGAGATGGACATAAAGGTACAAAAAGCCTATAGAACACCAAATAAATGGGACCAGAAAAGAAAATCTGCTCTTCACATAATTATCAAAACACTAAATGCACAGAGCAAAGAAAGAATATTAAAACCTGCAAGGAAAAAAAGGCCAACTAGCATACAAAGGTAGACCTATTAGAATTACACCAGACTTCTCAACAGATACTATGAAAGACAGAAGAACATGGTCAGATATTATGCAGACTCTAAGAGAACACAAATGCCAGGCCAAGCTATGATACGTAGCAAAACGCTCAATCAACATAGATGGAGAAACCAAAATATTCCAGGACAAAACCAAATTCAAACATTTTTTATCTAACAACCCAGACCAACAGAGGATCCTGGAAGGAAAACCCCAACACTAGGAAAGTACCTACACCAAAGAAAGGACAAGATATTAAGCACCTCACAACAAAGCCAAAAGCAGAGAGCCACAAGCACATAAAACCACCTACAAAAACAAACTTATCAGAAACCAACAGTCATCTCTCTTTAATATCTCTCAATATTAATGGAATCAACTCACCCATAAAAAGACATAAGCTAAGAGACTGGATATGCAAACAAAATCCAGCATTTTGCTGCATACAGGAAACATACCTTAACAACAAAGACATGTATTATCTCAGAGTAAAAGAATGGAAAAAGGTCTTACAAGCAAATGGTCCCAGGAAACAAGCAGGAGTTGCCATCCTAATATCCAATAAAATAAACTTTCAACCAAAAGCTATCACGCATAATGAAGTAGGAAACTTCATATTCATCAAGGGGTAAATCCACCAAGAGAAATTGTCAAATCTGAACATGTATGCCCCAAATGCAGGAGCAGCCAAATTTATAACAGAAACTTTACTAAAACTCAAAGCACACATTGAACCCCAGACAATAATAGTTGGAGATTTCAACGCCTCACTCTCACCAATGGACAGGTCATTGAAACAGAAACTAAACAGAGGCACATTGAAACTAAGAGGTTATGAACCAAATGGATTTAACAGAAATCTACAGAACATTTCACCCTAAAACAAAAGAATACACCTTCTTCTCAGAACCACATGGTACCTTCTCCAAAATCGACCATATAATTGGTCACAAAGCAACCCTTAACAGATAAAAAATGATTAAGATAATACCATGCATCCTATCAGATCACTATGGACGAAGGCTGGTATTCCATAACAGCAAAAACTACAGAAAGCCCACATACAGCAAAAACTACAGAAAGCCCACATACAGAAAGTTGTTCAGTGGAAACTGAACAACTCTTTACTCAGTGATAACTTGGTCAAGGAAGAAATAAAGAAAAATTAAAGACTTCCTGGAATTTTATGAAAATGTTGACACATCATATGGAAACCTATGGGACACAATGAAAACAGTGCTAAGAGAAGAAAGTTCATAACACGAAGTGCCCTGATAAAGAAACTGGAGAGATCTTTCACTAACAACTTAACAGCACACCTAAAAGCTCTAGAACAAAAAGAGCTAACTCACCCAAGAGGAGTAGAAGGCAGGAAATAGTCAAATTCAGGGCTCAAATCAACCAAATAGAAACAAAGAAAACAATACAAAGAATCAACAAAACCAAAAAAATGGTCCTTTGAAAGTATCAAAAAGATAGATAAACACCTAGCCAAACTAACTAAAGGGCCACCAGGAAGTATCTAAATTAAAATAAGAATTGAAAAGGATGACAAAACAACAGAAATGGAGGAAATTCAAAAATATCATCAGATCCTACTGTAAAAGCCTATACTCAACAAAACTGGAAAATCTAGATGAAACGGATGATTTTCTAGACAGATGCCACATACCAAAGTTAAATCAAGAGCAAGTAAACTATCTAAACAGGCCCATATCAGACAAAGAAAGAAAAGAAGTCATTAAAAATCTTGCTATCGAGCCGGGCGTGGTGCACACGCCTTTAATCCCAGCACTCGGGAGGCAGAGGCAGGCGGATTTCTGAGTTCGAGGCCAGCCTGGTCTACAAAGTGAGTTCCAGGACAGCCAGGACTATACAGAGAAACCCTGTCTTGAAAAAAACAACAACAAAAATCTTGCTACCAAAAAAGCGCAGGGCCAGATGGATTTAGTGTAGAATTCTACCAGACCTTCAAAGAAGACCTGATACCAATTTTCCTCAAACTATTCCATAAAATAGAAACAGAAGGAACACTACCTAACTCATTCTATGAAGCCACAAAATATAACACCCCTTCATGTTAAAAGTATTAGAGAGATCAGGAATTCAAGGCCCATACCTAAACATAATAAAAGCAATTTACTGCAAACCAACAACCAATATCAAATTAAATGGAGACATACTTGAAGCAACACCACTGAAATAGGGGACAAGAAAAGGATGACCACTCTCCCCATATCTATTCAATATAGTACTTGAAGTGTTACCTAGAAGTACTACTCAGCAATTAAAAACAATGAATTTATGAAATTCTTAGGCAAATGGAGGATATCATACTGAGTGAGGTAACTGAATCACAAAAGAACACACATGATATGCACTCACTGATAAGCAGATATTAGCCTAGAAACTTAGAATATCCAAGATATAATTTGCAAAACACATGAAAGGCAAGAAGAAGGAAGACAAAAGTGAGAATACTTCGTTCCATCTTAGAATGGGGAACAAAATACCCATGGAATGAGTTACAGAGACAAAGTTCAGAGCTGAGACAGAAGAAAGGACCATCCAGAGACTGCTCTACCTGGGGATCCATCCCATATACAACCACCAAACCCAGACACTATTTCATATGCCAGCAAGATTTTGCTGACAGAACCCTGATATAGCTATCCCTTGTGAGGCTATGCCAGTGCCTAGAAAATACAGAAGTGGATGCTCACAGTCATCTATTGGATGGAACACAGGGCCCTTAATGAAAGAGCTAGAGAAAGTACCCAAGGAGCTAAAGGGGTCTGCAACCCTATAGGAGGATCAACAATATGAACTAACCAGTACCACCCCCCAAACTGTGTCTCTAGTTGCATATGTAGCAGTGGATGGCCTAGTCGGCCATCAATGGGAGGAGAGGCCCTTGGTCTTGTGAGTATCATATGCCCCAGTACAGGGAAATGGCAGTCCCAGGAAGCAGGAGTGGGTGGGTGGGTGGAGGGTATTGGGGTCTTTCGGGATAGCATTTGAAATATAAATGAAAATATCTAATAAAAAAATGAAAAATAGTGTTACCCAGAAAAATAAGACAACGAAAAGAGATCAAGCAGATACAAATTGGTAAAGAAGAAATAAAGATATCACTATTTGCAGATGATATGATAATATACATAAGCAACCCAAAAAAATTCTACCAGAGAACTTCTCCAGCTGATTAACAACTTCAACTAAGTGGCAGGATATAAAATTAACTCAAATAAATCAATAGTCTTCCTTTATACAAAGGATAAACAGGGTGAGAAAGAAATTAGCGAAACAATTCTCTTCATGATAGTCACAAATAGTATAAAATGTCTTGGGGTAACTCTAACCAACCAAGTGAAAGATCTGTATGACAACAACTTCAAGTCTCTTAAGAAAGAAATTGAAGAAGATCTCAGAAAATGGAAAGACCTCCCATGCTCATGAATTGGCAATAATTAACATAGT
This sequence comes from Mus caroli, assembly GCF_978045245.1. NCBI lineage: Eukaryota > Metazoa > Chordata > Mammalia > Rodentia > Muridae > Mus > Mus caroli. Next base: position 137,989,899 of record NW_028227260.1, read on the forward strand.
AAAATTGCCCATCCTACCAAAGGCAATCTATAGATTCAATGTAATCCCCATCAAAAGTCCAACTCAATTCTTCACTGAGTTAGAAAGGGCAATTTGCAAATTCATCTGGAATAACAAAACACCTAGGATAGCAAAAACTCTTCTCAAGGATAAAAGAACCTCTGGTGGAATCACCATGCCTGACCTAAAGCTGTACTACAGAGCAATAGTGATAAAACCTGCATGGTATTGGTAAAGAGACAGACATGTTAATCAGTGGAATAGATTGAAGACCCAGAAATAAAACAACACACTTTCAGTAACTTGATTTTCGACAAAGACGCCAAAAATATATAATCAAAAAAGAAAGCATCTTCAATAAATGATGCTGGTCTAACTGGCTGTCTGAATGTAGAAAAATGAAAATAGACCTATTTTGTCACCTTGTACAAAGCTCAAGTCCAAGTTGATCAAGGACCTCAACATAAAACCAGATACACTGAATCTAGTAGAAGAGAAAGTGGGAAAGCGCCTTGAACTCATTGGCACAGGGGGAAATTTCCTAAACAGAACTCCAATGGCTCATGCTCTAAGATCAAGAATTGAAATGGGACCTCATGAAACTGGAAAGCTTCTGTAAGGCAAAGGACATAGTTGATAAGACAAATTGGCAACCTACATATTGGGAAAAAATCTTCACTAACCCCACATCCGATAGAGTGTGAATGTCCAAAATATATAAAAGATCTCAAGAAGTTAATCACTAAAAAACCAAACAACCTGATAAAAAAAATGAGATATAGAACTAAACCAAAATTTCACAACTGAGGAATCTAGAATGGCTCAGAAACACCTAAAGAAATGTTCAAAGTCCATAGAGATCAGAGAAATGCAAATTAAAGGACCCTGAGATTCCACCTTACACCAATCAGAATGGCTAAGATCAAAACCTCAGGTGACAACACATGTTGGAGAGGATGTGGAGAAAGAGGAACATTCCTCCATTGATGGTGGGATTGCAAACTGGTACAACCACTCTGGAAATCATTCTGGAGGTTCCTCAAAAATTTGGAAATAGATCTACCTGAAGACCCAGCTATACCACTCTTGGGAATATACCCAAAAGATGTGCCACCAAGCCACAGGGGCAAGTGTTCCACTATGCTCATAGCAGCCATATTTAAAATAGATAGAAACTGGAAACAACCCAGATGTCCCTCAACAGAGGAATAGATACAGAAAATGTGGTTTATTTACACAATGGAATACTATACAGCTATTAAGAATGAGGACATCCTGAGTTTTGCAGGCAAATGGATGGAACTTGAAAATATCATCCTGAGTGAGGTAACTCAGACCCCAAAAGACATGCATGGTTTGTACTCACTAGTAAGGGATATTAGGCAAAAATTATAATAATACAGAATACACAAGATATAGTCCACAGAACTCAAAAAGCTCAAGAAACTGAAGTGTCCAGGTGAGGCTGCCTCAGTCTCACTTGGAAGAGAGAAGAAGGCAATCACATGTGGGGAAGTAGGGAGGGACTTGGGAGGGAAAGTGGATAGCATGCGGGGAGTGGGGGAGGAAGGGGAACCTGATCTGGTATTCGGTGAGGGAAAAGGACTGAAGCCCTGAGGGCCAGCAGAAAGAATGTAAACAGGCAACCTCAGAAAAATAGGAGGTTGGGAAAACCCCCCAGAATGCACCAGAGACCTGGGAGTGAGAGACTCCTTAGATGAAATGCCAGACAGTAGGGAGAGGAACTTATAGAGCCCACTTCCAGCAGGAAGATAGGACATCAAGTGAGGGATGGGGTTTCCATGCCACAGTCACACTTCTGACCCATAGTTTTTCCTGTCTGAAAAAAGTACAGGAATTAGAAATGGACAGGAGCCTGGAGAAAAGAAGGTCCAGGGAAAGACCCAAAGTGCGATCCAGCTCAAGAGGAGATCCTAAGGCCTGCCACTATTACTGAGGCTATGTAGCACACACAATATAGGGATCTATCATGACTGCCCTCCAAAAGACCCAACAAGAAACTGAAAGAGTCAGATACAGATATTTGCACCCAACCAATGGACAGAAGCAGCTGACCCCTGTTGTTGAATTGGGGAATGCTGAAAGAAGCTGAGGAGAAGGGCAGCATTGTAGGAGGACCAGCAGTCTTAATTAATCTGGACCCCCCAAGATTTTTCAAACACTGGATCACCAAACAGACATCATACACCAGCTGATATAAAGCCCCCCAACACACATACAATAGAGGACTTCTGGGTCTGTGTTCATTCAGAGATGATGTACACAACCCTCAAGAGACTGGAGGCCCCAGGGAGTTTAGAAGTCAGGTTGGATGGGGGGGGGGGTGGAATCCACATGGAGACAGGGTGGGGTGGGGAGGAGGTGTGGGATGTGGAGCAGTTGGAGGGTATATGGGGGCAGGGAATGTAATGTAGAGTGTAAAAATGAATTAAAAATTAAATTAAATTAAAAAAAAATTCTCACAACCTGAATCCAGAATCCATCAAAATGATCATTCACCATGGTCAAGTAGGGTTCATCCCAGTGATGCAGGGATGGTTCAATATGTAAAAATCCATCAACGTACTCCACTGTATAAACAAACTCAAAGAAAAAAAACCTGATCATCTCATGCTGAAAAAGCACTTAACAAAATTCAACACCACTTCTTGGTAAAATGTCTTGGAAATATTAAGAATTAACAGTCCATACCTAAACATAGTAAAAGCATTATACAGCAAACCAGTAGCCAATATCACACTAAATGAAGAAAAACTTCAAGGAATCCCATTAAAATCAGGGACTAGACAAGGTTGCCCAAGCTCTCACTGGCTATTCAATATAGAACTTGAAGTTCTAATAGCCAGAGCAATTAGACAACAAGAGGAGGTCAAAGGGATACAAAGAAGAAAGAAAGAAGTTAAACTATCGCTATTCACAGATGATATGATTGTATACTTAAGTGACCCCAAAAACTCCACCAGAGAACTCCTAAACCTGATAAACAACTTCAGCAACGTGGCTGGATATAAAATTAACTCAAACAAATCAGTGGCCTTTCTCTACTCAAAGAATAAACAGGCTGAGAAAGAAATAAGGGAAATGAAACTCCTCAAAAAAGTCACAAATAATATAAAATACCATGGTGTGACTCTAACCAATCAAGCAAAAGATCTGTATGATAAGAACTTCAAGCCTCTGAAGAAAGAAATTGAAGATCTCAGAAGATTGAAAGATCTCCAATACTCACGTATTGAAGGATTAATGTAGTATAAATGGCCATCTTGTCAAAAGCAATTTACAAATTCAATGCAATCCCCATCAAAATTCCAACTCAATTCTTTATAGAGTTAGAAAGAACAATTTGCAAATTCATTTTGAATAACAAAAAACCCAGGATAGTGAAAACTGTTCTCAACAATAAAAGAATCGCAATCCTGATTTAAAAAAAAAAAAACAAAAAACAAAAACAAAAGCAAAAGCAAAAAACACTGCTTGGTATTGGTACAGTGACAGGAGGCAGGAATATCAAAGGAATAGAATTGAATGAATGCACATACCATGGTCACTTGACAAAGGAGCTAAAACCATCCAGTGAGAAAAAGACAGCATTTTCAACATATGGTGCTAGTTCAACTTGTAGTCAGCATGTGGAAGAATTCAAATTGATCTATTCTTATCTCCTTGTACAAATCTCAATTACAAGTGGATCAAGGACCTCAACATAAAACCAGATACAATAAATCTAATAGAAAAGAAAGTAGGGAAGATCCTCAAACATGAGCACAGGGGAAAGTTTCCTGAACAGAACAGAGTGGTTTATGCTCTAAGATCAACAATAGACAAATGGGACTTCATAAAATTGCAAAGCTTCTGTAAGGCAAAGGACAATGTCAATAGGACAAAATGGCAACCAACAAATTGGGGAAAGATCTTTACCAATATATCCAATAGATGGATAATATCCAATATATACAAAGAACTTAAGAAGGTAGACTCCAGAGAACCAAATAACCCTATTAAAATGGGGGAACAGTGCTAAACAGTGAATTCACAACTGGGGAAACTTGAAGGACTGGGAAACACGTAAAGAAATATTCAACATCCTTAGTCATCAGGGAAATGCAAATCAATATGACCCTGAGATTCCACCTCACACCTGTCAAAATGGCTAAGATTAAAAACTCAGGTGACAGCAGATGCAGGTGAGTATGTGGAGAAAGAGGAACACTCCTCAATTGTTAGTGGGATTGCAAGCTGGTACAACCACTCTGGAAATCAGTCTGACAGTTCCTCAGAAAATTGGACATAATACTACCTGAGGACCCAGATCTACCACTCCTGGGCATATTCTCAAACAGGTGCTCCAACATGTAATAGGACACATGTTCCACTATGTTCAGAGCAGCTATGTTTATAATAGCCAGAAGCTAGACGCAGCCCAGATGTCCCTCAACAGAGGAATGGTTATACAAAATGTGGTACATTTACACATTGGAGTACTACTCAGCCATTAAAAACAACTTCATAAAATTTGCAGGCAAATGAATGGAACTTGAGAATATCATCCTGAGTGAAGTGACTCAGTCGCAAAGGAACAAACACAGTATGACTTACCAATAAGTGGCTATTAGCCCAAAAGTTTGGAATACCCAAGATTCAATTCACAGACCATTCAAAGTCTAAGAAGAAGGAAAAACAAAATGTGGATGTTTCAGTGCTTCTTAGAAGGGTGAACAAAATACTCACAGGAGGAAATATGGAGACAACATGTGGAGCAGAGACTGAAGGAAAGGCCATCCAGAGACTGACCTACCTGGGGAATCCATCTCATATACAGCCACCAAACTCAGATGTTATTGTGGATGCCAGGAAGTGTTTGCTGATAGAAGCCTGATGTGGCTGTCTCCTGAGAGGCTCTGTCAGAGCCTGACAAATACAGAGGAGGAAGCTTGCAGCCAACAATTGAGCTGAGCTCGAGAGTGACCAATGGAGGTGTTAGAGAATGGACTGAAGGAGCTGAGGGAGTTTGCTGCCGCATGGAGGGAGCAACAGTATCAACAGAACAGACGCCCTGAAGCTCCTGGGGACTGGACCACCAACCAAAGAATACACATGGTGCTGGCCACATATGTGGCAGATGATGCCCTTGTTGAACATCAGTGGGAGGAGAGACCCTTGGGCCTGAAGGTATTCAATGCCCCAGTGTAGGGGAATGCCAGGGTAGGAGGATAGGAGTGGATGGGTGGGGAGCACCCTCATAGAGGCAGGGGGAGGGGAGATTGGATTGGGAATTTCTGAAGGGGAGACCTGGAAAGGGGAAAAATATTTGAAATGTAAATAAAGAAAATGTCCAAGAAAAACAAACAACAACAAGGGCCAAAAGCATTAAGAATTTTGCAGGCAAATGGATGGAACTGGAGAATATCATACTGAGTGAGGTAACCCAGTCCCCAAAGGGCATGTATAGTATGTACTCACTTATAAGTGGATATTAGTCAGAAAGTACAGGTAACATGTTACACTCCACTGACCCAAAGAAGTTAAACAAGAAGGCCCAAGTGAGGAAGCTTGAATATCACTTAGAAGTGGGAATAAAATAGTCATAACAGGCAGATGAAGAGAAGGAACTTAGAGGGAGGGAAATGAGGAGGGGAACAGGGAGTTCTGGATCAGGTATGGCGAAGGACAGAAGAGATGGCTAGATGGCCATGAAAATGAATAGAAATCTGAAATTGATTGGGGTGAGGAGGTGGGGAAGCATTTCCAGGATGAGACAGAGACCTGGGATAAAAGAGGCATTCAAGAAACAATGGGGGTGGTTTTAGCTGTGACTTACAACACTGGGGGTATGGAACCTGAAGAGGCCACCTCTTGTAGCCAGGCAGGAACCCCAGTGGTGCTATAAAGATGACACCAACCCACCCAGAAAGTGTTCAATTCAAAATTTATCCTGTCTACAAAAATGTGGGCATGAGGGATGGAACAGTGTCTGAGGGGACAGACAACCAATAACCAACCCAAATTGAGACCCATCCAATGGGCAAATACCAATCCCTGACATTACTAATGATAATCTGCTATCTATTAAGACAAGAGCATGTTGTCCTATGAGAGGCTTCACCCAGCAGCTGATTCAGACAGATACAGACACTTGCAGCCAAACAGTGGATGGAACTTGGGGACTCTTGTGCAAGAACAGGAGGAAGGATTGCAGGCCCCAAATGGAATAGAAACTTTACAGGAAGACCAACAAAGTCAACTAATCTGAACCCTTGTGACTCTCAGAGTCTGAACTGCCAACTAAAGGACATACACAAACTGGTTCTAGGCCTCCCCACCCATATGTAGCAGATATGGAGCTTGGTCTTCATGTGCAACCCAAACAACTGGAACAGGGGCTGTCCCAAAAGTTGTTACCTGTATGTGGAGTATGTTCTTCTAACTAGGCTGTCTTGTCTGGCCTCAGTGGAAGAGGAAGTGCCTATCCTATCTTAGCAGAGAATTGAAGTGCCAGGATGTGGGGATACCCAGGATGGCCCACACATGCTCAGAGTAGAATGGTAACGGGTATGGGGGAAGGATTGTGGGAGGGAGTGACTGGGAGGGGATAATGAGTGCAAAGTAAAGTGAATAAGTAAAGCAGTAATATTAAATTAAAAAGTAAAGTAATTAAGCCTATGGGTTCTTTGTAGCCTAGAATTCCATTACCTTCTATACTACCCAGAGATTGGCCTGTAATCGTTATTTATTTTAAAAGATTTTTTTTTTACTATTCCCTTGCAGAAAATTTTTGCTTTTACTATGCCCACATATAATAATACTAAACCTGCGAAGAGATATCACTGGAATGTTCTTCTTCAGAGAATGTTAATTTGTCCAATGTTATATCAATATGTTGTGCAGCAGCCATTAGAAATAATTTATAAGCTATTTTCTCAGTCCATTATTTACCATTACATGGATGATATGTTACTAGCTGATTTTGATACAGATACCTTAGGGAAAATGTTTAATGAAACACAAAAGATTTTATCTTACTGGGAGCACCTGAAAAAATAGAAAAAGGAAATTCTATAAATTACTTAGGATTTAAAGTGAGTCAACAAAAAAATTCAGCCTCAAAAGGTTCAGATTAGAAGCAATAAATTAAAAACTCCTAATGATTTTTAAAGATTATTAGGTGATATTAATTGTTTATGCCTTACTATTGGATTAACTACTTTAGAGTTAAGTCTTTGATTCAAACCCTGCAAGGTGATCAAATTTAAACTGTCCACAAAAATTTTCGAAGCCCAACAGGAATTGGCCCAGGTAGAACAGAGATTATGTGATGTCAATGTGGACAAATTAGATCTGTATTGGCTTCATTTTAGTTATGTTATCTTCCATTCATTCTCTTACTGAAATAATTTTGCAGAGAAGATAATATTTTAGAGTGAATTTTCAATCACATAAACAGACTAGAAATTAAAAACCTAAATGTAAAAGGTTTCCAAATTAATTATTAAAGGAAAAACAAAGACTTCATCAGTTAACAGGATTTGATCCAGCAGAGATTGTAGTTCCATATTCAAAGGCTCAAATTACACAATAATGGATGATTAATGATAGGTGGCACAGAGCTTGCATTAATTTCTTGGGAGAAATTAACAATAAATTTCCACAGAGCAAAAGACCTCAATTTATAAAAAAGACAAAATATATTCTCCCATGAATAGTTTTTAAAAATCACCAAGCCCTTTCAGTTTGTGCCTGAATCTCAGAGCAAAGCCTGTGCTGTGGATTCCCAACCACTCGGCCCACACACAGACACATCTTGACCCCCAGGAGTTCTGAAAGATCTGGGATCACAGGTGAGGCCTGCTCCAATACCTGACATAACTGGGACTCCCCAGGACCAGAGGATGCTGGAACTCCACCCACCAGGAGACACACATTTCTTCTGGTTTGCACCTATGCCCAGAAGCAGAGCATGGGCTCTGTTTCTTACCCCATCAGTCCACACCCAGATGCAGCTTGACCCCAAGAGTTCTGATACATCCAGGATCACAGGCTCACAGAAGGAACAGGCTTCAGTGAGAGACAACAAGACTAATTAACACCAGAGATAACCAGATGTGGAGAGGAAAGCCTAAGAACATAAGCAACATAAATCAATACTACTTGGCAACATCAGAACCCAGTTCTTCCTGCCATAAGCCCTGGATACCCCCAACACACCTGAAAAGCAAGATTCTGATCTAAAATCCCATTTCATAAAGGTGATAGAGGACTTTAAGAAGGATATAAATAAAAAAAAATAAAAAAAAAGGATATAAATAACTTCCTTAAAGAAATACAGGAGAACACAGGTAAGCAAGTAGAAGCCGTTAAAAGAGGAAACATAAATCTCTTAGCAGTTTTTTTTCATTTTTTTATTAGATATTTTCTTTATATACATTTCAAATGCTATCCCAAAAGTTCGCTATACCCTCCCTCTGCCCTGCTCCCCTACCCACCCACTCCCGCTTCTTGGCCCTGGCATTTGGGGCATATAAAGTTTGCAATACCAAGGGGCCCCTCTTCCCAGTGATGGCCGACTAGGCCATCTTCTGCTACATATGCAGCTAGAGATACGAGCTCTGGGGGTACTGGTTAGTTAATATTGTTGTTCCACCTATAAGGTTGCAGACCCCTTCAGCTCCTTGGGTGCTTTCTCTAGCTCCTCCATTGGGGGCCCTGTGTTCCATCCTATAGATGACTGTGAGCATCCACTTCTGTATTTGCCAGGCACTGGCATAGCCTCAAACGAGACAGCTATAACAGGGTCCCTTCAGCAAAATCTTTCTGGTATGTGCAATAGTGTCTGGGTTTGGTGGCTAATTATGGGATGGATCCTGGCAGATTATCTTATAGGAATTTTGAATGGGTTCCTGAATGGGAGCACAAAGTGGAGTTTTCCTTAGCTATCACACCATGCAGTGTTTTATTTTTGCTTTGATCCAGTGTTTCCTCCCTGAAGTGGAAACTTAAAGGATCTTTGGAAAATCAGTTGCACTGGATTGTGTTTTGCTGGGGAAAACATGTGAAGGAATGAATGGTTCATTGAAGCAGAGTCCAATTAAAGGGGATCTGAGGTCCCTTTCTGACCTTGGGCACTAAACACACACACACTAAATACAATGTATTCACAATACTTCTACATTACATCTCCTTTAAGGAAAAAGAGTGACACTTTTCCTCTGTGGCTTCTTCCCTCAAAGCTATAACCTCAATCTAGTCATGATGGGACAGGGCAACAACCCCAAACACTCTGTGAAACTTCTCATCAGAATGCCTCAAACAGCAGTGTCATCTAAAAGAAACAAGGTCTATGGAAATATCATTACCAACAAGATCCTAAGAAAACAAAAACTGAGCCCAGTGCTTCCTTATGAAGGGAAACTGGGTGTATGTGGCACAGAGACTCTCCATATGACCTTTCTAAGTTATAAATTCAGAACTACACTAAAAAGTTAAGTAAAAGTTAAGGAGATCTCGCTGTCATCTCCCCATGCATTTAGGTGTATGAGGCCCTTTAACTATGCCAGTCTATCTCCACTCAGGCCCTGGCTGTCTCTCCCATTGCAATCCATTCTTCTTGCCAATTCCTTTCCACAGTTGTGACTACATACCATTGTTAGGCTGGGATGTGGGGGGAAATCAGATGCAAAAGAAAAAGAAAAAATGTATATGGCCCCTCAGTATTCACACAACATTGGGCCATTCCCTACCCCAGTTCAGACTTTATCATGAGCCATTTGTATAAGGACAAAGGCTGCTATCTACAAAGAGCAATAAGCCTGATGCAACCCCCACCCAGGTGTGTGATGATCAGAAAATCATACTGGGATGTTTAGTAACACCTCATAAATGATACCAATTTTTTTCTGCCTCCAATGTTAAATTCCAGTCCTTGAGACATGGGTACCTCTAGTATCTGGCAGACTGTTTCATAAATATTACATTGACAATGAGTATGGGTAGCTAGCCCATAAAAAGTTACCTATCTGTTTCCCCTCCACAACTCTACCACACTGACAAGTCAAGACACTGTGTTGAGGAGCAGCATCTTACAACTCGGGTCCCTGAAATGCAGCTCACTCCATGACGGAACTTTTCCTCTTAAGGGTGTCTATCAGCCAACTCCTGATCTGCTACCCACACTAGAAACTGGACTGACATACTCAAGGTTTTTCTAACTATAATCATCTTAATATATAAACCAAGGAAACCAAAAGAAAAGGAAAGTCGGAGGTGAAATTAAAACAGAAAACAAAGAAATAAAGTCACAGTTGTTCAGGAAGGAAGGAAGGAAGGAAGGAAGGAAGGAAGGAAGGAAGGAAGGAAGGAAGGAAGGAAGGAAGGAAGGAAGAGAATAACTGGCCCTCATAGCACACTTTCTTCCCAATCAGACCAAAGCCACAATATGTACTCAATACATCTCTTCATATTGATGAATTTCTGCCAGCTGCATTTGCTGAAGATGAGCCTGTAGGGCGGTAACTGACCTGCTTTGAAATACAAGATAGTTGAAAAGCAACAGGATAAAGGCTGTCTGTAGGGAAGTTCAGGTACTCTATTCAGTTGCAAATTAGCAACTATCAAGGTCAAACTCTGCCCCCTCCCCCAGGTGGTTTGGGAATCAACAGAAAAGCTGTTACTTCTCATGTAAATAGGCTATGCTCCAAGTTAACTCTGCTAGCTAATACAGATTTTTAGCTTTCTTCATAATAGGAATCTATAATATTGGAATTATTACTAGACCAGTCCATGATTGAGTCAGAATACCTGGTCACATTAAAGGAAAGAGAAGAGTCATTATAACTCCTCCTTTTGAATCATTTTTCTAAGTCAGTTTCCACAGTCTCTAATGTTCTCTGTCCCATAAGGTTAAAAAGCTTGAAGCAAGGCAGATTAGCATGTCTAATCTGGGACAAAGACAAGCAAAGGTGGGTCAAGAACATATATATACCCAATACAGCTTTCTTGTCAGCACCGGAGTAGCTAGAGCGCAGGGTCGGCTGACACCCGCCAGCTACCCACGACCCCCGCCACAGGATTTTGAGACTGCTGGTGAGTGGAACACAGCTTCTGCTCCAGTCCAATCACTCGGGACCTGAGACTGCTTTGGTTGGGGAGGGAGAAATCCGGCCTACATAGGGCCACAAGCCTCTTCCGATCAGAAAAGCACCGGGGTAGCTAGGGTGCAGGGTCGGCTGACACTCGCCAGCTACCCACAACACCCGCCACAGGATCTTAAGACTTCTGGTGAGTGGAACACAGCTTCTGCTCCAATCCAATTGCACGCGGAACCTGAGACTGCATTAGGTAGGGAAGCAGAAAACCGGCCTGAGTAGGACTACAGGCCTATTCTGGCTGGACCAGCACCGGGGTACTGCCAGCTACCCACGACCCCCGCCACAGGATTTTGAGACTGCTGGTGAGTGGAACACAGCTTCTGCTCCAATCTTTAAACAGTGACAACGACAACAACTAACCCCAGAGATTACCAGATGGCAAAAGTTAAACGTAATAATCTTAATAACAGAAACCAAGACCACTCACCATCATCAGAACCCAGCACTCCCGCTTCGCCCAGTCCAGGGCACCCCAACACACCAGTAAAGCTAGACACGGATATAAAAGCATATCTCCTGATGATGGTAGAGGACATCAAGAAGGACTTTAATAACACACTTAAAGAAATACAAAGGAACACTGGTAAACAGGTAGAAGACAATAAAGAGGAAGCACAAAAATCCCTTAAAGAATTGCAGGAGAACACTGCTAAAGAGTTACAAATCCTTAAAGAAAAACAGGATAACCTATTCAAACAGGTAGAAGTCCTTAATGAAAAACAGGAAAACACATCCAAACAGATGATGGAAATGAACAAAACCATACTAGACCTAAAAAGGGAAGTAGACACAATAAAGAAAACCCAAAATGAGGCAACACTGGAGATAGAAACCCTAGGAAAGAAATCTGGAACCATAGATACCAGCATCAGCAACAGAATACAAGAGATGGAAGAGAGAATCTCAGGTGCAGAAGATTCCATAGAGAACATCAGCACAACAATCAAGGAAAATGTAAAATGCAAAAAGATCCTAACTCAAAACATCCAAGAAATACAGGACACAATGAGAAGACCAACCCTACGGATAATAGGAGTGGATGAGAATGAAGATTTTCAACTCAAAGGACCAGCAAACATCTTCAACAAAATTATAGAAGAAAACTTCCCAAATCTAAAGAAAGAGATGCCCATGAACATACAAGAAGCCTACAGAACTCCAAATAGACTGGACCAGAAAAGAAATACCTCCCGACACATAATAATCAGAACAACAAATGCTCTAAATAAAGATAGAATACTAAAAGCAGTAAGAGAAAAAGGCCAAGTAACATATAAAGGCAAGCCAATCAGAATTACACCAGATTTTTCACCAGAGACTATGAAAGCCAGAAGATCCTGGACGGATGTTATACAGACACTAAAAGAACACAAATTCCAGCCCAGGCTACTATACCCAGCCAAACTCTCAATTAACATAGATGGAGAAACCAAAGTATTCCACGACAAAACCAAATTCACACATTATCTCTCCACGAATCCAGCCCTTCAAAGGATAATAACAGAATAAAACCAATACAAGGACAGGAACCACGCCCTAGAAACAACAAGAAGGTAATCCCTCAACAAACCTAAAAGAAGACAGCCACAAGAACAGAATGCCAACTTTAACAACAAAAATAACAGGAAACAACAATTACTTTTCCTTAATATCTCATAATATCAATGGACTCAACTCCCCGATAAAAAGACATAGACTAACAAACTGGCTACACAAACAAGACCCAACATTTTGCTGCTTACAGGAAACTCATCTCAGAGAAAAAGATAGACACTACCTCAGAATGAAAGGCTGGAAAACAATTTTCCAAGCAAATGGTATGAAGAAACAAGCTGGAGTAGCCATTCTAAAACCTGATAAGATTGACTTCCAACCCAAAGTCATTAAAAAAGACAGGGAGGGACACTTCATACTCATCAAAGGTAAAATCCTCCAAGAGGAACTATCAATCATGAATATCTATGCTCCAAATACAAAGGCAGCCACATTCATTAAAGAAACTTTAGTAAATCTCAAAGCACACATTGCACCTCATACAATAATAGTGGGAGACTTCAACACACCACTTTCACCAATGGACAGATCATGGAAACAGAAACTAAACAGGGACACAGAGAAACTAAGAGAAATTATGAATCAAATGGATCTGGCAGATAGCTACAGAACATTCTATCCTAAAACAAAAGGATATACCTTCTTCTCAGCACCTCATGGTACCTTCTCCAAAATTGACCACATAATTGGTCACAAAACAGGCCTCAACAGATACAAAAATATTGAAATTGTCCCATGTATCCTATCAGATCACCATGGACTAAGGCTGATCTTCAATAACAAAATAAATAATAGAAAGCCAACCTTCACGTGGAAACTGAACAACACTCTTCTCAATGATACCTTGGTCAAGGAAGGAATAAAGAAAGAAATGAAGGACTTTTTAGAGTTCAATGAAAATGAAGCCACAACATACCCAAACTTATGGGACGCAATGAAAGCATTTCTAAGAGGAAAACTCATAGCTCTGAGTGCCTCCAAAAGGAAACTAGAGAGAGCACACATTAGCAGCTTGACAACATACCTAAAAGCACTAGAACAAAAGGAAGCAAATTCACCCAAGAGGAGTAGACGACAGGAAATAATCAAACTCAGGGGCGAAATCAACCAAGTGGAAACAAGAAAAACTATTCAAAGAATCAACCAATCAAGGAGCTGGTTCTTTGAGAAAATCAACAAGATAGATAAACCCTTAGCCAGACTCACTAGAGGGCACAGGGAAAGCATCCTAATTAACAAAATCAGAAATGAAAAAGGAGACATAACAACAGATCCTGAAGACATCCAAAACACCATCAGATCCTTCTACCAAAGGCTATACTCAACAAAACTGGAGAACCTGGATGAAATGGAGAAGTTCCTAGACAGATACCAGGTACCAAAGTTGAATCAAGATCAGGTTAATGATCTAAACAGCCCTATATTCCCCCAAAGAAATAGAAGCAGTCATTAATAGTCTCCCAACTAAAAAAAGCCCAGGACCAGATGGGTTTAGTGCAGAGTTCTATCAGACCTTCAAAGAAGATCTAATCCCAGTTCTTCACAAACTATTCCACAAAATAGAAACAGAAGGTACTCTACCAAACTCATTCTATGAAGCCAAAATTACTCTGATACCTAAACCACAAAAAGACCCAACAAAGATAGAAAACTTCAGACCAATATCCCTTATGAATATTGATGCAAAAATACTCAATAAAGTTCTTGCTAACCGAATCCAAGAACACATCAAAACAATCATCCATCCTGACCAAGTAGGTTTCATCCCAGGGATGCAGGGATGGTTCAATATACGGAAATCCATCAAAGTAATCCAGTATATAAACAAACTCAAAGACAAAAACCACATGGTCATCTCCTTAGATGCGGAAAAAGCATTTGACAAGATCCAACACCCATTCATGATAAAAGTCTTGGAAAGATCAGGAATTCAAGGCCCATACCTAAACATGATAAAAGCAATCTACAGCAAACCAGTAGCCATCATCAAAGTAAATGGTGAGAAGCTTGAAGCAATCCCTCTAAAATCAGGGACTAGACAAGGCTGTCCACTTTCTCCATACCTATTCAACATTGTACTTGAAGTCCTAGCCAGAGCAATTGGACAACAAAAGGAGATCAAAGGGATACAAATTGGAAAAGATGAAGTCAAAATATCACTTTTTGCAAATGATATGATAGTATATATAAGTGACCCTAAAAATTCCACCAGAGAACTCCTAAGCCTGATAAACAGCTTCGGTGAAGTAGCTGGATATAAAATTAACTCAAACAAATCAATGGCCTTTCTCTACACAAAGAATAAACAGGCTGAGAGAGAAATTAGGGAAACAACACCCTTCTCAATAGTCACAAATAATATTAAATATCTTGGCGTGAATCTAACTAAGGAAGTGAAAGATCTGTATAATAAAAACTTCAAGTCTCTGAAGAAAGAAATTATAGAAGATCTCAGAAGATGGAAAGATCTCCCATGCTCATGGATTGGCAGGATCAACATTGTAAAAATGGCTATCTTGCCAAAAGCAATCTACAGATTCAATGCAATCCCCATCAAAATTCCAAATCAATTCTTCAACGAATTAGAAAGTGCAATCTGCAAATTCATCTGGAATAACAAAAAACCTAGGATAGCAAAAACTCTTCTCAAGGATAAAAGAACCTCTGGTGGAATCACCATGCCGGACCTAAAGCAGAGCAATTGTGATAAAAACTGCATGGTACTGGTATAGTGACAGACAAATAGACCAATGGAATAGAATTGAAGACCCAGAAATGAACCCACACACCTATGGTCACTTGATCTTCGACAAGGGAGCTAAAAACATCCAGTGGAAGAAAGACAGCATTTTCAACAAATGGTGCTGGCACAACTGGTTGTTAACATGTAGAAGAATGCGAATCGATCCATTCCTATCTCCTTGTACTAAGGTCAAGTCTAAGTGGATCAAGGAACTTCACATAAAACCAGAGACACTGAAACTTATAGAGGAGAAAGTGGGGAAAAGCCTTGAAGATATGGGCACAGGGGGAAAATTCCTGAATAGAACAGTAATGGCTTGTGCTGTAAGATCGAGAATTGACAAGTGGGACCTCATGAAACTACAAAGCTTCTGCAAGGCTAAAGACACCATCAATAAGACAAAAAAAAACACCAACAGATTGGGAAAGGATCTTCACCTATCCTAAATCAGATAAGGGACTAATATCCAATATATATAAAGAACTCAAGAAGGTGGACTCCAGAAAGTCAAATAACCCCATTAAAAAATGGGGCTCAGAACTGAACAAAGAATTCTCACCTGAGGAATACCGAATGGCAGAGAAGCACCTGAAAAAATGTTCAACATCCTTAATCATCAGGGAAATGCAAATCAAAACAACCCTGAGATTCCACCTCACACCAGTCAGAATGGCTAAGATCAAAAATTCAGGTGACAGCAGATGCTGGCGAGGATGTGGAGAAAGAGGAACACTCCTCCATTGTTGGTGGGATTGCAAGCTTGTACAACCACTCTGGAAATCAGTCTGGCGGTTCCTCAGAAAATTGGACATAGTACTACCGGAGGATCCAGCAATACCTCTCCTGGGCATATATCCAGAAGATGTCCCAACCAGTAAAAAGGACACATGCTCCACTATGTTCATAGCAGCCCTATTTATAATAGCCAGAAGCTGGAAAGAACCCAGATGTCCCTCAACAGAGGAATGGATACAGAAATTATGGTACATTTACACAATGGAGTACTTACTACTCAGCTATTAAAAAGAATGAATTTATGAAATTCCTAGCCAAATGGATGGACCTGGAGGGCATCATCTTGAGTGAAGTAACACAATCACAAAAGAACTCACACAATATGTATTCACTGATAAGTGGATATTAGCCCAAAACTTAGGATACCCAAGATATAAGATACAATTTGATAAACGCATGAAACTCAAGAATGAAGACCAAAGTGTGGACACTGTGCACCTTCTTAGAATTGGGAACAAAACACCCAGGGAAGGAGTTACAGAGACAAAGTTCGTAGCTCTGATGAAAGGATGGACCATTTAGAGACTGCCGTATCCAGGGATCCATCCCATAATCAGCTTCTAAACGCTGACACCATTGCATACACTAGCAAGATTTTGCTGAAAGGACCCAAATATAGCTGTCTCTTGTGATACGATGCCGGGGCCTAGCAAACACAGGAGTGGATGTTCACAGTCAGCTATTGGATGTATCACAGGGCTCCCAATGGAGAAGCTAGAGAAAGTACCCAAGGAGCTAAAGGGATCTGCAACCCTATTGTTGGAACAACATGATGTACTAACCAGAACCCCGGAGCTCTTGTCTCTAGCTGCATATGTATCGAAAGATGGCCTAGTCGGCCATCATTGGAAAGAGAGGCCCATTGGACTTGCAAACTTTATATGCCCCAATATAGGGGAATGCCAGGGCCAAAAGAATGGGAATGGGTGGGTAGGGAAGAGGGGGGCGCTATGGGGGACTTTTGGGATAGCATTGGAAATGTAATTGAGGAAAATATGTAATAAAAATATTAAAAATAAAAAAAAACATGTAGAAGAATGCGAATCGATCCATTCCTATCTCCTTGTACTAAGGTCAAGTCTAAGTGGGTCAAGGAACTTCACATAAAACCAGAGACACTGAAACTTATAGAGGAGAAAGTGGGGAAAAGCCTTGAAGATATGGGCACAGGGGAAAAATTCCTGAATAGAACAGTAATGGCTTGTGCTGTAAGATCGAGAATTGACAAGTGGGACCTCATGAAACTACAAAGCTTCTGCAAGGCTAAAGACACCATCAATAAGACAAAAAAAAACACCAACAGATTGGGAAAGGATCTTCACCTATCCTAAATCAGATAAGGGACTAATATCCAATATATATAAAGAACTCAAGAAGGTGGACTCCAGAAAGTCAAATAACCCCATTAAAAAATGGGGCTCAGAACTGAACAAAGAATTCTCACCTGAGGAATACCGAATGGCAGAGAAGCACCTGAAAAAATGTTCAACATCCTTAATCATCAGGGAAATGCAAATCAAAACAACCCTGAGATTCCACCTCACACCAGTCAGAATGGCTAAGATCAAAAATTCAGGTGACAGCAGATGCTGGCGAGGATGTGGAGAAAGAGGAACACTCCTCCATTGTTGGTGGGATTGCAAGCTTGTACAACCACTCTGGAAATCAGTCTGGCGGTTCCTCAGAAAATTGGACATAGTACTACCGGAGGATCCAGCAATACCTCTCCTGGGCATATATCCAGAAGATGTCCCAACCAGTAAAAAGGACACATGCTCCACTATGTTCATAGCAGCCCTATTTATAATAGCCAGAAGCTGGAAAGAACCCAGATGTCCCTCAACAGAGGAATGGATACAGAAATTATGGTACATTTACACAATGGAGTACTACTCAGCTATTAAAAAGAATGAATTTATGAAATTCCTAGCCAAATGGATGGACCTGGAGGGCATCATCTTGAGTGAAGTAATACAATCACAAAAGAACTCACACAATATGTATTCACTGATAAGTGGATATTAGCCTAAAACTTAGGATACCCAAGATATAAGATACAATTTGCTAAACGCATGAAACTCAAGAAGAATGAAGACCAAAGTGTGGACACTGTGCACCTTCTGAGAATTGGGAACAAAACACCCAGGGAAGGAGTTACAGAGACAAAGTTCCTAGCTGTGTTGAAAGGATGGACCATTTAGAGACTGCCGTATCCAGGGATCCATCCCATAATCAGCTTCTAAACGCTGACACCATTGCATACACTAGCAAGATTTTGCTGAAAGGACCCAAATATAGCTGTCTCTTGTGATACGATGCCGGGGCCTAGCAAACACAGGAGTGGATGTTCACAGTCAGCTATTGGATGTATCACAGGGCTCCCAATGGAGAAGCTAGAGAAAGTACCCAAGGAGCTAAAGGGATCTGCAACCCTATTGTTGGAACAACATGATGTACTAACCAGAACCCCGGAGCTCTTGTCTCTAGCTGCATATGTATCGAAAGATGACCTAGTCGGCCATCAATGGAAAGAGAGGCCCATTGGACTTGCAAACTTTATATGCCCCAATATAGGGGAATGCCAGGGCCAAAAGAATGGGAATGGGTGGGTAGGGAAGTGGGGGGCGCTATGGGGGACTTTTGGGATAGCATTGGAAATGTAATTGAGGAAAATATGTAATAAAAATATTAAAAATTTAAAAAAAATAGATTCTAAAAAAAAAAAAAAAAGAGGTCTTGTCCAGGCAATCTAAAACGAGTTCTTAAATGTCCAAAGGCAGTCTTTTTAAAAGAACAGCATTTTTTCTTATGAGTTGTATATGAATAAACAATTGTAAATTTGTGAATTCATAGTATCTAAGAGATGAATAATTTTAAGCAATTGTAAGCTCTGATTATATATATATATTAATATACACATTAAAGCTTGATTATTCAACATTTTAAAACAGTGGCTACAGCACACAATTTAATTATCTGTGCTGAAGCAAGAGGGGACTCAAAAGAGTAAACATGTGATCCAATCATATATAGTTTTCCTCCATAGAAGGGCCGTTTTTAAATACAGTAAATGGGATTCATGCATGCATAAATTTTAAAAAAAATACAAAAGTATGTGTAGAAGCAATCTTTAACAACTTATCTTTAGGATAATGATTATCAATTTTATCTAAAACGTTTGTTATGCAATAGGCCAAATATCAATATTCTTCAATAACCAATTTAATTGCTGTTTGGAACAAGGAACAGATGCTTTCTTTGGGTTCCTTTCAAGTTGATAAAAATAAGACATGACAAAGCGAGACCTCCTCAGCTACAGACAAGAAAAAGGAGGCTAGCATGATCAACAAGATAGGTGATGTATATGTGGTGATGTATATGTCTCTGTACATATAGACAACTCTAGAACTGGCTGAGACTTAAATGTCTATACACAGTCAATAACACTTATTGGGTACAAAATTCTCGTGACTTGTTATTATATACCATCATTTTAGATGGAATGAATGGAAATCTATATTGTAGTTTGATTATGTGATCATACTAAGCTCTGAAGAAAAGCAGTTGTCTTTCTCTTTTGATCTTTATTAACCAATCTGTGCACCCTGAACACTCCATATGAATGACATGTACTTCATATGAATTGCTTGTACGTTTTGTATATTGCAAAATGAAAGAAGAGAAAGACAGCCATGATTCACACTCTGGGGTGTTGAGATTCTGAGACCTTACATTTCAGCTCTTTGTTTGATTCTTCCTCAACTACATCAAAGCTGCTTCTTCTAAAAACTTGCTTCCAGAACTTTTCCACAACAGCTAACTCACCTATTCAATCTTTCAAACAGTCAAAGTCAAGATGCCAGCTAAGCCATGAACTTTCTGGATGGCAAATTATGGCAGCTAGCCCTCCTTTGACAAAACCAATTTTCCTGTTTCCCTTTGTGCCCCAGAAGGGAATTCTTTGCCCCAAATGAGCTAGAATCAGACAAAAGAAGATTGTCATCCTAGTCCCTTAGGTTAGGGTTGGTAGTTCTGGATATTTTATGAATTTTTAATATGTTGTCATTTTGAGGGATAATTTATAAATGTATTTTTGGACAGGGAGGAAAGTAAAGAGTTTAGACTCGAGAATTTCCTTTCCTCTTCTCTATCCTTTCTTCTTAGGTAAAGGAAAGGGGAGAAGAGTAAAGGGAGATATAGTAATACCATAGAAATAAGAGGAATAGACAAATATAGATAGGTTATCAAATTTACTTAAACAAAACATTGTATAGCTATATCTTACATTGGTATAAATCTTTATAATTTAAGTTAATAACTTTGCATTGGTATGGATTTTATAGATTGATGCAGAATTAGGGTTTTCATTGGTGTGAATTTCTTATATTGATACAAAATTTGAAATTAATATTGTTACTCTTTGATAGGCATTGTACCTATGAATATGTATCTAAGAATACAAGGCTTAACCCAGTCCTTCTAATAACTGCCATTACAAACTATTTAGGATTATTAAGTAACACAAATTAAAGGGCCAGATAGGAAACTCATGGTTGTATTAAAGTATGATTTAATTATAATAGAGTGTTTTTAATTTACTCAAATAGAAATAATTAAAATTCAGATGCACTTTGCATCAATAGATAGTATTCAAAAGCGTCAGAATACATTTGAGGCCATTTCAGGATTAAAGATCATTTTAATAGAGACATGTCTGCTCCGGACAGCACCCCCTTCTTGGGCATCAATGGAGTTGTTCCAGTTGTGGCGAGATAGCCACTGGGCAAGAATTGCCTAAATTCATCTCCAGACGAAAATACTGTCCAGGAAAATGACACACTATGCAGAATAGTAGACTGATAGTTCTGGCAATAGAGGGTAGGCAGTCTAGAATAATTCTGCTTCACAAAAGTCTGTCAGAGGATCCTGTGCCAGAAGGCTGAGGACTGATGCTCCAGCGTTTTGAGAATTAAGGAACTATCCAGATAGTCAGCCATCTCTTCAAATCGGTTAAGATTTGGAAGCTATGTCTTGTGATTCCTATTTCTTCAGGTAATATTTAAGTCATTCGCAGACTTCTGACGGGGCTGAAGACTGGTTGTAGTCTCATAGTCAACTCAAGCTGTTTAGCATTGAGAAAGATGATATAGATTTGAGAGTATGGTTTTCAGATGGTAATACAAACTAAAACCAGGACACAATTTAGGTATAAAATTGTAAGCTTTTGAAATTAGAATAGATGTAGAGTATTTTGTCTAAATTGACAAATATGGACTGAGTGATAAGTGTATCTTATACTTTATCAATTGCATAATTGTAATAGTTGTGCTCAATTTATATCTGAAAGAAAAGAGTGTCTTAATTGTGGGTTGTCCTGGTGCTATTTGTATTTTGATATTAATTCTGCTTCCTCAGGAGGGGCTGCCCCAAGGAGGAATTGGATCATGTACTCAGGTGATTTCATGTGAAACTTCTCCCCATTTTAACTGGTGAAACCAGCATCAATTTTCCCATTAGTTCCTTCCATTCTTAACTCTAGAGCCAGAGCCACATGGCTAAAGCTGCCGAGTTCTGCTGCATACAGGAACTAGAACATGATCCCCTTGTCCTATTACATTATCACTAGCTTTATGTTTTCTAAATCCTTCACTGCCTAAGCTTGGCTATCCTGGTTCTTGCTCTGTAGATTGACCTTGAATGCAGAGATCAGCATGCCTGTCTCCTGAGATTAAAGGTGTGTACCGCCATGCCTGGATTTAATTTAGCTGGGTAGGATCTTGCCCCAAGGTCCCACTCCCTTAATCTGTTATCTCCTGGAACACAGGAATTTGTTCCATTTCACTTCCTGGTACCCCTTTAATACTCAAACCATATATTTTATATTTTTCCTTTCCAAGCTTGCTATGCTTGTTCAAACTTCTCTTCATAAGACTTAACCAGAGAACAAAGTCTCTGCTGGGCTTTTTTGAAACTTCTTTTGTCAATGCAATTAATCCAAGTCTCTTCACCTTAGCCTCAGGCAAACTTTTCAGACAAGGGCAAAAAGTAGCCACATTCTTCATCAAAATACCACAAAACCAGTCTTTATGCCACATTCTGAAATTCTTCTCCTTTGAAATCTCTTGGGCCAGGTCAACACAGTTCAAATTACTCCCAGCAACAAAGTCTTCCATATTCCTACTAGGATGACCCATTAAGCCCCATTTAAAGCATTCCATTGCTTTCCAAATCCAAAGTCCCAAAATCCACATTCTGTCAAATAAAAGCATGGTCAGGCCTATCACAGCAATACCCCATTAGGCTAGAGCCTGTGGTTGGGCAATGGAAGGGAAAGGTGGAGCTGGAGGTTGTAGAGAGTAGGGGAAGAGAGAGAAGGAAGATAGAGGCGGAGGAGGTGGTGGAAGGAAGATGGAGCAGAAGCACATGGCCCAGAGAAGCTACAGATAACAAACGATCTCATAGCTGAGGAATAGAATAGTGTACTGGTAAATCTGCCATATCTAGACATGAAGCTTATTAATATTGTAACTGAGTTGTGTGTTTTTGCACAGGCTTATTGGGGCTGGAGATTTACTGAAACAGTGGGAGACGTCAAAACTCCACTTTCACCCATGGACAGATCACCAAGATAAAAACTAAACAATGAGCTAACAAGTTATAAACCAAACGGACAAAAGAGATATTTGAAGAACATTACACTCAAACCATAAAAGAATATAATTGTTTTCTGCACCTCATGGAACTTTCTTAACATATGCAAGAAAATTGCAAGAATTTCTGCATCCTATCAGACCACCATGGATTTAATGGGTATCAACAACAACAGAAATCTTACAAACTCATGGAAACTGACCAACTCTTGACAGAATGAAAAATGGGTGAAGACAAAAATAAAGAAATCAAGACTGTCTAGAATTCTGTGAAATGAATATACAGCATACCAAAACTTAAGAGACACTAAGTGCCTACATTAAAATAACTGGAGAAATAGCACACCTAAAACCTATAAAACGAAAAATATTAGTCACACTGAAGAGGAGCAGACAGGAAGAAATAATGAATAGAAGGTTAAAATCCCCCACAAAACAAAACAATCAGTAGCCCTATTGTATACAAATCATTTCATGTTTAAGTCTTTGATCCATTTATAGTTAGTTTTCATGCAAGGTGGTAGATACAACTCAAACTTTAGTCTTCTAATGTGAACATCCAGTTTTTTCAGAACCATTTGTTCAATATCGTGTATTTGTTATATTGGTTGTATTAAGTTAATGGGTTCCCAAAATTACACAGGAATTCACATGTCTGCATATAGGACACTGAGGGTCCTTGTCTCCAATTGACTTTGATTGGTAAATGAAGTTGCTGGCGGCCAACAGTTGGGCAGAGAGACAGAGGTGGAACCTTTATGATTCCCGGGGAAGAAACACAGGAGAGAGTGAGAGAGAGAAAGGCAGAACTGATATGCCAAAGGATCAGAAAGATCAGGCCTGAGATGATGTTCAGGACAGAGAGACAGCCAACATGTAAGAGTTGGGGAATGTGGCCCAGGAGGGTTGCCAGGTTTTATAGTAAGTAATATTTAGGAATATTGGAGGGCATAGTGTGCTAGCCAAGAGGTTTGGCAGCAGCAGCCTGCTATTGAGCTTCTTAGGGCTTATTAAATATATGACTGTGTGTGTGTCTTTCATTCAAGAATACACAACACTGGGGCAGTAGTGAGGAATTTGCACTGCCACTGCCAGAGTGTCTAGAGCCGATTCATAAACTACAGTAACATTTGAAGGCTGTTTTCTTCAGTATATGTTTTTGACATCTCTGTCATATATAGGCTTTAGTTTGTTGACGTATATTCCCTCCAATTCTAGTCTCTCTAGCAGTTTTATCGTGAAGGCATGCTGGATTTTGTCAAAGGCTTTTTCTTAATTTGTTGAAACATTAATGTGATTATTGTCATAAGCCCATTTATGTGCTTTATTACATTATTGACTTATATAAGTTGAGATGATCCCTACATCTCCAGGATAAAGCCTACTTGATTGTGGATAGTGAACTTTTACATTAATGTGATTATTGTCATAAGCCCATTTATGTGCTTTATTACATTATTGACTTATATAAGTTGAGATGATCCCTACATCTCCAGGATAAAGCCTACTTGATTGTGGATAGTGAACTTTTAAATACATTCTTGTATTTGTAAGTACTTTGTTGAAGATTTTTGCATTTATCTTCAGGCATAGTGGTGTGTGTGTGTGTGTGTGTGTGTGTGTGTGTGTGTGTATGAGTACCTGTATTTTTATTTATTTTTAAGTTTTATTGTATTACAATGAGAAAAGATACATAATTGTAATTTATCTGAATCTGTAAACATTTAAAAACCTATTTTGAGTAAATAGACTTACATAGCATTCTTCTTTCCCTTTTGTAACCCAAATCCTCCTGGAAAGGGCCCCCCTTCAAAACCTGCAATACCTTTCGTTTTTTATCATATTCTTTAAAATTGATGAAATACTGTAATAATAAAAATGAATATTGTAAGTTGTTTGATATAAACAACAATAAATTGAACAGTCTTATGTAGATATTTGTCTACAGCAATACTAAAACTACATGTTTTTATTAATATAAATTTTAAATAATTCCAAATATAGCAACTGTATAGTATTTTAAAATAATATATCACTATTAATTATTTTAATGAACATAAATAGACAAAGCCTTTGTTTGTTTTGTTTATAGTAGAGCTTAAAATCTTGGGTCTTACTGTGGTATAAACACAAAATAAGAACAGTTTTTGGACATTGGAGTTCATTGTAAAAATGCTGTACTTGAATGTCCCTCACATCACCAAAGGATTTTACCTCCACAGTAGATATGCTAAGAGTTGACAGTTCTGCTGCACCAAGGAATGAATTGTAGGCACAATTTTTGAATACAGATGTCCTGCTATGGTCAAAGTTATTTGACTTGAGTAATTGTCATCATTCTCAGCCTGCAAGGAACATGTTACATTCATTTAAGAAATAATGTGTATATTAGGATGGTCTATATCCATGAAGTCATTCATCAACTGTTTCAATGAACAATGGTTCTGCTTGGAAGGTGGCACAGACATTAGGTGAGGGTAAGATTCTGGTTCCTTGGCTGTGATGATTTTGAATGAAAAGCATTCATCTCAGAATAAGAGTAACTTATAAAGTCCTCTTCTTCAAAATTGATACAGTAATTATAAATATCAAGCAAAGCATATCAAGCAAAGCATTCAGTCTCACTCTTTGCTATTCTCTTACAAGCCTCCTCCCAAATTAATTGTCTATATTTCTATGTTATTATGACTGTGTACATAATTTTGAAATAAGTAAGTTGTTCTGAAAACCATAGTATAGTGTAAAAACATCAAATAAACAATCCTACTAATAGAGAGGCTGAGATAGGAGAAGCAGAATTTCAAGACCATTATGTGGCACAGAGAAAGACCCTGTCATGTATAAACAAGCAGAAAGTGAATATGGATTGTACAATATTAGACCTATTTCTCCCATTACCAAATTAGAGAGACCACTGGATGACAGCCAACAAATTTCTAATTCCTCACATTTTTGAATTTCGATCAATTAAGATATGTTGGTAATATTCATTTTCATATTAAGAGATATTAAGGAAAAGTGATTGTTACTTCCTGTTACTTTTGTTGTTAGAGGTGGAATTACGTTTGTGCAGGTTTGTTGAAAGATTACTTTCTTGCTACTTCTAGGGTGTAAATTCACTCCTTGTGTTGATGTTTTCCATCTATTATCCATTGTAGGGCTGGTTTTGTGGAAAGATATTGTGTAAAATTGGTTTTGTCATGGAATATCTTGTTTTCTCCATCTATGGTGATTGAGAGTTTTGCTGGGTATAGTAGCCTGGGCTGGCATTTGTGTTCTCTTAGGGTCTGTATGACATCTGCCTAGGATCCTCTAGCTTTCATAGTCTCTTGTGAGAAGTCTGGTGTAATTCTGATAGGTCTGCCTTTATATGTTACTTGACCTTTTTCCTTTACTGCTTTTAATATTCTATCCTTATTTAGTGCATTTGGTGTTCTGATTATTATGTGACAGGAGGAATTTCTTTTCTGGTCCAGTCTATTTGGAGTTCTGTAGGCTTCTTGTATGTTCATGGGCATCTCTTTCTTTAGGTAAGGGAAGTTTTCTTCTATAATTTTGTTGAAGATATTTACTGGCCCTTTAAGTTAGGAATCTTCACTCTCTTCTATACCTATTATCCTTAGGTTTGGTCTTCTCATTGCATCCTGGATTTCCTGGATATTTTGGGTTAGGAGCTTTTTGCTTTTTTGCATTTTCTTTCACTGTTGTATCAATGTTTTCTATGGAATCTTCTGACCCTGAGATTCTCTCTTCTATCTCTTGCATTCTGTTAGTGATGCTTGATTCTATGTCTCCTGATCTCTTTCCTAGATTTTCTAACTACAGGGTTGTCTCCCTTTGTGATTTCTTTATTGTTTCTAGTTCCATTTTTATATCTTGGATGGTTTTGTTCCTTTTCTTCACCTATTTGCTTGTTTTCCTGTAATTCTTTAAGGGATTTTTGGGTTTCCTCTTTAAGGGCTTCTGGCTGTTTACCTGTGTTCTCCTATATTTCTTTAAGGAAGTTATTTATGTTCTTTTTAAAGTCCTCTATCATCATCATGAGAAGTGATTTTTAGATCTGAATCTTGCTTTGCCAGTGAGTTGGGGTATCCAGAATTTGCTCTGGTGGGTGAATTGGGTTCTGTTTATGCCAATTAACCTTGGTTTCTGTTGCTTCTGTTCTTATGCTTGTCTCCTGCCATCTGTTTATCTCTAGTGCTTCCTGCCCTGGCTATGTCAGACTAGAGCCTGTGTTTCCTGTGATCGTGGTTGTGTAAGAACTTCTCAGAGTCAAGCTGTCTCTGTGATCCTGTGATCCTGAGATCCTGTAATCCTGTGATCTTGGGATCCTAAGATCCTGAGTGTATCCAAATTCCTGAGAGTCAAGCTGCCTCCTGGACCCTGAGATCCTGGTATGACCAAGGTCCTGTGATCCTGGGATCCTATGATCCTGGGTGTGTTAAACCACCTGGGAGTGGAGCTGCCTCTGGGTATTATGGGACTGGCTGCAGAGTTTGAGCCCAAGGTCTTCTCAGGGCACCTGCCCAGACAGACCAGAAGAAACACAAGCCATTGGTCTGTCGGAGTTCCTGCATTCCTGGGTCACGCTGGTCCCAGTTATCCCGGTGTTGGGACAGATTTGTGTCCTCCTCACCTCTGATCCTATGATCCTGGGCTTGTTAGAGCACCTGGGAGTGGAGCTGCCTCCGGGTGTTGTGGGGCTGGCTGCAGAGTTTCTTAACATTTCTTTTTAACCTCTTGTTGGTATACACATAAATTCATGGGATTCATTTGGTAATATTCATACACATTGATATTTTATGTTGCTACTGTCTCACTACCATTGCCTATTCTTTGATGCCCATTTCTCCTCTTACTGGTGAGTCTCCACAGCCCCCACTGTCTTTTTTATTTAATTGGGTATTTATTTCATTTACATTTCCAATGCTATCCCAAAAGTCGTCACATGCTCCCCCACCAACTCCCCCACCCACCCACTCCCACTTCTTGGCCCTGTTGTTCCCCTGTACTGAGGCATATAAAGTTTGCATGACCAATGGGCCTCTCTTTCCACTGATGGCCGACTAGGCCATTTTCTGATTCATATGCAGCTAGAGACACAAGCTCCAAGGGGGGGGGGGGTACTGGTTAGTTCATATTGTTGTTCCACCTATAGGATTGGAGATCCCTTTAGCTCCTTGGGTATTTTCTCTAGCTCCTCCATTGGGGGCCCTGTGATCCATCCAATAGCTGACTGTGAGCATCCACTTATGTGTTAGCTAGGCCCCAGCATAGTCTCACAAGAGACAGCTATATCTGGGTCCTTTCAGCAAAATCTTGCTAGTGTATGCAATGGTGTCAGCGTTTGGAAGCTGATTATGGGATGGATCCCTGGATATGGCAGTCTCTAGATGGTCCATCCTTTTATCACAGCTCTAAACTTTGTCTCTGTAACTCCTTCCCTGGGTGTTTTGTTCCCAATTCTAAGAAGGGGCAAAGTGTACACACTTTGGTCTTCGTTCTTCTTGAGTTTCATGCATTTAGCAAATTGTATCTTATATCTTGGGTATCCTAAGTTTTTGGACTAATATCCACTTATCAGTGAGTACATATTGTGTGAGTTTCTTTGTGTTTGGGTTACCTCACTCAGGATTGTCCTTGTAATGTTTCGCCAGCAAAACACACTCGGACAACCGGATCCTTCTACGGCAAAGCTTTATTGCTTACTTATTAGGAAGACCTCGAATACAGGAAACTCAGTCCTTTTATAACCCACAAAGAGCGGTTGGAGACGTGTCAGCTCCTGATTAGCTGCTCACCATTAGCCCAGATGATGCCACGGGACAGGCAGGGCACAAGGCATGGAAAAATACCCCAGCACATGCGCAGACTACTTATTTACTAGTCAGAACACCGGATATCAGCACCATCTTGTAATGGCGATTGCAATGGCGGCTCCTCACACAGGATGATGCCCTCCAGGTCCATCCATTTGCCTAGGAATTTCATAAATTCATTCTTTTTAATAGCTGAGTAGTACTCCATTGTGTAAATGTACCACATTTTCTGTATCCATTCCTCTGTTGAGGGGTATCTGGGTTCTTTCCAACTTCTGGCTATTATAAATAAGGCTACTATGAACATAGTGGAGCATGTGTCCTTCTTATGTTATCATTTACATGTTTAGGGATAGATGGTGGGGATCTTGAATTACGTGGAGATTGGTAGGTGAGGGGTAGTATTGGGGGGAAATAAGAGGCAGTCAAAATTAAGGGACACTTGAGGGGTAGTATGTAAACTTAACGTAGTAGAAACCTCATAATATATACATAGACATAGATGTGAAGGCAATCTAAATGAAATCTCTAAAGAGTGGGTTTGGGTTACATATCATTGAGGTCAAAGGGGCCTCAAGGAATCTCCAAATGACAGAGGCTGTTTCTAAGACTATAACTTGTCCTCTACAAACTGATAGCAAGGCTCTAAGCTGAAGACAACACCTGTACAACTCATTGAACATGGAGATATCAAGCTGGTCACTACATTAGAGCCTTCATCCATGTTCTAGAATATTTTGTACAGGAAGCTACTCTGCCAACTATCAACAGAGAAATGTAAACACCAAAACATCCAAAAGCCCTTTATCTATAGTAGTGTATGGCCTGCAAGGTACGCTAGAACAATGGCAGCACGATACTTGTGGGAGTAACCAACCAATAGCTGGTCTGACTTAAGATCCACTCCAGGAGATGGAAATCACATCTGACACTAATTAAGTGACTAAGAACCTGAGACTACATAGTCCAGGAACCTACAGTAAAACCTAATAATAGTGGTCTCAAAGAAAAAGGAAAAAATGTACTGACAAAATTACCCCAAATGGGGAAGAAACTAATCTTGGGAAGTAGAGGGAGAGAGGCAGATCTGGGAGGGAGAGAGGACGGGAGGGAAAAAGATGGGCTGGTTCAGATATGGGAGGAGATGGGGGAGAAGTACAGAGGGTCAGTAATTTGAAAGGAGGTGTGTAGCAATGGGGGAGGGGGAACTGGGGGTAGCCACTAGAAAGTCCCAGATGCCAGGGATCCAAGAGGTTCCCAAGACTCAACTGGGAAGACATTAGCCAAAATCCCCAACCAAGGGGCGTTAAAACCTGTGGAGACCATACCCAATGGGTAGGCATGGCACCCAGTTGAGGGATGGGGCCACCCACCCACCTCAAAAATATTAATCCAGTATTCCTCCTGTCAGAAGGAAATGAAAGGACAAAGAGTGGAGCAGAGACTGAAGGAAAGGCCATCCAGGGACTGTCCCACCTAGGGATTCATCCCATCTGCAGATACCAAACCCAGACACTATTGCTGATGCCAAGAAGTGCTTTCTGGCAGGAGCCTGGTATATCTGTATCCTGAGAGACTCTGCCAGAGCCTGACCAATACATATGTGGATGCACGCAGCCAAACATCGGACTGAGGACTGAGCTCTGGAACACCAATGGAGAAGTTCGGGCAAGGACTGAAGGAGCTGGTTTGCAACCCTATAGGATAAACAATATCAACAAACCAGACCCCCCAAAGCCCCCAGAAACTAAACCACCAACCGAAGAATACACATGGCAGGAACCATGCAGCAGAGAATTGTTTTATCTGGCATCACTGGGAGGGGAGCCCTTTGGTCCTGTGGAGGCTCAATTACCCAGGGTAGGGGGTGGTGATATGGAGCTGAGACAGAAGTGGGTGGGCAGGTGGGGGAGCACCCTCATAGAGGCAGGGTGCGGGGGTAGAGGATAGGGGGTTTGTGGAGGGGAAACTTGGAAGGAGTATAACATATGAAATAAAAATAAGCAAAATAACCAAAAGGTTACTCCTAATGATATTCTGCTATACTTACAGGAAGTACTTCATAAAGTGGGTGTGGTCCCTGAATTTTCCCATCTAAAGGAGTATCTTTGCTCTTCCTGACACTACCTATTTCCAGGATCTGCTGACCTATTGACATATTGTTTTTCCTCATGTCCAGGTATCATCAATCAATGCCCTCCTAAGCAATCATTCATCTAAATAAAGTATCTGTATGCTGTAGCTCCCATTCTCAAACACTCCTCAGTCTCTTACTTCTATGAGTGGTCCATTTGGGGATCACTCTAAGAAGCTACAAATTTTCAGTTTATTAAAAATAAACCGTCAAACTTGAAAAGACTTTCATATATCTCCTTGTTTCAAAGGACCAAGAACTGGAATCAAGTGTCTCTTTGATAACTACTTCTATGACAATAATATTAATGAGTATCCATATGACCCTCACTGGCTTTACATGTCTTTTCCTAATTTAAGAAATCTCCCTTACTTCTGTAATAGCTGTCACAAACTAGACTCAGCGCTGCTTGGCTTTTCCACACACAGCTGTGACAGGATGAGAGAGAGAAAGAGAGAGAGAGAGAGAGAGAGAGAGAGAGAGAGAGAGAGAGAGATCTTGGGGGCAGGAAGAGGACATGAGATTCTTCTGGGTGACCATCACAAAGCCCTTTTCCCTATACCTTCTTATTGAATTTCTACCACTTTCTCTTTTCTGAAGGTTTGTTTCCATTCTCATTGGGGCTACTAAGACTGAGGCTCTGAGCAACCAACTAAAGCTCAAACAATCAGCAGTCTGAGAGAGCTGTGATTCACTCACCAGTTAAATTGAAACCACAATGTGCTTTTAATTTGTTTTCTATACTCCTTCAACTGGTTAAAGTTATGAATACACCTTAAAACAACAGTCTGATATAATTAGCACAGCCCCCATACAGTCACCCTCTGTTTTCCTGGTTGCTGCAATAAATCACCACAGAAGCTGGAGAGATGGTTAAGCTGTTAAGAGTACTTACTGTGCTTGCAGAGCACCACAGTGCGTTCCCCAACACCCAGGTGTCAGGTCACAACTTTCTGTAACTCCAGTTCCAGGTGATCAGTTTCCTCTTCTAAGTTTTGAAGGACACCACATGCACCACATGCACACACAAACAATACAACATACAACAATATACACAGACAGACACTCAGGTATACTGTTCTGTGAGTGTATGCACACACACACACACAGAGAGATTTATTTTATTTTATTCTTTAACTTTACATCCCAATATGAGGCTCTCTTCTCCATTACTGCCTCAAGCAGATCCTCTCCCCATTACCCCTCTCCCTTCTCCTCTGAGGTGAGGAAGTCCCTCCCCTCCTGGCACAACAAGCCACTGCATGACTAGGTACATCCTCTCCTACTGAGGCTAGACATAGCAGCCCAGTTAGGGAAACAGGATCCACATGCAGGCAACAGATTCACAGACAGCCCCTGTTCCAGTTGTTGGGACACTCACATGAAGACTAAGCTGCACATCTGCTACATGTCTCGGGGTAGTGTGTAATCCAGCTCATGTTCACTCTTTGGTGTTTCAGTGTCTTGGAGTCCTCTAGGTTCCAGGTTAATTGATTCTGTTGATCTTCCTGTGGACACCCTGTCCTCTTTGTGTTCCTCAATCTTTCTCCCAGCTCTTCCATAAGACTCCCTGAGCTCCATCTAATGTTTGACTGTGAATCTCTGCATCTCTTTACATTGGCTGCTGGATGGAGACTTTCAGAGCACTGTTACGCTAGGCTCTTATATGCAAGCATAACAGGGTATCATTAATAGTGTCAGGGATTGTTTCTTGCCCATGGGATGGGTCTAAATTTGGGCCACTCACTGGTTATTCATTCCCTGTCTCTGTTCTCTCTGTCACTGCATAACACATATGCAGGACACATTTTGGGTCGAAGGTTTTATGGGTGGGTTGCTGTATTTATCCCTCCACTTGGAATCCTGCCTGGATGCAGGAAGTGGGCAATTCAGGATCCATACCTCCCACTGGTAGGAGTCTCAGCTAGAGTTTCTCCCATAGACACCTGGGGCCTCCCTCCATCCCAGGATTCTGGCATGTCCTTAAAATTTCACCCGTCACAGCCGATTTCCCTTCTCTCTCCCCTGCTCTCCCTACCTGATCTCCTACCTGCCCTGATCCCACCCCCATCTCCTATCCCATCCATTACCTTCCCTCCATCCACCTCCAATATTTATTTTATTTCCCCTCTGAGAAAGATTCAGACGTGCTCCTTTGGGCCTCCTTGTTATTTGGCTTCTTTGGGTCTGTGGGTTATAGGAAGTGTGTCCTGGGCCTTACCACTAATATCTACTTATAAATGAGTATGTACCATGCATGACATTTTGGATGTGGGTTACCACACTCAGAATGATATTTTCCAATTCCATCCATTTGCCTGAAAAATTCATGATGTCCTTGAAATAACTGAGTAGTACTCCATAGTGTAAATGAACCACATTTTCTCAATCTATTCTTTGGTTAAGGGGATATCTATGTTTTGTCCAGTTTCTGGCTATTAAAAATAAAGTTGCTATGAATATAGTTGAGCAAGTGTTCTTGTGGCACACAATAAAGGCGATACACATCAGGCTAGTAGCCAATTTCAAAATAAGAGGAGATAAATTTAAAGCAATTCTACTAAAATCAGGGATAAGACAAGGATTTCCATTCTCTCCCGACCTCTTCAATATAGTACTTGAAGTTCAAACTAATACTTTTAATGCTTGTTCAAGGACATAGAAACAAACACTGTGAGAAGAATGAATGAATGAATGAATGAATGAATGAATGAATGAATAAATAAATAAATAAATTCAGCCACTTACTTCATACCCTCTTCCAGGGTGAAGCTCATGCTTCTGCTTGACCCTCACCTCCATGCACCAATAAAAACAACCCTTTTAAAATGCAGGTCTCATATCTAGTACCCTCACTAGTGTGGCCACCCATATCTGAGCCAAGCCAATCTCTTGGCTTATGCCAAAAGCTACTCTGCTGCTAACATAGTCTTCTAACATGCTACATCTAAACTCTGCATCCAGCAAGATCTATCCTTACTCTAATTTGGACAAGAGAGAAATCCTGGAGAGAACTCAATGAAGCTAAATTGATGGTGGAATTTAAACACCCAACAACAAAACTAGAAAACTCATAGGAAAGTCTCATACACAGAAGACAGGACATTGATACTGGAAGAAAAATAAAAGTATCTAGACTAAATAAGCAAGAAATTTAAAACAAGCAAACAAATGAGAAAGAAACCTACAGTAAATGTGAAATACCACGAGAAAACTAAACCTTCAAAATATGGGCATAGATGAGGGAGAAGAAATCCAGGTCAATGGCATAGATTAGATCTTCAATAAGATCATAGAAGAAAACTTCCCCGAACTAAAGAAACAGATGTCAATCAACATACAAGAAACATATAAAACAACTGTAATGGCTATTCCTGGTTGTCAACTTGATTATATCTGGAATGAACTGCAATCCAGAATTGGAGGGTTCATCTGTGATCCAGATCTTGAGGCTGGAAGACACAAATTTCTGACCTGGATCTTGGCATGGAGATCTTGACTCATAGTGGCCATGGAAAGCTTAGGCACAGGCAAGGTAATATATGCCTTTAATCCCAGGATACTGAAGCAAGGAGATCTCTGAATTCAAGGTCAGTCTGGGAAAAAGCAAGTCCCAGATCCAGGCATAGTAGTTCACACCTTTAATCTGGGCCACACCTTCTGCTGGAGGCCTACATAAGGACATTGGAAGCAGGAAGACTCACTCTTCTTCACCTGCTTGCACTTACATACCAGCACATCTGTTTGAATCTGCTTCTACAGAAGACCAGCAGAAACAACT
The DNA here is from genome assembly GCF_978045245.1 of Mus caroli. Classification (NCBI taxonomy): domain Eukaryota; kingdom Metazoa; phylum Chordata; class Mammalia; order Rodentia; family Muridae; genus Mus; species Mus caroli. The sequence goes on from NW_028227260.1 coordinate 138,024,537, forward strand.
AGCCTCATGGGTATGAGCAACTACTAGATTCTTGGACTTCCCACTCACAGCTGACCATTGTTGGGTTAGTTGGACTACAGACTATAGGTCATCACATTAAATCCCCTCAATATAGAGAGACATTATCTAAGTTCTGTCACTCTAGAGAACCCTGACTAATACAACTACAAACATATGATGTCAGAAAAGAAATCCCCCTCAAAATGATAAAAGTACAAAACTGAGAAGGGATATGAAAAGCCGTAGGAAAAAGACCAGCACACATATTAAAGGAGGCTCAATACAATAACACCTGACTTCTCAATAGGGTTTCTAAAAGGGTCTGGATGGATGTTCTAAAGGTTCATAGAGACTCAGTCCAGACTACTATAACCAGCAAAACTATCAGTCACAGTTGGAGGGAAAAACATCTCATGATATAAAAGAAAATTGGGGTAGTTTATTTATTCCTTTTTTTCTTTCATTAGATACTTTTCTCCATAGTATATCCTGATTTTACTTTCCAACCCCTCTACTCCTCCTATTTTTTCCCACCCACCTCTCCTCCCCCCAGGATCCACTCCCTTTCTGTCTCTCGTTATAAAAGAACAGGTTTCTAAGAATTATCAACCAAACATGACAAAATAAAATATAATAAGTTGAAGCAAAGCCTATCCTATTGGAGTTAGACACAGAAACCCGACAGGAGAAAAAGTGTCCCAAGAGCAGGCACAAGAGTA